>NC_029794.2:23540183-23559268 GCF_000816755.2 Arachis ipaensis | reverse complement strand
TATATATATTGATCTTTCCGGATTATTAATGTCCTTTTTAATAATCCTATGACCAAGAATAATTTAGATTAAATTATAAAAGATTTATCTCTCAATATTATGATCACTATCACAATGATAAATCTCTAAATTTAATCAAGGACCTTATTATATTAACATTTTAATATAATAACAATAACAAATTATTTGATACGTGATTGATTAAATTGTCGTCATACTACTTATTCCCAACACTGTGCTCCTTCTCAATTGCACCCAAATGGTTGGGCTTTGTTAAGGTGTTTTGAAATATTAATGGAATTTCTGGAGGTGAAACCTTCTTTAGAGTTGTTCTTTTCTATGTTTCAGGCCAAAGGGGTTTGGAAGGAGGTTTAGGTAAATTTGAATAGTACCCTTAGTTTTTCAATTTTTAAACTTTACAAATTGTCGTTCAAAGATTTTAAAGAAATATTTTTGAAAGTAAGATCGGCGGAAGAAAAATTTTCTTTCTACCTGGATGAACACCTTGGTGAGAAGTTTCCCCTCTGATGGTGTTCACAACCACAACATATTTAGGTTTCGAAGAGATAAATCCGAGGAATGAGGGTATAATAGACTATCTTATGGAGGTTGTTAATAGAGAAAGTTTAATTTCTATTTTTGATTTGCTCCCATGGAAAGAGGACAAAATGTCTGTGGTGAACTATCTCGATAAGTTTTGATAGTTGATCTCCATATGTTTGGAAGCATAACTGATTTGTATTTGAATATTTTTCTTTGTTTTTACTTAGGTGAAAAATATCCTGGAGTTTCGGCTGCGAGCTTAAGAGCTCGGTACAAGATAAAGAATGTCAAAAAGGAGAGATCATCATCGAACCCTGTCAAAGGAGATGGAAGAGTGGAGGTTAATCAACCTATCCCAAAAATAAGGAAGATCGTCTTTAAAAAAAGGATACCGGTCTTATTGATACGGATATTTTTGATGACTTATTGGAAAAAGGAATAGAGATTCCGTTGGAGGAGCTGACTACTGTTGTGAGTAATTAAGAAAAGTTGTCTGGTTTTGCCGACGGAGGTGATGAGTCTTTAGTTTGGGATAAGAATTTTCCTTTTATGGTTGTTGCCGATGAGACATTTCAGTCGTATTCCGATGTAACCTTAGTTAATGAGGTTAAGGATGTTGTTATTGATCAATATTTATAGGTACAACTTTAGTACATGTATAAGGTAGATTACATTTTTTAGTTATCTGATATAGGTGCTCTTTTTTAGGTGCTCGAATTTCGATTGGCGAGCATTGGTCGGAGTCGGGATATAAAGCATAAAAAATTATTAGAAAAGACTGATGAGCTGGCTAGTTTGAGAGAAGATTTGGATTTGAAGAATGATCTGATAGCTAAGATGAAAAAGAAGTTCTCAGAAAAGGAAGAAAAGCTAAAGTCGGTTAAGGACAATTATGAGAAAAAATCAGAGTTTCTAAAGAAAAATGAGATTGACCTCTCTAATATGAAGAATCAAATGATTGATGTTATTGTAAAACTTAAAAATTTGGAGAACAGTAGGCAAACTAAAATATTATATGCCTTTGCTGAAGAATTTGAGCGGGCGGTGATGTAGGCCAAGTTTTTTGTCCCTGACCAAGATTTTCCCCCAAATGGATCTGGGTAAAGTAGTCCATGAGGAAACGCTAGTAGATGACGATGAAGCTGCCGAGGAAAAAGATGAAAACCTGGCTGATTATTGGATGGTTTGTTGTTAGTATTTTTTTTATGCTTTTGTTGTTTTAAAGACAATGATTGAGTTGTAAAAAAACTATTGATCATCGATCTTGTGATATTTTGGTTATGTATTTAGCCAGTTGTTTTGGCTTCGTATGGATTGATAAGAAATTTAATTATATATATATTTGTATTGCTAAGAGATAATATTTGATGATAGATAGGTTGGTGGTTTCATTGATCAATGAAATTGTTTTTTGAGTTTTATGAAATATGTCGGAATAGTTCCTCCGATGAATTTTGGATAATCTTTATAGATAGTCACTTCGATTTTTGTGACCGTGTTATGATTGATAGGTAGCAATTTGGTAATTTGATATGGTAAAATATTAATTTGGTTGTATTCCAAAAAATGTTATCACTATTGGATAAAGTTGTGATGTTTTTTGAGCATGTGGTGAAATGGATAGTAGACTCAGATGACATGCTAGTCATAATTTGCGTTTGATAGTCACGGGTCGAATTTGACAGAGATCGGATAAGGAGATAATTGATATATAAATCGGCTTGTCCTGAGACATAATAGATTGTTGTTTGACCCTTGTTTACAAAGGTGCAGTTAGGCATGCCTTGTTAAAACTTCTCCAAGTAAAAACCCTCTTTGAAAAAAAATCTTGTGAGTAGAAAAAAAAGTACAAGCCTATCATTGTCTTTTAACTGTAATATTACTTTAAAGATGAAATATTCCAAGTGTTAGGTAAGATTGTACCATCTAAATATTGGAGTCTATATGCTCCATTTCCTAGGACTTTGGCAATTCGGAGTGGGCCCTCCCATTTGGCTGCAAATTTTCCATGAGATGGAGGTCGTCTGGCTTGCTCAATTTTTCTAAGTACCAATCGACCATTTGAAAGGAGCAAGGATTGACCTTCTGATTGTATCGCCGAGCTATGTGTTGCTACATTTCTCGGTGGTGAAGAGTAACTATATCTCGGATGTCTTCAATGGAATCCAGGTCTAGTCGCCGAGCTTCATTGCGGTTGGTTGCTTGTGTGCACAGCGAGGATTGAGAGATCTCCACAGGAACCATAGCATTAGACCCATAGACTAAACGGAATAGGATTTTCTTAGTAGTAGAATATGTAGTGGTGTTGTATCCTCAAAGGATTTCTGGAATTAGCTCGGCCCAAAGCCCTTTTGCATCATCCAATTTCTTTCTTAAAGCATGTAAGATGACTTTATTTACTGCTTCAGCTAATCCGTTGGTTTGTGGATGTTCAACTGAAGAAAAATGTTGTTGAATTTTTAAATTCTGTAAAAAAGTTGTGAAATTATGATTGACAAACCGGCTATCATTGTCAGTAATAACATGTTGTGGTATACCAAATATGCACATAATGTGTTTCCAAACAAAGGAAATCATTTGTTGTGATGTGATTTTGGCCAGTATTTCGGCCTTAATCCATTTAAAAAAATAGTCAATAGCTACAACTAGAATTTTCATCTGACCTGGTGCAATGGCAAGTGGACCGAGGATATTAATTTTCTATTGATAAAATGGCCAACTTACTTCAGAGTTATGTAGTAGCTCGGTTGGGACATGTATGATTGGAGCATGTTTCTGATAGTTTGTGCAAGATTTTACCTTTTGATGACAATCTCTCTGTAAGCTCGGCCAGAAGAAGCCGGCATGGAAAATTTTGGAAGATAGACTCCATGCTCCTATATGCGTACTGCATATTCTTTACGAGACTCAACTAGGGCAAGATCTGCCTCTGACCTGTTTAGACATTTCAAGAGTGGACGAGTATATCCTCGTTTATACAAGTTATTATTTAACAATGTAAAGAATGAGGCTTGTCGTCAAAATTGTTTCAAATTACTGATTTCAAACAAAATATTTCCAGTTTTCAAATAATGAATATAAGGCCATCGCCAGTCATCACTCTGGTTAATGTTGCAAATATTAATAAAATTGATGCTTGGTGTAACCAGAGTGGATTGTAGAAGAGTTGAAGTGTGTGACTGTGTATTGGCGAGCTTGGACAGAATGTCAGCTCGGTGAATTTATTCTCTTGGAATATGATGAATTTCAAATTTTGAAAAAGAAGGTATGAGTGATTTTACAATATCTAAATATTTTGTTAGAAGTGGATCTTTGACTTAAAAAGATTGATTTACTTATAGCACTACTAATAAAGAGTCACAATGTACCATTATGTCATAAATGTTTAATTCTATTTCTAACCTCAAACCAGCAATAAGTACTTCACATTCGACCTGATTGTTGCTGGCCTTGAAGAAAAAGCATAAAGAGTGTTCCAAAACAATTCCATTACCATCTTCAAGGAGAATTCTAGCTCCTGACCCTTGGGAGCTAGAGGCACCATCTACATAAAGCGTCCATTCCGTTGGCATATCATCGGAGTTGGGAGTAGTAAACTTGGCAAAAAAATTTGTGAGGTATTGTGATTTAATGGATCCTTAGGCTTGATATCTGATATCAAACTCGGATAGCTCAATAGACCATTTTCTTAGTCGTCTAGCTAATTCTGGTTTTGTGAGCATTTGTCGTAGTGGTTGCTCGGTTCGAACATTGATGATATGACTCTAGAAATAAGGTCAAAGGCGCCTAGCTAAGAATATTAATGCTAAGGCAACCTTTTCTATCTTGGGATAACGAAGTTTGGCATTTTGTAGAGATTTGCTAACAAAATAAACAGGCTTTTGCACATTGTCCCTTTCTGTAACAAGAAAAGAACTAATATCCCAGTCAGTAATAGATAAATAAAAATAAAGTTCCTCTCTTATTTCATGTTTTTGCAAAATTGGAGGTTTTGAGAGGATATTTTTGAGGTTTGAAAATGCAGTTTAATAATGACCATCCCACTTAAAGTTATTCTTCTTTTTGAGTGATTGAAAGAAGCAAAAAGACTTAGAAGCTAGACAAGGTAAGAATCTTGATAAGAAAACAAGTCTCCCTGTCAATCGCTGGACCTCCTTTATTGTTCAAGGACTTTGCATTTCCAGAATAGCTCGGCATTTGTCAAGATTGGCCTCTATACCTTGGCTTGTAAGTAAAAACCCAAGGAATTTACCTCCTTGGACACCAAAGGCACATTTTTCGGGATTTAGTTGCATGATGTATTGTCTAACTTGTGTGAAAATCTCTACAAGGTTGTCTATGTGAGACTTGCCGATCTCAGTTTTTGCTGCCAACATAAATCTTCATGTTTCGACCAATTTGTTTGGCAAACATCTTATCCATAAATCGCTGATAAGTAGTCCCTGCATTCTTAAGGCCAAAAGGCATAACTTTTTGGCAAAAATTACCTTATTCAGTTATGAAGGCAGTTTAATCTTAATCTGAAGGATGCATGAAAATCTGGTTATAACAAAAATATGCATCCACAAAATTTAAAGTTCCAAAGCCAGATGAATTATCAACTAAAGCATCAATAGATGGTAAGGGATATGCATCTTTAGGGAATGCTTTATTTGAATCAGTGAAGTCGACACACATGCGCCATTTACCATTATGTTTCTTTACCATGACAACATTAGCTAACCATGTTGTGAACCTGATTTCTTGAATGAATTTGGCATCAATGAGCTTTTTAGTTTCCTCTAGGGATGCTTCTCGTTTTTTGATGCCGAGGTTGTATTTTTTCTATGCTACAGGACGGATTGATGAGTTTATTGCCAGGTTATGAGATATTATAGAAAGGTCGATCCCAGGCATGTCAGCGGGAGTCCAAGAAAATAGGTCGATATTTTGTTGAAGAAATCGGCTGAGCTTCTTTTTCTCGTCCTTCTGCAGAGCTGAACCTACAAAAGTGAACTTGTTTGGATCATTAGTTAAAGAGATTTTTTGTAACTCCTCCATTAGGGTGGGTCAATCTTGAAGCTCGGCTCTTGGGTCTAATCTGGCCAATGATGGAAGCTCGCACGAGTTGTGGACAGCATTTATTTACGCACCTATAGCTCGGTTGGCCACAGGCAATTTTAGACTGATATTATAGTAATGCCGAGCTTCACGGAGATCATTTTGAATTGTTGCAATAAGGTTGTCCTATACATGAAACTTAACACAGAGATAAATTGTTGCCACTATAGCACCGAACTTATTCAGAAAAGGTCGTCCAAGGATTAAGTTATAAGAACTGAAACAATCAACCACAAGATATTGAATATCTAGAGTTTTTGTTAGAGAATTCTCACCAAGTGTGGTCTGTAACCATACAGATCCCAAGACATGTACTCGTTCACCTGAGAACCCTACTAAGTCTCCAGCGGATGGTTGCATTGTGTTATCTCAACTTCATTTTTTGGGATGTGGAGCACAAAAGGACATCGACACTACTCCCGGGATCTAATGGCACTTTGCGGACTATTAGATCCCCTATTTGAATGGAGATATCAATTGGGTTATCTAAGTTGATTTCATTTGAATGGAAGTCGGACGGTTGGAATGTCATCTTTGGGAAGTTGGGCAGAGGTCGTGGATTGTTGAGGGCGCCTTCAACGGCAAGCATAGCTCGATAGCTGCGCTTACAAGCTGAGCTTGTAGTTCCACCACCAGAAAAGCCCCCAGATATACAATTAATGATAACTCGAGGTTGATTAGGTTGGGGATGAGTTGGTTCGTCCTTGTTGCGTAAAGATTACCCTGCAGAAAGTTGGTCGGTTGAGTGTGGGTGGACCTCTGGATGGAGGTTTGGAATGCTCATTGCTACTTTGGTGAAGCGAGTAACATACTCCCTTAGGCTTTCATGTTGTCCTTGCTTGATAGTGTTCAGATAATCGAAGTCGTGTAAATATATGGAAGATGTAACGAACTGATCTTCAAATAGCTTGGCGAGCTTCTGAAAGCGTGAGAATCTGTAGGCAAAGAAAAAGACCATTCAAGTGCAGGACCGTCTAAAAAAGTAGGAAAACAACAACATAAGATAGGATCAGAGGCACTGTTTACCATCATCATAAAGCGAAATTTTTTGACGTATTTTTTTGGATCACCCATACCATCATATGGAGTTAGTGTTATTGGTAATGCAAAGTTCCTAGGTAGTTTGAAATTCATGACATCTGTCGTGAATGGTCCAGCTGTGCTGTCTAATTCGTCGTCTTTCTCGTTTTGTTGATCTCCCTCTGGTTGTTGAGTTTCAGAGACTTGCGTTGGATCTGAATTTTCTTCCTCGTCATTTGTTTGTTCGTTATGATCATTGTTATTTTCAATCTGAGCATTGCTTAGCTCAGCTATCTGATTCGCCATTCTTTCGTTTTCTTCTGCCATTCGCTGATTAGCTTGCTGAGCTCCGTTACCATTCGAAGATGCTTGGATGGTGTGGGAGGAGGTTGGTCACCCATGAGAAGAACTAAAAGTTTTGGGACCTAAAGAAAGAGGAATCTTTTATTTCTCAGCCCCACAGTGGGTGCCAATTGTTCTTGTGAAGGTTGGCCGCAGTATAACTCGTCCTTCAGTGAATAACTAGGAGCTTTCCGTTGAGATGAGTTATACCTCGGCAATAGGAGAACAAGGGGGTGGATACGTACAAAAGGTACTCCGATGCTCAAGTTAGTGAGTGAAATAATAGGCTTTACAAAGTGCAATGTGTTTAAACAATTTTCTTACCTTCCTTTTGAGAAAAGGACAAATAGGTCCCTGACCTTTTGCCACACAGATATTTAAATCCTTAAAGATTGGAAAATACATATACATCCCTGACCTTCTCAAAACCAGGACATTTAGATCCCTCTATTATATTGAGCTTTTGAGACCTAACGGAGATGTATGACGTGGACTCCGTTCTACTGATGTGGCCGTTACAGTGTGCCACGTGGAGGTGCGAAATGGTTAAGGGACAAAATAGTCTCCTACGCCAAAAATGATGCCGTTTGAGATGTAGCCTTAATCCTACAAAAAGGGTGAACAAAAATGGGGTCTTTGAAGTTGTTCATGGCCACTGATGGTGTATCCACGAGTTCAAGGAGAAGTGGAAGAGGAGGACAAAGACATGAATTGTC
Source organism: Arachis ipaensis (assembly GCF_000816755.2). NCBI lineage: Eukaryota > Viridiplantae > Streptophyta > Magnoliopsida > Fabales > Fabaceae > Arachis > Arachis ipaensis. Next base: position 23,551,547 of record NC_029794.2, on the reverse strand, counting down.
CGTAACGAGCTCAGGGACGTTTGTATTGCATGCCAGAGATGAGAAAGCTGGCGGCATCTCCCTGAAGTGCTTTTATGGAGTTTTATGCAATCATGTTTATGTCGAATACTAACAAAGACCCTAATAGAGTCTTCTCTGGGTGCACATTCTATAAGGTAAGTAAAGAAATTTGTTGGTTATTGATGAGCGGATATTTTATACTCTCTTTGGCATTATTTTCATATAGTTTTTATTATGTTTTGTTTAATTTTATTATATTTTCATAGGTTTTAGGGCAAAATTTACATTTTTGGATTCTACTTTGAGTTGTTGCGTTTTATGATGATTTCAGGTAATTTTTAGCTGAAAATTGAGGAGTTTTGAAAAAGTTTGAGTCAGAGACAGAGAAAGGGCTGCAGATGCTGTCGGATTCTGACCTCCGTGCCCTTGAAGGAGCATTTCTGAAGTTACAAAAGTCCAAATGGCGCATTCTTAACGGCATTGGAAAGCTACCATCCAGGTCTTTCCATCAATATATAATAGTCCATACTTTGCTCTGGAAATGAAGGTAAAAAACTGGCGTTCAATGCCAGTTCTTCACCCCCTTCCTAGCATTGAACGCCCAAAAAGGAGTCCAAAGCTGGCGTTCAATGCCCAAGAAAGGTACTAGCACGTGGAGTCACCCTTAGCTCAGCCCAAACACTCATCAAGTGGGCCCCAGAAGTGGATTTTCGCACTAAAAGACTATTCTACCCTATTTTTGTAATCCTTAGTTATTAGATTAGTATATATAGACAAGAGTTCACCCTTGTTAAGAGCTCTTGGCCACTCTACACGTTTTGCATTACTTTTCTGTAAGCTATGAGCAACTAAACCTCCTAGGTTAAGGTTAGGAGCTCTGCTGATTCTTATGGATTAATAATATCACTATTCTATTTCAATCTATACTTGATTCCATTCTAAGATGTATCTTCGTTCTTCATCCTAATGAATTGGGAGTGTAACTTGACCGTCATCTCTATTCTACATGGGTTCTTGCAAGTCCTTGATGGGATAGTATTGAACCACAAGCTTGATTATACATCTCTTAGACGACTAATCCACGACTTCGTTGGGGACTTGGAGACATCAGTTCAGCCGATGTATAGGGCAATTAGGGCCTTTGTGGTATAGGCTAGAATCAATAGAGCAGCGTTCTCTGATCCGGAAGATCCAACCTTGTCTGTGGCACTTTTAGTAGGATCACCAAGGGAATGGACTATAGGAGCTTCACCCCCGTTCAGATTGGATGACCACTAACCTGGCGTTTGATCTGAAGCAGAGGAGATTAATGACCACTGACCTGGCGTTAATCACGTACAGCCTGCCATGGAATGAATCATCAGAAGTTGAAGTAGACAGTGAAAAAAGTTGATCCAGAAGGAGGAAGCATCTCCGAAGCCTCAACCATTCTCTTATCACTGAATTCACACCAATTAAGTAATTCTATTTTTATTCTATTTTTAATCATTTTTCCACAACAACTATATTTTCTATCCGCCTGACTAAGATCTACAAGGTAGCCATTGCTTGCTAAATCCGACAATCTCCGTGGGATCGATCCTCACTCACCTGAGGTATTACTTGGATAATTCGGTGCACTTGCCAGTCTATCTGTGCGAATATTGCGGAGTCAATTTTGTGCACCAGTTGTGCACAATTTTTCACCTGAAATACTATATGATTTTTGAATTGTGTGGTATGCTGTGTAGGTAAAAGAACCGTGTTGCAATTTTTTTGTCTAGCTTGATGAACACATTGGAGACTCGGGAGCTTTTATACAAGGACCCTGGGAGAGAAGGATATAAAAATTTTTGAAGAGCATCATAGGGCACATAAGTTGAAAAATAGAATCAATAGTTTGGAGAAGAGGATTGTTGCTTTGGAGATGAAAAAATAAAACCAATTGGATGGTTCATTTATGTTGTTATAGTTGCTCTGTCTGTTGTTATAAAGTGTAGCAATTGAGTAGTGTCTAAAATAAAACAATGGCAGCACAAAGTAGTTCTTTTTTTCCTAATATGTGCTGTAATGATTAATGCCATTTAAGATATTCATAGTCCCTATATTTTGTAGTGTTTGTGAAAAATACAATGAAATTACTGTTAAAAATAGACTCTCAATTGTTCAGGAACTGAAATTAAAGTCGTTAAATTTAAAAAATAAGTTTTATAACTCCAAAAGAAGAAACAAGTTTGCCAACAATGTAGTTTGCTAAATTACATGGTACCATATAACAAGTTTACTTTGACCAAAATGAAGCAATACAAAACAAGTACCATAAAAAGGAGGTCTCAAGTTTGCCATAAACCATTACAAGAAAACACATTAAACTTAAACAAAATGAGAGACACAATTCTTCACTTTGAATTGTTGGATGATGGATTGGGAATGGACTTCACAGCCTTGTTGTAGCAGGAGTGACTGCTGCCAACGTCTCCTTAGATGCTTATGCACTTAATATTGATGGTGAAATCTGAGTATTTTCTGCAGCCTAAGTGTTGGATGGGAGTGGACCTTGGCCAAGTGGAGTAGGTGGCCTAAAGAATTTTTGCTTTGGCCTTTGACTTGGAATGATTCAACTGAGCTCTTTTTGGGGCCATGGATGGAGCTTTGGCAGGAGGTCTAAATAGAGTGTGCAAATTAGGGGTCCCTGCTGTATATAGAGTTAGTGTTGGTCCTGGTGGTCCTACTACAAGTATAGTCCTTATTGTTGTTGGACTTGGTATAGGGTTCAGGTGACTTGGGGCTTCCACATTCTGGACCTGCTTTATGTTTGTCAAAACAAATATATTTAGCTCATAGACACAAGTCGTGTATCAATATGTTACATATTCAAAAAACAAATTGAAAAAATAAGTCTTCATTACAATGGAAACTTGTTGTTGGGAAGTTGGATTGTCAACCTGGCTACTATGAGTATTTTGACCCTACAAGATGCATACAATCATATTTAAAGTGTCATGAGTTCCTTGACTATTATATAGACAGATAATGTCCCATAAGTAAACTTTCAACTTACATTAAATGGGGAAGCTAACTGTGATAGTGGAAGTACCACCAGAGATTGAGAAGTACTGACATCCTTCTTCTTCGCCTTCTTTGTCTTTGGCTTCCAATTAGGGTTGGATGGGACTCTTTTGCATATTTTGTAGTTGTGGCATTTTTCACCACACTTGCTGCAAGTCACACTAAATGACTTTTTTAGTTTGTCACCTTGCATGAATGGCTCAGCTGGATCCTTCTGCTTACTGTGCACTTTCGGACGTCCAATTGGTCTCTTGATGATGGATGGATCTGGCTTTGTGAATTCATATTTTGTCCAGTACTCTTCGCTTGGCACATGTTTAATGCAATGCGCATAAGTCCTATGGATTGACTCCATACATAGCCAAGGGTGCACATAATCTTGTGGCGAATCATGTCTCTTTCTAATGGCAGCAATTGCATGATAGCAAGGCATCCCTAAAACAATAATGGAATGATAAGTTCAAAGCACATTAAAATGAAACATAAAGTAATAGTAATAAATATTTAATTGTAAAAAGGCTTAGCATATAAATACCAGTCAACTGCCATCTGTTGCATGAGCAACTATGGTTGATGAGATCTACGTCCACCCTTATTGCTTTGCGACTCATCCCGAACCTCTTTTTTTCATTGTCACCAGTCCACTTCACCATCCATTTTGTGCTAATATTGATAAGTCTTTCCATCCTCTTTTGATGAACTAGTGCAAACTTGCCAAGATAGTTATCTAGTAGTCGCTTATGGTTCACCATTTTTCTCATCAGATAATACCTAATCTCCTTACACATTGTGAGAATGGGCTTGCTTCTATAGTTTACGATCATTGCATTAAAGACCTCACACATGTTGTTGGTGAGGTTGTCTAGCTTTGGATCATGGGAGAAATAAGCTTTAACCCACGTAGATGGCTCAAACTTGTTTAGGTACTCCCATGCACCTTGATTGACTTCTTTCAACGTCTCCATGCATTTCTTGAATTCGGGTTTAGTAATGTATCTAGCACACTTCCAGATGATCTCTCTAATATGCAAGTCTTTGAATCGGTTAATGAAATTCTTCCAAATGTGCATCAAGCAGTTGCGATGATACGCATTTGGCATCACCTCCTTCAGGTCAGGCAACAAATCCTGCATCAAATAGCTAAAACAAGCAAGATAATGTACAATTAACAATCATTATGTTGTTCAATTCAGGTTTACATACAAATTGCAAATAGATAATATAGAGTAGTGAGTTAACAACCATTGTAAAATTCAGATCACAATTACATATAAATTGCAAATAGAATAATATAGAGAACCTCTATAACAATCAATGTAAAATTCAGATCACAATTACATACACATTACAAATAGAATAATATAGAGTATTGAGTTAACAATCAATGTAAAATTCAGATCAAAATTACATACAAATTGCAAATGGAATAATTTAAAGTTAAATAATCAATGTAAAATTTATCTTTTGTTGATCGGACATGAAATTCCAACTATGAGTCATTATATATCTTAGGTCTTCTTGAAGGAGAGTTAGAAACCACTACCAGGAGACAGCCTTGTATGATTGATATCCTAGGCCCTTGAACAAAGTTATCAAGTCCCCGAAGTTGACAAAATCAATGTCCATCTTCGAAAACTTTTTTACCTTACCATGCACATAAACAAGCTCACCACCACCTCTTTTAATAAAATTACCCCCATAATGGAAAACTAGCACCACATAGTAATCATCCATCTGAAAAAAATAAACCAATCATTATTATCATTCTGAATTATTTGAACGTGTCTTTCACTTTTCTGCAAAACTTAGTTCTATTTGCATGCAATTTTACTCATGATCAGAGATAACAATTACACAAAACAACTTTTTCCTAACACAAATTTCACTGTCATTCATGTAATAGGTTGCAGTTTATAAATTAAACCTTGACCAACAACAAAATAAACCCACATTACAATATTCATCATGCATCCATTCCCAAACTCCTGTACCAACTAGAATTCTTCTACAGAAAAGGAATTAATGAGGTCAACGAAGCTTACCTTCGCAGACGAAAAGAGATGACAAGCAAACAATACAATCCCTTCACCTTCTCCTTCGACGACTTCACCATTACGCAACAAGGAAGAAACTGGTATTTTCATTTTGGAGGGAGAAACAAAGTATTACTATGACTTTTCAGTTTTGATCTTTGTTATGAAATTTCTGTAATTGTATTGTTGTCTTATGGGTTTTAAAGGAAATGTAGAAAAGCAAAAAGAAGGGCATGGGAGGGGGACTCGAACGGCGTTGTGTTTTTGGTGTGGGGGAATATTTTTTCCCTTAACCATTTCACACCTCCACGTAGCACACTGTAACAACCACGTTAGCAGAACGAAGTTCACGTCAGACATTTCCATTAGGTCTCAAAAGCTCAATGTAACGGAAGGATCTAAATGTCCTAGTTTTGAGAAGATCAAGGACATGAATGTATTTTTCAATCATCAAGAATTTAAATGTCTGCGTGGCAAAATGTCAGAGACCTATTTATTCTTTTCTCCTTTCCTTCTATGTCTGGAATGAGATGTCCTTGTTACATTCCCAAACATCTCACTTAAATGAAGAATAATAACGTTTTAAAACGCTGCTATATATTTTGATATTTTAGTAACCGAACTATAGCATTTATAGCCAAGTTATAAAGTCTTAACCAAGTTATAATGGTCAAATCAATTATTATTATTATTATTATTATTATTATTATTATTATTAACAACGGTGCAATACAACTATTTCAACAACCACAATGCAAACACAATTTAAAAACAATAAATCGTTACTAACTAAATTAAGAAAATGTTTTTTTTTTTTATTTTCATTGAATTCACCATCACCAGAGATAGTGATGTTGCACGTTATCCCTATGTTTCGATAAGGCAGTGAGAGAGTGAGTGGGTTGGTGCAAATTGGTACCTCTCCTCTTACTGTTCATATTCGGTATTATGTGTACTAAGCTAAGTAAGGGACGGTGCACATACATATGGTCATGGATATGATGTGGCCACAAAATTGTCATGCATGTGTTGTTTAATTTACTCGTTCAATTTATTTTAGTGGAAACTTCGAACCCCAATCTACTCTACAAAGTGGGAGAGAGGTCCACATATCTATAGGCAAGAAGTTGTGGCTGAAGATTTTCGAACCACTAGGATATGTTTAATTGGTTAATGAAGTTGCCAATAATGATATGAAGGTGACTTACAACTATAGTAGCTAGGCTTGCTATAAAATCTTGATGAGGTACTCGATCTCTATTATTAAAAGGAAATTGACTATTATATTATGTAGGATTCCGCTAGGGAGACAATGGACTATTTGTACAATAGGTTATTGAGTTATAAAATGAGCATTCTCCATACTATTTAGAATAACCATCCGAGTACTAGAGATAATAAATATCTTTCTAAAAGCTTAAACTGATTTTGGGGTCCACTAAAAATCGAACTTTTGACCTTTCAGATCTAGCGCTCTAATACCATGTCATGATACCACTTATCCCAAAAGTTTCAGCTGATGGAAAAATATAACACTAATGGTTATATCTCTAATATTCCATAAACATCCATTGTACACATTATACAAAGAAGAGTGCTAAGGGGTCAGCAGATTTTGTGAGTTGTAGCCATCAATAGTATATTTAATGGTGTGAGATTTCATCTAATGGTAAAAAATCACTCATTTTTCTTTTACTGACTAAATATTGGCTAAATTTTGATAAATCTGCTGCCCCTAAACTTTCCCTTATACAAATATTTCATTACCTCTTTATACTTTTCCTATTATGTAATATGTATCCTATTATATCATTCCTAGTTCGTTAATAATTATCCATTTTATATCTAGAGAGGCTCCAACTCTTTTGGATATATTCTTCTTCTTTTTATAGAAAGTTCTCAAACAAAACCAAATCTTCTCCCCGACCTCCAAAAGGATGTTAGATTGTATTTGTTTTAGTGTAAAGTACTTTAATTAGGTTGTATTTGTTGTAAGGATCGGACAATTATCGTACGGATTTTGTTAGGTAAATAATGATTTTTGTGAACAATATAAACGATGAGTTTTAAATTAGTAAATTTGACCCAATAAATTAAAAACACACTACACCGCTAAATTATCCACCTAATCTTAATATTAGAATTGAACATCTAATATATCTATTGTTCACATTATTTAATATTTTCATTGTGTACCTATACTTTTTTTTATCGTAAATATAATTGTTATAGTAGTAATTATAGTGATAGTAAAAAAATATTTTTGGAGAATTTTTTTTTAATTTTGAGTAAAAAATAAAATAAAATAAAATATTTAAAATCATTTAAAAAAGACATAGTTGCATACAAATAATCATGTATTTTGTATGACTCTAAAATGTTAAAATACAAATTTATGGTGCGAGATATATATTTAGATGGTCTTTTATTGTACAATGCAATTTTAGCCTTAATAATTTTTTGAAATTCTAAAAATATACTATTAGAGAAATTGAGAATACAAGAAAGAGTTCTAAGAATAGAACTGAAGTCGTGTATATATGAGAGAAGAATGACAAGCTTAGAATTGGAAAGAAGAGAAACTTTGATTTGTATTGCGTGAATGAATTTTAGAAAATATGTTAGTATCATACACAACTTTTTATTTATATCTATCACTCTAATCAACTATGACTAGACTTAATTTTAGAAACACTAAGCAGATTTTGAGAAATTTGAAAGATAAGTCAGTTTTTAAATGATGCAAAATTGAAGAGCCTGGGTTAAAAATTTGTATACCTTAACCATTACCTATATAGAGATGCTCATTTTTAATTTGATTTTCAGTAGCTTGTACAAGATTAGAAGGGCCATCAACAGTGACATAATGAGAAGCTCCTAAATCTGAAGCTCCTTAGATTGGTGAAAAAGATGCTTGAGATGCCTCAAAAATTTAATCAAGATATATGTCTAGGTCTGTTGCAGATTTGACAGAAAATTCTTTGAAAATTTTGAGAGTAGGAGCTAGAGCTTTGAGTCAGATTTACAATAGGAATTGAGATATATATCTCATTTCTTGAATCTTTGTAGTATTGATTTTGTCTCTATGACTATAATTTGTCCCATTTTGGACATCATTGTTAAAATAAATTTTTAGTATTTCATATCATAAAACTACTTATTTAAAAAATTTAAACGGATAAAAAAAGATAAATAAATAATTATATTTTTAACATAATGACTCTCAAACTATTAAAGAAGGAGAGCAAGATTGCTTAACAAAGACTAACACTAACGGCTAGTTCTAACCGAATTTTAATTAGTTTGTTAGATATAGTTAGTTAAAGATGCTTTTCTTGATGAATCTTTACTTGAAGAGTTGGGTTAGAGTGAGCTTATATATTGTTGCTACTCAACAGTGTAAGGGATGTACTCTTCTAATAAGTCAATAATATATTTGTTCAATTACTTCTGTTATAAGTCACTATTTTTTTTTTCTCAAAATTCTATTTTTCTACTATACACAGTATTTTGATTTGTGTTTTAGCAATAGTCTATTTTTATTTTTTTTTTCAGTTTTTTTATACATAGATAATAATGACGCAAATTAATTTTGTTATGGAGAGTGAGTAAGTGTTGGACCACGTTATGGAGAGAAGGAGAGCTTTACCGGCATATGGTGTCAAGCACATAGAAATCGGACGGTGCGAGGGGTAGGAGTACAACTCGGACCCAGCGAATTGTTTACCTTATTCAAAAAAACATATAATAATCAAAACGTACTCTCCGATTTCATTTACGGTAATTATTAAAATTTTATTCATTCACAACTCGCAGGGTCCGATAACCTTGATGTGAACTTCATGTACTCCCTCCATACAAAACGGACCATCCGATTTGCTTAAAAAAAATTTAACAACACTAAAATCGGATGGTCTGATTTCTTAAAACCAAATCTGAGAAAAACTGTCCCACAAATTAGTCTAACACCTTTATATATCATAACCACGCACAACACAATTACAGTTCCATATCCAAAAAAATCAGCCTAATAATGATTGAATTCTAAATTTCTTTTATTAAAAGGTATAGTATCTCATAATAATTATAAGTATTTTTATAATTATACGCAAGTAACACTATACATAAAAATATAATTAAAAAAAAATTGAAGGATGGCGTGGGGTATGATCTGCTTAGTAAAAAGACTGTTATATCCCTTAAATTTAACACATGATAATAAGTGTTTAGTTTTGACGCTGTATATATATAGCTACCACCACTAAGTTCTCTCTTACCATATTCTCTTCTCTTCTCGATCTCTATCAATTAAGGTCTAATGGAAGCGAAAGCAGATGCAGATTATACACAAGATGGCACTGTTGACTTCCGCGGTCAACCTGCAGTTCCATCTAGAACTGGAAAATGGAAAGCCTGCGCCTTTCTTGTTGGTGAGAACAATATTTAAGGCTTTCTTTTTATTAGATCTGCAATGTTCAGTAATCTTGGTTAACTCGAATTATATATTTCAGGGTATGAAGCATTTGAAAGAATGGCGTTCTATGGAGTAGCTTCAAACTTGGTTAACTACCTTACAAGAGAGCTCCATGAAGACACAGTTTCATCAGTGATCAGTGTGAATAACTGGTCAGGATCTGTTTGGATAACACCAATTCTTGGCGCATACATCGCTGATTCTTACTTGGGTCGTTTCTGGACTTTCACAATTTCTTCTCTCATTTATGTCCTCGTAAGTCATTTCGATATACCCTTACTTTTAAACATTACTTTTTCATTATTCAATCTTGAGACATAACTATATGCGCCATCCACGAATACACTTGAAGTAATTAAGGATTTGTTTTCTATTTTTCGTGGCTAATCGTGTCTACAATTATTTTCTAAGAAATCGATGTAGAGTTGATTGTTTGGACTATATTTCATGTTACCTACTCCCAACGAAATACCAAACAATTCCATTATTGCACCCAACAAAAAAACGTTGATGGAAAAAAACGTTAAGTGGATCCAAATTTATGAAGTGAATACAACAGGTTTTTTTTTTTTTCACTTATTATCAGTCTTCACTACTAATCACTAACTTAATAAAAATAGATAATTTCTATTTGGCCTTTTAATAAAAATAGATAGATTTGGCCGTGTGGACTCTATAATAAATTAGAATTTTTTCTTCCTTTGTAAATTTATGACTGGAGATTTTGCCAATGAGTTTTAAATAAACAAAAAGCAGATAAATAGAATGGAGAAGGGAAAAAAAAAGATTTATTCCTTAAATAAATAAAAAATCATCCCATTTGCAACGGTTTATATATGCATGATTTGTCAACTGTCATAGCTAATTGGCTATTATTTAATATTAGCACATAGCCCCACCATGATGAAGTTATTATTGCCTCATCTCAACCTTGACAAATTGATTCCCTCAATTTCATTTTTAATGCTATTTTATTTTTTAAAGATATAGTTTTATGAAGGAAAAAAAAGGGTTAAAAAGTGGGATACAAGAATTAAGGAGATTTTTAAATTATATAATATGTACGACATCTCTTTTGAATATTCATTTATAAATAAAGATAAAGTAATCGAAATTCAAGAAAATGCTAATCCTTTTGGCAGCTTATAAAAGAACTGATAAAATATTTTTAATAAGAAAAAAAAAACTAATTTTAATTACTATCATGTAATTGATAGTAACAAAAGGATATATAGATATTTTCTTACTCATTTTTGTCCCTTTATTTTTCCTTTTTAATTTGTTTTTCAATTAAAGGTACACAATTCTTTAACAACTAACACTGAGGATTACTATACCCAACAGAATGTAACTAAAAATGGCTTGAAGTTCTAACACATACATGTAGCCATGCATGGACCATTACATATAAATCGTTGTTAGAATGATACCTTCGTTTTACCTAAGTTTTGTGGTAACTTAAAAGTGATTTATGACGTGATATATATAAAAATATTTATGTGATAGAAATATAAAATTTGATTTAACTTTTTTCTTCTTTTAAATAAAGATAGAATTTTATAATAAGATTTATGACAAAGTTGGGAGTAGGCGTATGTGATTTGTGGGTTGAGCTTATAATAAGCTGCATGCTTGAGGCTTCATATTCCTTATTTTTAAAGTTTTCTCATCACCTTAATTTTATTTTGAAGAGAAAATGACCTTCTCTTCTTCTGTAGGATGTTTAAATAATATTTTTCTTTCTTTTGTTTATCAAATATATATATATATATATTATAAAATTAAAATAATATATAGTTTAGTTTATTT
>NC_029794.2:23538353-23539952 GCF_000816755.2 Arachis ipaensis | reverse complement strand
AGGGTTGTTATTTAAAAATTTTGTAAAAGAGGAGAGTGGCATTTTTTATATTTTTAAATGTTATGTGTGCGTGCGTGCCCGTAATCATGTGTCCAAGTGCCCATGTTATTATTAGTTACTAAAATTATTATGAAAATCTTATAAAAAAATGACGATGAAAATTAAATTTTAGATGAAAAAATTAATTTAAAAATACTAATGTTCTAAAAAGTAAAAATCAATATAATAACTCATTAATTGTGAAAGTAATATAATATTGATCACTTTTGAATAAATATATATTTGTAGAATAATTGTGGCAATATTTTTTTATTGTGTATTATTATTGGCCAATATATTGTTATTCTATTTGATGACCATTTGTGTTTTTTACATATATAGCATATATTTTTTACCAACTTTTAATTTTAAAATTGATTAATAAAAAGGCGAGAGACAAAAAAAAGGATAGTACCATCGTTTCTCCAGCAGAAAAAACCCTAAAGAAAATAAAAGCCATAATACGAGTAACACACTACTAATATTATTTAGTTATTAATTTAATTTTTTTTAGTTTAATAATTGAACAACATATTTTTAAAAAAATAATAAATTTGAATAATTGTGAGGGCACATGACAGGGAATGAGTCTGCTGAGCATAGGTGTGTCCCTGAAGAGGTTGAAGCCATCAACCCAAATTACATTCTTCTACACAGCACTCTACACAATAGCAATCGGAGCCGGCGGCACCAAGCCCAACATCTCCACCTTCGGCGCGGACCAATTCGACGACTTCAATCCGAACGAGAAAGAACTGAAAGACTCGTTCTTCAATTGGTGGATGTTCACCTCATTCCTTGGGGCCCTAATTGCCACCCTAGGCCTTGTTTACATTCAAGACAACTTAGGCTGGGGATTGGGCTACGGTATTCCTACGGTAGGTCTACTCATTTCGCTCCTCGTATTCTACGCCGGCACCCCCATGTATCGCCACAAGGTTAACAAGACCCGCAGTCCCGCCACGGAAATCATGAGTGTTCCCATTGCTGCTTTTAAGAACAGGACCCTTCAATTACCCACTCACCCTTCACTCCTTTATGAAAATGACTCTCAATATTATCTTACTACTGCCAAACGTCAAATTCATCACACTCCAACTTTCAGGTTAGCACAATTTGGTTTGTGAAATTTCAATTATCTTTTTTTAGTCTCAAACTTTGCAAACAAAAATATTAATAAAGCACGGTCATGATAACCAAAATGCCATGTTGAAATTTATAAAACGATCCAATTTTGATTTTGGTGTTCAAATAGCTCAAAAACAATGTTAGATCACTTGTTTTAAGAGAAAAAATTTTAATAAATATTATTTACGATGTATTTTTTTAACTATTTGAATGTCAAAACAAAAATGAATTTGTTTTACAAAATCTAACATGACATTTAGCTGTCTACGTCACCGTTTTATTATCGTCTGTTTGTCGAAAATTGTCCTAAAAACTAACATAAGTCACATTTGCCAAGTTTAGGAACTAAATAAAGACAATTAAAAAGATTAAATTAAAACTCGCATACAAGTTGATGGACCAAATTAAATATTATCTCATTTTTTTCATTAC
>NC_029794.2:23538096-23538343 GCF_000816755.2 Arachis ipaensis | reverse complement strand
ACGTGTGAATGTCAATCTTTTTAAAGTTAGCAATTTATTGATTTAAATTTTGCCAAAAAGATTATGGTTTTGGTTTAAAAAATTTTGGAAAATATATGAAAACTGACTTTAAAAGTCATATCACATATAGATGAGTTAATTAACACACATATATGTAGGATGATAATAGGACCAATTTCATAACCAAAATCACATTATTTTATTTTTTCTTTTTACAGAAACTAAAATTATAAATAGTTAATTTTAC
>NC_029794.2:23529874-23537341 GCF_000816755.2 Arachis ipaensis | reverse complement strand
TTTTTAATAATATTATTTGTTTATTTTAAATCTTAAATCTTAAATCTCTTTTTTTAATACATGTCTAATTCTTTTTGGAATTTTCAAAAAATAATTTTTGGGGAAAAATATGTTGACGCCTTAATACTTAGACAAGGGACAAAAACAAGTAAGATAGTTGAGGAATTAATTAAGGATAGTTGACAAATTAGTGCTAATTTTAGTGGAAGGGGATTTATTTAAGGTGATTTTACTGTTGTATCAATGTATCATGATGATGATATAGCACTCATGCTATTAGTGGTGGTAGTGGCCTTACACATCTTATGGGTGGGGTAACATATATATACAGTAAAACTCTGAACCATCCAACTGGGAAAGGGATATCTATCCAAGCACATTAATTGGATCTTGATTGAAAATCTCTGACAAATTAGATGGTGAATGTCTAAGATTCTGTGTCCCCCCATTTTGATTTTGCTGGGCCATGTGCATCGTATGCAGTCAAAGGATGTTTTTATTATTTAGTCCATTTTTTCAGTGGATAACTAGGGAAACATTATTTGAGGGGAAAGTAATGTTTGGTGACAAATCCATTTTGCATAAGATACCTTCTTACATCCTTTTATTGATGAATTATGAATCATCACTATATTCTCTGATATATTCGCTTTATATTTACAATTCCATATATTATTAATTCTTTTAATAATTTATTATTCTACTAAAAAAAATTCATAAAACAGAGATAAATAATAGCTAATATGTAATATTAGTAAAATATTGTTGTATTTAGATATTTTCAATTTTAAAACGAAGAGAATGGTTTATTCACGGCTAAATAATAAATGACATATATTCAGTAGAAAATATGTATTCACTTCTCATTCCATATGAATTGTAACTTGTGCATATACTTGTTTGAAGAATAATGGGTAGTCAGAATCTCTGAGGAAGCAAGTTGGATTTGTGTCCACACTGACACTACAGTGTGTGACCACTTAAATAACTATGACTTAAAACCACATTGCATGGCTAACACGCCATATATACCACCCATCATTCAACTTCTGTTCCAGGTGCATAAAACACACACGTAGTGGTAATGCATGTGAACACAACATAGGGTGGAATATAATGCATGTTACACTCCAAAGGATAATATCACAAACACTTCTTATTCACATACACATCATCTTTTTATCCTCATTTAGAAACTGATAAAATTACCTATCTCTTCCAATATATTAGATAATATAAGAATTCATATTCAAATCCGTCCCTTAAATATAATATATTTTTTAAATTAATTTTCAAAATATTTTATTAGTTATATTATATTTTAAAAAACGTAACCGTAAATTAAATTGGATTTTTTGTCAGTTAGATGATAACGTGTCACATTAAATGTCATGTGACATGATAACATAATATATTAATACTATGTGTCAAAAATAATTAATTTACACGTTCATGATTATAATTGATTGAACAATTATTTTGTGGCACGTAAATTAACATGCCATATCATCATATTACGTAGTAGTGTAGTACTTAATATGATACATCATCATTTAACTTAAAAAAATGTCAATTTAATTTGTGGTTATATTTTTTAGGGACTAATATGATTAACAAAATTTTATAGGGATCAATTTAAAAAATGAATTCTCTTTCATAGACAAATTTTAGTATTAACTCGATAATATAAGTATTTAACCTCATTAAAGTTTAGGTATAAGTCATTTAAGTTAGGTAACTATATCTGAGATAATAGGCATATAAACTTATTAGGTTGTGAAAAGGAGGTTAGAGACACAATATTTTTGTATTTTCTATATTTTTTAAAACTGAGGACGTAATTCAAATACAATTTTAGTATTTCTATATTTTATAAATTTTGACAGATGACAAATCAATGGGTGTAATATGTAATAATAGCTCTTACTCTTTTGAAGTATAATTTAGCCTATGGCAATATTGGTTACCAAATGATACATGGATAAATCACTGCATAGTTTGTTTTTGCAATCAATCATTTTTCCATGAAGATCAGATCATAACATTTTAATTGGTGTGCAATTCTGTGTGTATTAAGGTTTTTGGACAAGGCTGCAATTAGACAAGAGAGTACTAGTGGTTCCCCAAGAGCACCATTAACAGTAACACAAGTTGAAGGAGCAAAACTCATATTTGGAATGGTCACTATATGGCTGGTAACACTGATTCCCAGCACCATTTGGGCACAAATCAACACCCTCTTTGTGAAACAAGGCACCACATTGGACCGAAAACTCGGCTCCGATTTCAGAATCCCAGCAGCATCTCTTGGAAGCTTTGTCACACTCTCCATGCTTCTCTCAGTGCCAATGTACGACCGGTTCTTCGTCCCCTTCATGCGCCAGAGAACCGGCAACCCCAGAGGGATCACATTGCTCCAGAGACTTGGAATTGGGTTCTCAATGCACATCATAGCTATTGCAATAGCTTATGCAGTGGAAGTTAAGAGAATGCATGTTATAAAGGAAAACAATGCAATTGGTCCTAAAGATGTTGTTCCTATGAGCATATTCTGGCTATTGCCACAATATGTTCTTATTGGTATAGCTGATGTGTTTCATGCAGTTGGATTATTGGAATTCTTCTATGATCAATCCCCTGAAAACATGCAGAGTCTGGGCACAACTTTTTTTACTAGTGGAATTGGTGTTGGGAACTTCTTGAACAGCTTTTTGGTGACTATGGTTGACAAGATCACAGGGAAGGGTGAGAGTAAGAGTTGGATTGGTGATAATTTGAACGATTGTCACTTGGATTACTACTATGGATTCCTGTTGGTGTTGTCAAGTGTGAATTTGATGGTGTTTCTTTGGGCTTCAAGCAGATACATTTACAAGAAGGAGTCTATAATGGTCAAAGATGGACTTTGTGTTGAAATGGAGGAGAATCCATCTATGGATGCATCTCTTGGATTGCAAGTATGAAAAACCATACTCTGATGCAAGGTACCTATTACGCTGTGTTCGGTTTCTGTTTTGAATTTGTAAACAGCAAAAAGTGAAAGCAGAACAGAACATGCCCTAAGCAAACTAGAGTATAAAAGATAAAGTAAGAAAAATAGTTAATATGGCAAGGCATATGTTAAATAACCAATTGTATATTTGGCACAAATTCATATCAGATTGTAATTTGAATTTAATTGGCCCCGGATAGGTAATTTTTCGAGTTAATTCAGATTCACAAGTTCGTTTAGAATTTACGGGGGAAAATGTATAAATATCATCGTTATAAATAACAGTCATACATGTAGTCGACCCTACTTAATGATATGCAAGTAATGAAATGCTAGTAGTTTTGCAGTAGTTGTTTAGCAGCTTTAATTTGTGCCAACATAATTTCATGTGCCAATGCTATTTTTCATATATTTTAATTGAGGTCCCTCTATCAATGCAAAAAGTCAGTAAATAATTTAATGTTGAAAAAAATGGGGTCATGAGCAAATTAAAGGAGAATAGATAATTAAATGAATATGGAGGACCAAGATCTAGTTCATTTCTTAGCGAACAGAAGTTTGATTCAACATTCAGTTTGTATACATTGAATTGAGTTAAGAGGTAAGAGGTTAGCACTGACAAGGATGACACTGAGATTTCACACTCAGCTTTATGTGTCAAGAAAATTAGCTACCTTGATGACAGAAACATCCAAATTAGATTCAGTAAGAATTTTCTTTGTTCGTTTCTTCTTATGGCCTTTTTCTTTGTTTGTTTTCTGTGTTTACTGTTAAAGAATCCAATCCTCAGCAAAATATTAGAGCTTCTAATTCTAAATTTCCATGTGAAAAATGCTACTAGAAGTGAAGAGCCGGCATCTCATACATTTCTTGCAGAAATACAATTGATTTAATAAACAACCAATAGAATACAATCAGTGTATAACAATTGACTTTATCTGTAACCAAGTAATAATAAGGTTGGTATAACTTGGTATGGTGTAATGACAATTAAGAATTCATCAAACATTCTTAATTCTCAAACAAGACCATGTATAGTATATATGGTATAAATATAAACAAATGAATTACAATAGTAACTTTGTCACAAGAAGTCACTTAGCTAGAGGTAAGTATTAATTCAAAGTATAAAATCATATGAATCCCTTTTTTTTAAGTACACAAACATATATAGTTGCTATTGCTGTTGCTGCTCACCTTGCCAAACTGAGACAATATCTTTCAAAGCTGGTTTTATATCTTCCTTCAATATCTTCTGGTATTCTATTGTATCACCACATGATCTCTTGATTTCAACCAAATGGAAAGAGGGGGCAAACTCGAATATTTCGACATCAATGGAAAGTGGCCCTTTCCTACCTTCCCTGGATCTCTCTAGTCTAAACAGGCCTCCATCCTTCTTAGCTATCTTCAACCCCAGAACTTGAGCGATATTCTCCAACGTGGAAATGATTGATGAAGCAGAGTTCATGGATGTAAATTTCATTACACCATCCTGTTCATCAATGCTTGCAAAAAGGCCAGACAAGTCAAGCCCGGCAGAAAGAGAAATTATATCGAAAGCATTTAAGTTATAGTTAACCAATGCTTGATTTGCCTCTGCAGAAGAACTTCCACTGTCACATAGGCCGAGAACTTTATCTGAATCAGCTGAAGCTGAATCTGGACCCTCTCTCCGCTTTTGATCTGATCTCAAATTGAGCCCCTTTCTGAACCAAGAACTTTCCATAACTTTTGCAGTGGATATCCTTGTTTTTGGGTTGGGATCAAGGATCCTTGCTAATAGTCTGCGCGCTTCAAATGAAAACCAGTTGGGAGATTTGTATTCTGCTTTGGTAATTTTCCTGTACAGTGCCATAAGATTCAAATCATAGAATGGCAAATGACCAGCCAAGAGAACATATAAGATCACTCCACAAGACCATACATCGGCTTTGGCTCCATCATAACCCTTTCGACTTATAACCTCAGGAGCGACGTATGCAGGCGTTCCACAAACGGTTTGCAGCATGTTGGCTTGGCTATGAGACTCAACTAGTGCACTCAGTCCAAAATCTGCTACCTTAAGAACACCATTATCATCCAAGAGCAAGTTTTCCGGCTTCAAATCCCTATGATAAACACCCCTTCTGTGGCAAAAATCGACAGCACTGATCAGTTGTTGAAAGTACCTCCTTGCCATGTCCTCATGTAGTTTACCTCTTGCTACCTTGTTGAATAGTTCACCCCCTTTTGCATATTCTATGATGAAGTAAATCTTGGTTTTGGTGGCTAAGACCTCATAAAGCCGCAACACATTGGGGTGCTTAACCAGTCTCATAATAGATATCTCTCGCTTGGTTTGATCCATCATCCCAACTTTCAGAATTTTCTCCTTGTCGATCACCTTAATGGCGACACTGTCACCGGTTTTGAGGTCCCTTGCATGGTAAACCTTTGCAAAGTTTCCTTGGCCTAATAGCCTGCCAAATTCATACTTTTGCATCAAAACATTCCCCCTTTTCTCCATTTCTCAGACACAATTCCTCAAACACAAAACAAGCACCCCGGTCTTGTGGTGCTTTCAAGCTTTATAAGCAAGGAACCTTTCTTTATCAAGTATATTTGCCTCAAAATTCACACTATCACCAAATTCCTTGTGTGTTTACAGCAATAGACGCATTCATCCGAATCCGTGGTTCTTGCCTACAAATTATGTAGATAAGGTACTCGATCAGCAATGTTCAGGAGGTGCATACAGCAGCATCCCCAGTCTCAATTCAAATTCTCTCCCTAATAGTGATAAGAAAAATTACCCAAAAACAGAAAAACAATGCCAGTTTTAAAAATCATACAAAATACAATGATCAATATTCCAATATAAAGACATAACACATAGTCATTTATGAAATTGATTCAGAACAGATGCAAATTCCACTGAAATAATCCAGTGAAGAACAAAGGGAATTACAAACTCACATAGCTAAAAACTAATCACATGTTCATCTAAAACCAGAAATGAAACAAAAAAACAAAAGAAATGCAAATCAACCTGTTCAGTTTCTCTTGATCGATCATCCGAGACACAGAATAATAAGCAACTAAGAAATGCCAAAGGAAAGATCACCTGAACTTCCAAAATTTTAACGAGCATAAGAAGGAAGCATATAAAGCTAAAGAAGAATATAAAGACAGAAGAAAGCAAAAAAAGGAAGCATTACCGTTTGAAGGGAAGAAGAGAGAGTGTGTGAGAGAGAGAGAAAGAGAGAAAGAAAGAAAGGCAAGAATGATATATATATATATATGAGGTTAATGCAAAGCAGGAAGTAATAAACTCATGTTGTAGTTGTAAAGGGCAGTTTTGGGGTTCCCCACACTACTTTAAAATTAGTGACAAGCACAACAAAAGGGAAGGTTCCCAAAGGTGGGGTACACAGTACACTATCATGTACTCAATTCATGCATTCAATATTAATTCTATTTCATTCCAAATATAATTTAAAGAAAGTAGAAAATCCTTATTACATATATAATAATTATAACCACTTATTTATATATTTTTTATTATATCTTTTCTATCTCTTTTAACTATTTTATAGTAACCAATTGGTTAATGTGGAGTGTGTATATAAGAATTTCTCTTAATTTAATTGAAAAACATTTAAAACTTTTACATTATTAGCCAATGAAAAGTGATTTGTGTGAGTAAAGATAATTTATCAATAATTATTATATATGTCATAAAGAGTAGTTTATTCTTTATTTTAGAGGGAACATAGTAGAATTCACCTAATTATTTATCATGATTTTTAAAATATAAAAAAAATAAGTAAAACGAAATCCAAAAAAATCATATACAAGGTGGTTAAAAAAGATTATGTATAAATAATTTTATTATAAACATGATATATGATAAGACTCAATGATATTATTTAATTAATATAATAAACTTCACCTAATGAAATAAGATTTTGATGTTTTTTGTTATTACAATCATGTCTCTTAAATCAAGTTACTAGTCTAATTAAGAAAGAAAGCAAAAGTATGATAAAAAATAAATAAATAATTATAATTAAACATAGAATAAAATAATTGTATTTTATAAAAATAGTAAAATTAATCTCTTAATAAATTATTCAAATTAAAGTCTTTTTCCGTCTCAAAAAAAAAAATGAAAGTCTTTTCTTCTCTCTCTTTAACTCTCCTCAAAGGGTACCATCAAAGATTTGTGTATTGTGTGCACTTGCTAGGTTGGTGGTGGAAATGGCACCACCCCAAACAACGAAAGTAAAGGTGACAATGACAATTTATTTGAATTACGTATTGTGAGATCCTACCACACTTGTATGAGATTTTTCTTTGGTTGAAAAATTTAAACTAACCATTTTTTTTTTCGTAGATTTTGATGTCTTTGTCACCCTTTTTAAAAGTAAAATAATGTTTTTGGTTGGAATATGCTCCCGGACTCCCGGTATCTGCTTTGATAAATCAAATTT
>NC_029794.2:23520787-23529757 GCF_000816755.2 Arachis ipaensis | reverse complement strand
GAGTTTTATTATTTGAGAGAATTTGGAGATTCATCAATCACATCATAAGGTAGTGGAACACATTTTCGTTTATGCGCTTGATGTCTATGAAAAACATTTTACTTTTAATTTCAATGTAATATATATTATATATGTTATTTAGATAGTAAATTTTACAACATAATTATACTCTCTTTTTTTCTTCACAAGATGTATATGCCCAATCTTACTCGTACTCGATGATTGACTAATCCTCCTCATTTATGTGCCCAACCTAAGAGTCGTTAGTAAGAAGATGCTCTAACATTTTCTTCCATATTCGATTTTGTCTGAAAATTCTATGAGCCGTTAGTAGAAAGACGTTTCATATCTTCTTTTTTATATTCGAACCTGAACCCCCCTTGGTTAAAGACTTAAAGACCTTAATTCACCTCCTTTTCCTTTTTATTAGGTTTATTGTGGGCTACAACATAATCATACTTTTTATACCAAGGAATACTTTGTTTGCTTTTGGCATAGATATAATTATTTATATTGCTTTTTTTAATCGATTTAAATTTTAAAAAAAAGTGACATTATGTATAATATTAGAGTTCTATATTCAAAAAATCTAAAGTTCGATCCTTAACGAACCAATATATATAGCATAAGCCAAATAAAAAAAATTTTAAACAAAAAAAATAAATTTAGTAAAATTATTAAACTTTAAGATTAATTGCACCTAAATAATTTGATTGAAAAAATTTTTAACACTAGAATTATTCTTTATTTAGAATGTTATTCATTTTAAATTTGCAAAATGCATTCCAAATATTTGATGGAATTAGTATTGGACCTATAGCCCATAGCTCAATTAGAGAATATCGAAGTGCTAACTGGTTGACAAGGAGGAGCTTAGATGGTGAATTAGGATTTAGATTCTTCTACATAGCTCCCAAGAATTTAGAAATACGGTTACAAGATGTTCAGGAGACTGTACTTACTCGTACTATGTTCGGGAGACTGTACTTATTCGTACTATTGATTGATGTAATTCAAGACTGTAGTGTTTTTTTTCTTGGGCCTAGGCCCCTTTTATTACAAAAACAAAGAGTATAATGTAATAATGTGAGATAGGCATAATGTAATAGGAAACTCTACTTTCTCTCTTTGGTCCTATCCTTAGGAATTTCTTTCTTATTCTCTCTGAATTTCCACCTAATTCTCTATCTCTTTATACAAATTCATATTAAATGGTACTTTTATTGAACATTATGCAAATTTTCCATGATGATTCACCGAACTCGATTTGGAATCAAATTCAAACTAATTTCAACGCTTGAATTCACATTATCAAAAACTGAACAAAATACATGAAGAAATTAAAGCAACTTGCGCTAGAATTTGTGCAACTTTGAACGATAATCAACAAATCTAACAGCAACCAATATTCCAGATTCAAGCTAAATCAGAATAAGATTTTCAACCAATCAACAATAAATTCAACAAATTCAGAAGCATAAAATACTACAAGAAAAATGTTGAGTACCGTCAAATTTATCGTAGAAAAACCAATTAACATTCGACGGTATAAATCTCGCTGGTAAATATTTACCGTCGGATTTTTTTCATCCAATGGTAATTACCGTCAGATTCTGCGACGAATTTCCATCTCGGAAAACCAATTGGTCATCTGTGGATTTTTTGACAGTATTGTTGGTGCCAAAAAATATTGTTTCGCGCACTATTGTCATCGAATTATTTCTACGGTAAATCCGACGGTAATGTCAAATTTTTTTAAAGAATTTGAAATGAATGATCAATTTTAATTTTAATTTTAAATTTATTTTTCATACAATTATTGTTCAATTCATAAATAATGAAAACTTATTATTTAAAATAAATAATGCAATGTTCAAATAAATTAAAAGTCAAGTGCATCAAATAAATACAATCAAACAGTCAAACGAAACATTAATAACTACAGATCCAAGTAGTCCTCCTCCTCCTCCTCCTCGTCGTCGGTCCTGTGGCCTTGAGTCGGAGGCGCATAAGGTGGTGATGTTTGTGTGCCATCAGTAGGGTCGATGCCAGATGCGCGCATTTGAGCCTGGTACACCTCCATCTGAGCCTCCATACGCTGAAGCCACTCCAGCGACTCCCTCCACTCCAGTCTGAGCTCATCTGTAGACATCACGCAGAGAGAGGATCTCCTGATACCTCTCCAGATAATCGTTTAGCTCCTAATCCTGCTGATGAAGGCTGCGTTGGAGCTCCTGCATCTGCAGCCTTAAATCCATGCCTTCCTCGGGCTCGACGGCTCGAATGGTGGTAGAGCCTGACGACGGACTCAACGTGGAGGTGTGGATGCTGTTTGCGAAGAACGACCTCAGCTTGTATATGCGGTTCTTGTACGGCGCTGAGATGGTCTCGCGCCAAACCACATCAGGATCGACAACTGAAGTTGCAGAGCCATCAGCGGCGGTGTCCTCCCCACTTTGCTGAGATTGCTGAGTCGCGACCTGTAGTCTTTGTGTGTAGGAATCCTGTGTAACACAAGTTATTGTGATTAGTACGACAGATATATAGTTAACCTCTAAAAATCTTATAGCAGAAGATAATTAGATGTATGTTTACTCACATAATGGTCTTGAGACTGCTAATCAGCAAATCTCACTTTGTTCTCCTTCAGCGTGTGGGTGTACTTGAACGTCTTCGCCAATGTCGCCTCGCGATCCAACGATTTTGACTACACATGTTGCATTGAAATACAAAATGATTAGGATGCCTAGTAATGATATGCAAGAGAATATAACTAAGTTATTAACAAAACTAAAGTCAATACATACCAACCTAGCCTTGATCTTCATGAAGGTCGCTGAGCCGCCGGTATACTTGGATAACCTGGTCGATGCCTTGTTAGATCTGTTGATGAGACGCTGATGCCTAAATCCCTTATCGGTCTCCTAATGAACTAACAGAGCTTTCTTTATTTCCAATCAGAGATACGCCGTCAGGTGGTCCCTCCCCTGACGAACATCATCCAGCATCTGCTGGAGCCGCCAACCTATTCTATGGTCAAATATCTTTCGAACGGTCAGATCGTGATTAGCGTCTCACATAAAGTGCAGCTGCAACAAAGAAACTTTAAAATTAGTTAAGCAAGATAGAGGATATAAACTAGATAAAATAGTTTGAAACTGAAAAAAGAAAAGTAATTACCGCCTATTTCTCAAACCATCGCTGTCTGATCTCAAGAAGGATCTTCTTGTAGCTGGGCCAGGAGTGGTCATACATCAGCTTGATGACATTGGTCATCTCCTGAGTACACGTATTGTTGTTTGGCACAAACCTAACAACAACCCACAAACAAAACAATATGGCAATTCCAGAATCAGGCAACCAACTAAACCTAAATCCACTAAATAGGAATCAATTTTCATGAACTTTCAACAATAACCATAATTAGTAAACGGAAAACAATAACCAGGCAACCAACTAAACTTAAATCCACTAAACATGAATCATTTTTTATGAACTTTCAACAATAACAATAATCAGTAAACAGGAAACAATAACCAGGCAACCAAATAAACCTAAATCCACTAGGTAGGAATCATTTTTCAGGAACTTTCAGTAATAACCATAAATAGAAAATACATGAGACTCAAAGTGATACTTACCCGGTGTCACCATCAGGCCAAATCCTCATGCATACGATGGGAGGTGGTGGAAGGGCATCAGCTGCCTTACTTCTGTGGTTGGACACCGGGGCCACGGCATCCTATCACTGGAGGCGGTATTGCCATGGATGTGGGCTGCTGAGTGGTAGGAGGCAATGTCGTCGCCATAAACGAAGGCACGTAGTTGGGGTTAGGGAGCATGATGAACAGCTGGTCCGCTAAACCCGCAACCTGTGGCGTCACCAGGGAGAGGATCCAGAAGTTCCAGAGGTACTAGAAGAAACCCTCCCTCTACCCCGACCATGGCTATGACCACAACTAGCAACCTGATCCACAACACCTCTACTTGTCGTCATGTTTGCAAATAGCATACCAATTAACAGAAATTCAGCACAACAAATTAACAATAAATTATAAAATTACCTAGGTAATTTCTATAACTAATACCGCAACATTAAGTCCAACATTTGATAATCTGAATAGCAACTGTCTTAGAATACAACCATATCAACCATAATGTGCATCATTAGATCTAAATCAGACACTAAGTGTGGACAATACTTCAATCAAGCAACTTGGCAGTTACACATAACATACATACACAAAACTCAATTAGCAAATAGTATCCAATGCATTACAATCCTATATCACAAACAGATTTAATTAACTATGCCAAGCAAAAATCAAACATCCTAAATCACATGGTAGCTACAACATGCAATTTAAAATGGACAATAGACATAGAAGCATATAAATAAACACTTGGCAAGCACATACATCAAAGATGCACAATCAACACAACTAAGTAACAGTTGACAGCTTCTTCTTCAAGTCAATGCTTTTCAACCAAATTTCAGCAATTGTTCAACAAAACAAATAGTCTTTTCACATCAACTCACAAAAACTTAGTATATTCAATACAAAATCAGCAACATTATCCATCAATTCAGTCAATTTCCAACACTTTTACCAATATAACACAAACTAATAATCCTAAAACTAACCTATTCTAACCACCTAAAATTCACTAAAATAAAATAATTAACTCTAGCTAAATTAACTAACTAAAATTAGAATAATGAAATAACCTAACCAAAATAGAATTTGAAGAAGAAAGAGAAACATAGTTCAAAGAAACTTGAAATGCAGAACGGCAGAACGGTGGTCGCCGAAGCTACAGGTGGCAGAAGGGTAGTCGCCGAAGGATGGGAAACTCGCCGAAGGTTAGACAGCAGCGGCACGATGATGGCGGGGGCGAGGGTCATTTGATGGCACGAGGAGAGAGGAGCAAAAGGGAAGAAGGAGAAGAAGGAGTGGTTGGAAGTGGGTTGACGGCGACGGAGAAGGGGTGCCGACGGTGGTGGTCTCGGCGGTGGCCACAAATGGTGGTGATGGCGACACTGGAAGGAGAGAAAGAGAGAGAGAGGGAGGAGAAGAAGGAGGGGTCGGCAGTGGGTTAACAGTGACGGAAAGGGGGTGCTGACGGTGGTGGTCTCCGCCGTGGCGGCAGATGGTGGTGACGACAACATTGGAAGGAGAGAGAAAGAGTGGGGGATGGTGGATTGGTGGTGATGGTTTCGAATGAGGGGAAGAGGGTTTGTGAATTGAATTTACGCCCCTTTACTGTCGGATTAACCATTGAAAAATTCTGACGGTAACCCATTACAGGACACCAAAACACAGCGTTTCACTAATTGGAGTTACCGTCGGATTTTCCGACGGTAAACCCGATGATAAAGGACGCGCTAATTTAATTTATTTTTTCTCCAAATATCATCGTCGAATTTACCGTCAGAAAGCAAAATCTTCCGGTAATTAGTTAACTTTACGAATTCGACATCATTACTGCCAGTAAATCTGCCGCTACACTGTGATGGTAAATCCGACGGTACTCAACATTTTTTTTGTAGTGAAATTCAACACTTATAGTTCAACAATTTTAAAATTCAAAATCAAATTATGAGGATGCAGTATTGGAGAATGCAGCAACCAATATTCCAAAATGCAAACTAACTCGAATTCACACAGAAGAAGTAGAAGAAGAAGAATCAACAACAATTACAATATTACAAGCAGTATCACAATTTCAGCAACAACTTACAAGTTCATCTCAAAATTCACATATCAGATATCCAAAATTTCAAATTCACATCCAAACAAAAATGCATCAGAGATATATTCTTCCAGTAACAAGTTTAACCGAATTGAAAACACAATTTCAAATTACTACAACAAAAGAAGAGCATTCTTATTCCACATTCCCAGCATTGCATTTCAGCCACACTTCAAATTTTAAAGGTGCAGAATTAGGGAAGGACACAACCAGAATTTTGAATCTGCAACCGGAGTTTCTGCTTTAGGAACCAACTTACCTGTAAGCCGGAACGCAACCTCTGGATGCCGATGGTCGTACGTGGAGGGAAACAAAACTGGTCTAGGAAGACAACGACCTCCACGACAGGGAAACCACTTGAAGTAGCGGCAGCGGCTGAAGCACTACCACCAATGGCGCCGAGGACGACTCCATCGCGAAGGGGAAGGTGGAGGAGGCAGATCTTAAAACGACAGAGGAGGAGGGGGTGCTTTGCAACGGCGTTGTCATGCTATGAGAAAGAGAACCACAAACTTTGCGCAGAGGTTGGCTCCACTGTTCTTCTCCGATAGTGGCTAAACCACCGACGCTCATGGCCGTGGCGTTTCCATGGAATCGTGACAGAGCACGAGCCAGCGACGGGTTGCTGATGCGTGAGCATCTTCCCTATCTTTTCCTAGTAAATTTGCAATTAAAATTGTTAAGTTTAATCAAGATTTAAGTACTTTAAGCCACTATGGATGCTACTTTGAGTCGTGTGCAATTTGGTTTCTTTCAGGTAGCATTCAGACAGATTTGACAGAGTTCGTGTAGAAGAAAAGGAAGAAAGTAGATGATGTTGTCATCCCTGATCTCTTTGCACTCCAACGATTATAACTTGAGCTACAGAGATCCGATTGACGTGATTCTAGTGGCATTGGAAAGCCAACTTCCAAAACTTTCCAACAATATATAATAGTCTATAACTTTTTTTCTAGAATCACAGAACAAAATGCCATCAAGTTGGCGCCAAACTTGGGATTCTCCAAGTTTCGCACCAAGATCAAGAAAAACTCCCAATTTGTGCTGCCTTAGTGGCACCAAACTTGGGATTTTCCAAGTTTGGCGCCAGGATGAAGAACTATTAATTATTAGACACGGGTGGAGTGATACCAAACTTTGTCCAACCCAAGTTTGGCACCAGATTTGGAAAAGTCAGTGGTCCCCACGTCTCTGCAGCCAGCTAACAAAGATCTTCTATGTATTTTGATTAAACTTTATTTTATTTTACAATAGGAAAATATATTATTTAGTTTTAGAAAATATATTTTACATTAATTAAGATTAGATATAAAAGGGAAAAGATTTAGCCCTTCGGGCTCTCTTCTCTTTTACGCACCTCATTCCGGATTTTACAGTTTTTAGAACCCTAGTTTTTTCTCTGAACCATGAGTAACTAAACCTCCACTGTTAAGGTTAGTAGCTCTATTTATTCTATGGATTAATACTATTACTCTTCTCTTTTAATTAATGTATTGATTTCAATTTCAAGAAGTTGTTTTTGTTCTTCATCTTAAGGATTTGGGTAGATCCGAAAAATAACCCTTATTCTAATTGTGTTCTTGCTAAATCTTGGAAAAGTAATTTACTTGAACAACAGCTTGAAAATAATTTCTCCTAAATCACTAATTATCTGAACTCAATGGAATATGAGATATATAATCCTCTTATATTTGGGTAATTAGGGTTTCTGTGGTACATAAACTAGAATTGGACTTAAATCTCTAATTGAAATTAAGTGACAAAGGAATTGACAGTTAACTAGATTAGAGGAGACTAAATTACTAAAGAATTAGGGTTTAGTCAAATATTGTTTGCCATAAATTGAATCTTACATGATTAAAATAGTTGGTAAGAAATAGAAATCCAAAAAATAAACAACTCTGAAACCTTAACTTCTCATATAATATTCACAACCCGTTTACTGCTTGTTTTCTTAATTTTTGAATTACTGATAATGCTATTTGCACTCAAAACACCTCTTTTTGCTTGTTTGACTAAGTAAATCACTCAATCATTGTTTCTTGATCCATCAATCCTCGTGGGATCGACCCTCACTCACCTGAGGTATTACTTGGTACGACCCGATACACTTGACGGTTAGTTTGTGGATTTAGAATTCTGCATCAGTTGCTGCAGCTAGCAGTGGATTTAGCAGGAGATAGTGCGAACGGAACCAAGAAAAAATGGAGAAGGAGTCACTGGAGCCAGATGGTGGTGACTGGCTCACCGACGACAGTTCTTCCGGCAGCAGCGAAACCCCAAGCAGAGAAGGAAGAAGCCACTACAGCTGCTGGGAAAGAGAAGGAAATTAGGACAAGTGTTGTTTTGGGCCAATACTTAACTTCTGAAGCCCAGGCCCAAAATCAGGAGGTGATGGATGATACATTGAGCACAATTTTAAAGATTATAATTCTCTTGGACCAATTTTAGATTTATGCAGTAATTATATTTTGTTGGTTTTGGGTTGGACAAATTTTTTTTCAATAGGATCCTAGTAGTAAATTTTTTTAAGTAATAGCATAGAAAATATTATTTTGAGATTGCTCATTTTCTTTTATTAATTGTAATTAGCTTTTACAATTCTCCTTAAGATTTATATTTTTTCCACAACCTTAAGGACAAAATTGTTTTGAAGAATAGGATAACGATAGAATTAGTATCGGACCTATAGCTTATAATCTAATTAGAGAATTATACTATAAATAAAATAATATAATAATGTGAGATAAATATGACATAATTAAAAACTCTATTTTTTCTCTTGACTCTACTCCTAAAGATTTTTATCTTATTTTTTCTAAATTTTTACTTAATTTTTTATATCTTCATATAAATTCGTATCAATATTCTTGACATTAGTATAAAATATGGTTACTATTAATTGATTAGTTATTTATGTTATTTTTTAACTAATAAAAAAATATGTTAATTATTAAAAAAAATACTAATATCCAAATGATATCTACTATAAAAAATATATGCATAGTGAGATTGATTTAAATAAGGTGGAAACTCAGATACAGTCGACTTCACATGAGGTTGATAACTGAGAGCCGTTAGATGATTTGATTGATTTGACTAAATTTTCATTTAATAGCTCTCAGCTATCAACTTCACATGAAGTCGACTGCACCTAAATTTTCACTTTTAAATAAACCACCTACTTATATTCAACGTGTATTACACTCCATTTAA
>NC_029794.2:23510201-23520780 GCF_000816755.2 Arachis ipaensis | reverse complement strand
AGTATTTTTTAAAAAATAATTTTTTTTTAAAAAATAGATAAATTTAACATTAGTTAACACAAAAGATTTAAAATAGATTAAAGAGGAGGTTTTTTAAAAGTGATAAGGGAAGAAAATATACATTTTATAAATAGACGGGAGGAGAGTGTCATTTTAGCATCTCGCAGGAGAGGGGAGTAGAATTTTCTCTAAATTTTATTGTAAATGTGACTTATCCAATGGCTCATCCTTAAATGCTCCTTGTTAACTATGGAGTGTTGCACACCTTGTTAATTCGTTAAATCTGAACTCTTCATTTATTATATTTTATTTGAATGGTCTGGATTTAAAAAGGTAACTTGTTAATCAGGTTAACCATTTTTTTTTTATAAATTTTAGATTTTTTTTATAAGTTTCAGATATTGGGCTGAAGTCCAAAACAAAAAAATAGTATATAAATATTAAAAGCAACATGTCTGTACAACAAAAAAAAAATTATTGAGTTTAATTATTTTTTGAATAAATAAATAAAAAAGTAATACAAATAATTGTTTAAATATAATTCTATTTTAATTTTTCATTCTATTACGTACACGTTGAGAATAATTTGAAATAAAAGATAATGAACTTATTGTAACTGCCATGTATTTTGTGCTTTGACTGCGTCATCATCTGAGAATTATGGCACTTTCATGGAGATCGGGGTTCTTCTACAGAATCGGTTTTGTGTTTGGAGTTAGTCAATCAGCAGCGGCTACAGACAGGCTTCTTCCTCTTCTATGGCAGCGATTTTTTGGGCTTTGAAAGTCATTCATGGCAGAGGTGCAAGGGAGTGGGTTTAAGAGTGTCAAAATTTGTGGCTAGGCAAAACGATAGTGGAAGCACCGCCAACAAACAAAATAGTGAAGATGCTTAAAGACATCGCATCGATAATAACAAAATAATGAAAGAATTCAATTAAATTTTTCTGAGTACTTTTGTGGTGTAAAGATCGTCCTGTGTTAAACGAGAAAATTAGTTTTTTTTGTCAATATCAATTTGTTTATTTAGCTCATGACAAAAAAAATAATAATAATAATAAATAAATTTAATTTATCTAATAACTTTTTATAATAAATTAACTTTTAAAAAATACTGCACTCTCTACTTTATTTTGAGTGCACTAACTCTTGCCTTATCCAATAATTCAATTCATTCCAAAGGGTTCTCTCGGGATTAGCTCGAGTAAAACTCCATGATGGTGCCCGAAGCTAAGGGAGATCAAATCTTCTAAGATATGCTACATCTTTGAATGGGAGGCTATCCCCAAAACTAAATAGACTCATATCTCGTCTTAATTCTCCAACATAATATTAGGATCCCTGCAAACTTTCATCTATTACTATAAACACATACTAACTTGAATTTTGAGGTGTCTTTATAAATATCCTATATTATCTCAGACACAAACATTGAAAATTCTCTTCAATTTTGCACACCCAATAGTGGGTTCAAGTACTACGTCTAAATAGGTAAAAATTTATTAAATATTCTCCGTATACAGATTATTTTTCGATATAAGTCTATAAAATTTCTTTAACCTAATTCACCTCACGAATATATAACTTTTTTTTTGAAAGAATTTCATTTCCGTTTTCGAATTTTTTCAACGTTTTCGATCTATATTCTCTTCTATCTCTGTGTTCTTTGTGTTTTTCTTTGTTCGTTCTCTGCGTTCTCTTTTTTTGTTTTTCATTTTCTACGTTTTTGAAATCAAGCTTTCAAATCCGTTTTGAACAGTTATCTCGTTGTTGAAGATAATGAATGATTCAAGTTCAGATTATCAATTGAACTAAAGTGAAGTGGATTATTGTTTTGAATCCAATCAAGTGGCTGAGATGTGGTTCGATTCTAATTAATATTTTTGTTAGTAGTTTATGATTCTGTAGGTGAATATTGTTGCTTTTGTTTGTGAAAATTGTTATTCATCGTTGATAGTTTGAATTGAATGTAATGTAGAAATTCTGCATTAAAAAAAATATTTTTGTATATTTGCAGCAAATTTCAGTATAAAACTAAGATATTTATGTGTATTGTTTAAGAATTTTCAGTGTATGTGTACTGATAAGTTCTACATAATTCAAAACTCTTTTTCTCCCTCCTCCTCATCTTCTGCTGCTTCTTCTTCTTCTTTTTCATCATCATCATCATCATCATCATCATCATCATCATCATCATCATCATCATCTTTTTTTTCTAATTTATCTTTTTCTTCTTATTTTATCTTCTCAAGTTTCTTCTTGTTTTACTCTCTTAATAAGAATAATAATAAAAAAAATCAAGCAAAGAAGAAAAAGAAATACATAATGTTACAAAATTACTTGGAAGAGGATGAACCTACATTCATTCAACTAAAAGAAAGAAATAAATAAGAAAAGAAAAAAGAAAAAATGCAGCATTAAAGGAAACATTTTTGTGTATTTGCAGCAAATTTCGGTATAAAACTAAGATATTTATGTGTATTGTTAAGAATTTTCGGTGTATGTGTATTGATAAATTCTGCATAATTTAAAACTCTTCATCTTCTTCCTCCTCATCTTCTTTTGTTTCTTCTTTTTTTTCATCATCATCACCATCTTTTTCTTCTTCTTTTTTCTTATTCATTTTTTTTTCTTGTTTTACCTTCTCAAGTTTCCTCTTGTTTTATTTTCTTAACAAGAATAAAAATAAAAAAATCAAACAAAAGAAAAAAAATACATAATGCTGCAAAATTACTTGGAAGATGATGAACTTATATTTATTCAACTAAAAAAAAGAAAGAAATAAGGAAAAAAAGAAAAAAAAATGTAGCATTAAAGGAAATATTTTTGTATATTTACAACCAATTTCGGTGTAAAACTAAGATATTTATATGTATTGTTTAAGAATTTTCGGTATTTTTGTACTAATAAGTTCTGCATGATTCAAAACTCTTCCTCTTTCTCCTCCTAATCTTCTACTGCTTCTTCTTCTTCTTTTCATCATCATCATCACCATCTTCTTTTTCTTTTTTTCTTATTCATATTTTCCTTCTTATTCTACCTTCTCAAGTTTTTTCTTGTTTTACTCCTTTAACAAGAATAAAAACAAAAAAAATCAAATAAAGAAGAAGAAGAAACACATAATGCTGCAAAATTACTCGGAAGAGTATGAATTTACATTCATTCAACTAAAAAAAAGAAATAAATAAAAAAAAAAAAAAAGAAAAAAATGCAGCATTAAAGGAAACATTTGTGTATTTACAGCAAATTTTGGGTAAAACGAAGATATTTATGTGCATTGTTTAAGAATTTTTGGTGTTTTTATACTGATAAGTTCTGCATATTTTAAAACTCTTCCTCTTCCTCCTTCTCAACTTTTGTTGCTTCTTCTTCTTCATCTTCTTATTCCATTTTCTCATAATTCTTTTCGAATTCAGCTTCGAAACTTCTTCACGTTTCATGACGATTTTGAAAGATTTTTTAGAGATTTTGATCTTTATTTGAATTTTGAGTATTGCGATTTTGATTGAGGGAGAAGAACTGTTTGTCATAATGATTTTTGCGCTATTCAAGAGTCGAGGGAAGCGCGTGTTTATACGCAATCTAAATTGAGGGTTGTTTTTATTGAATTTGGACCAATTTGTATAAATTTGTATGCCAAAAAAATTTGTATGTATAGCAAACCTGAAAACTTATTTTGTCCAATCTAAAAAACAAAAAATAATCTTAAATATTTAAATCACATGAATTGACTATAAATTATTTGATAATATTACTATTATTTACCGTTAAAAGAAATATATAATTTTTTATATTATTCAAAATGCAAATGAACATATAATAAAATAATAAAAAAACAAAAGTAACTAAATTTTTAACAATTACAATTCATAATATATAACTAACGAGTAACGACGTTAAATTACTATTTTAATTAACAAATAATGTAATAGAAAGAATATTGCTTAAAGATAATAAAGTAAGCATTTGTCGTTCCAATATCCGATCATATCTAGTTTGGTCGGTTTTTGGTATATATTATATGACTTTGTTTAAGTGTTGTATTCGATCATTCCCTTTCACAATATTTAATTTGGGACCGCTGCTTACATACTTATGATCTGGATTGGTTGCCTTATCATAATCTCACATTACTTATTTTAAATGCTATTACTTACGTGCATATTTGTCTTGCTATATCTAGGTAGATTTGGTCTTTCACATGTTTGGTTTATTATTCCTTTCAAACCTTAAAAACAAAGGGAAGCACTCAGATATTATATTCTGTATTTCTGTCCAACTTTATGAAAAATGTGTATCATCAGCCGCCTATCCAATGTGCATTAAGCGAGGGAGTTTAAATCTAAATTGATTTATTAAATCTTTCATCTAATTCAATTTAAATTGAAAATTTGATTATTTAAAATTTAATGTTAAAACTTGTTAAGTATATTTATTTTTTTTAATTTATAAAACTGCAAATCCAATCCAAACCGCTTGAAATCAGATCGGATTAGATCGAATTTAAAAAAAAAAACATCCAATCCAAATCACACCACATGTAAAATTAGTGTCCGGATCAGATGAGTTTTTGACTCAAAACCGATCCAAAATGCACCGCGAACACCCCTAACATTAAGTATACGATATTGTTGGTAACCAATTGTTATGCAGCCTTTTCCACTACAAGAAATGCACTGAATACTGTTGGATTTATCAAATAAATCCACCAGTAATTAGTTTACCGTCGAATATACCGTCATCCTGAAGTTGACGGCATAAACAGCGCCAAAAACTGTTTACTGGCAGATTATTTCATCCGACACTGATTACTGATAGATTTTCCGTTAGCTTTTTCGATGAATTTGTCAAGACTGAGTTGTTAATAACTGTCAAATTATGTCGACGGTAACTTTAGCGCCATATCATATGTTTTGGCACTAAGTTACTGTCAGATTTGTCCGTCGGTAAATTCTACAGTAGCTTTTTTTGGAACAGTTAAACCATAATTAGTAGTCAAATTAAAACTCTTGTTAAAAAAATTAATGCAGAAATTCAAAATTACCAGAAATCAAAAAATTATTTTCTTAAAAATAAATGGTCTGAATATAATAAAATATTGTAGAAGTAGAATACAATGAAGTAGACATAAAAAAATTAAATTCCCAAACCCTACAGCTCCCGATAATTGTCGTCGTCTTCTCCCTGCTGAGGCGGCAGAGAAAGAACTGATGTCAGTGTCCTACCAGCAGCGCCACTGCCTTCAGTGCGCATCTGCTCATTGTACACCTCCATCTGCTCTTGTAAACGATCTAGCTGCTCCAGCTTCTCCATCAAGTCCGAGCTGATGGCAACGGCTCCTCCCACGCATGCAAGAAGGTCGTTGTACCTCTGCTCAGACTGCTCCGCTTGTTGGTGAAGCTCCTGTGTCAGCTTCTGCACTTCCCCTCCACCCCCTCAAGTCTACAACTTTCTGGGGATCAACAGGACTGGTGGCAGAGGCAGAGGCAAAGGAAGCCGCCAAAGCGGAGGAGCGGAGGCTACTGACGAAGAACGAACCCAACCTGAAGCGGCGATTCTTGTGGGGTTCAGAGGCAGTCTAGGCCAAACCCTATCAGGATCTACCACTGAGGTCACGGAGCCCGCTTCGTCGTTCCCACTAGAAGGCTGAGATTGGTGGGTCGCGACCTCTAATCTCTGCGTGTAATCCTCTTGTGTCACACACGTTATGATTAGGATAACAGTTAATTGACTTTAAACCAAATAAATTTGAAACTTAGAATTAATTGAAACTCACATAATGGGCCGCAAACCACTCGTCAACAAATCTCTCCTTGTTGGCCTTCAAGGTATGGGTATACTTGAAGGTGTCTCTGCCAGTGTCGCCTCAAGATCTAATGACTTAGACTACACATACTCAAATCAACCAATAAAATAAATCAACAAATAACTAATTCAAGTAACAATTAACAAACATTACCAAACTACTTACTAGTTTGCTCTTCATCTTTATAAAGGTTGCCGACCCACCAGTATATTTCAACGACCTTGGTGCATCCCTGTTATCGACGTTCGTTAGACGGCGAAACTTGAACCACTCATCATTTCTAAAATGGGCCTCCAGTTCCTTCTTGTTAGATGGACAGATCCAGGTCGTTAGATTGTTGTACCCCTGACAAACGTTGCTCATCATCTGCTAAAGTTGTTTTGCTGTCCGGTAATCGTAGATCTTCCTGATCATGAATTATGTTTCGTATCCCATAAAAATTCAATTGCATGAAGTGATTCAATAACATTAGTTACTTAAAATAAGATACAGTTCAAATACAGTTAATTCAACAACATTGAATTCGTACCGTCCGCTTCTAAAATCATCGTTTTCTGGTCTCAGTAGGGATCTTCGTGTTCGTACATAGACTTAATCACCTCGGAGATCTCCTGTGTACATGCAATGTTATTTGGTGCAAACTTATCAATGAAAAAATTTAAGATTAACAAACACATAAACCTTAACAGATTCAAGATAAATTGCGGATAAAAGACATTAAAATAGTATGTATTCACGCCTGCATGCCATCAGGCTAAATCCTCAGTCGGATGACGAGCGGTGGTGGATGGGCATCCTACTGGAACACATTAGAGGAATCACCCACCGCGGGCTCTGTCGCTGGATCTGTAGGGGACGTAGCAGAAGGAGGCACATAGTTCAGGTTTGGGACCATGATGAACTACTAGTCCACTGGACCTGCCTGTGATGTCATAGGGGTCGATGGGATAGTCGGGGTAAAGGGCGATGAATGAGCGATCCCTGGGATTCGGTGGAAACCCAACCTCTACCATGACCACGAGACCCACTCGATCTACCTCTACTACCTGTCGTCATGTCTGCAAAGAGAATATATTATTAACACTAATCAACATATATACTACACAAATCATTCAACATTTAGATTATTTCCAAAAAATTTGACATAACCTCTCCTAAAATTGGACATATATCCACCTTTAGTGTTTCCATAAATCCAACAACTTCAATCCACAACATCAGCTAAAACACAATTAAATTCACAATATTTCTAGCAGAATATATTAACTTATTTTCATACTTGAATTCATACTATATATATAATGTTGTACATATAATATTACAATGTCAAACATAATAATTTATTCATTTCAATTAAAGATTTTAAATCATTAACAATTGAAAAATTTTAAATAATAAAAAACTAATTAAAAAATTAGGTCAAAATATAAATATTTTCATACTAGTTAACCTTTAAGAAATAAGCCTATACTTCAAGAGTAAATAGTAGACACCATTATACTATGCACATAAAAACATGTTTACATAAACCAACCTCAAGAAAAATAAAACTATCTAGTTAGCAAGATTAATTAGTTCTTGAGATTGAATAAGAAGCAAAAAAAGACTCAAGTTACAAATTTTACAAGTTTTAGAGTTAATTATTGCTACTATTAAACACTGTATATATAGCTAACTATATTATATCAACTTAAGGCTTGTAACATTTTCTTAGTAAATTTTCTACTTCAAAATTTAAGCATCTTGCACTTCTTCCTAAATTCTAAATTAACATATAACTAATTCCTAATTCCTAATTAACTTCATCCTAAATCCTAAATTAGCATATGATAACCAAATCCTAAATCCTAAATTAACTTTAACCCTAAACCCT
This sequence comes from Arachis ipaensis, assembly GCF_000816755.2. Taxonomy (NCBI): domain Eukaryota; kingdom Viridiplantae; phylum Streptophyta; class Magnoliopsida; order Fabales; family Fabaceae; genus Arachis; species Arachis ipaensis. The sequence goes on along the minus strand of NC_029794.2, from coordinate 23,513,102 downwards.
AAATTAGCATATAATAATCAAATTCTAAATCCTAAATTAACAGATAACTGATTCCTAAATCCTAAATTAACTTCATCCTGAATCCTAAATTAGCATATGATAACCAAATCCCAAATCCTAAATTAACTTAATCCTGAACTCTAAATTAGCATATAATAATCAAACCCTAAATTCTAAATTAACATATAAGTAATCCTAAATTAACATGTAATTAAATCCTAAATTAACTTAAACCAGGAAAAAGAGGGACCATGGAATCTGAGGGGCGAACAGAGGAAGAAGAACAGAGAGAAAGTGGGACTCACGTCGATACTGGATGGCGGCGGTGCTGGATGGCATCGGCAGTAAACGAACAGAGAGAAAGAGAGAGTTGCGGCTAACAGAAGGTAAAGGAGGAATGGGCTGGTTTTGGTGAAGGGGAGAGGAGGCGATGACAACAGGGGCAGATGACGTTAGACGAACAGAGAGAAAGAGGGAGTCACAGCTGACAGAGAGGATAGGAGGAACGGGCTGGTTTCAGTGAGGCAGAGAGGAGGCGGCAACATGAGAGGCAAGCAGCGGCGTGATTGACAGAGCAGCGGGAAGAGGATGCGGTTGGAGAGAGAAAAGGAGAAGAGAGGTTAGAGAGAGAGAGAGAGAGAGTGAATTTCAAAATAAAGTGGGAGAAGGTTTGTGCTTTGAATTTTAGGGCTCGTTACTATTGGGTTTATTGGCAGATAAATCTGGTGGTAACTCATTGCAGGCCACCAAAACGCAGCGTTTCACTAAAATGAGTTTACCGACGGATTATTCCGACGGTAAATACCATGATAAATTTCGTGCCTATTTCCCCTGTTTTCTCTCTGAGTATTATCGGCAAATTTACCGTCAAAAATAGGAATCTGCCAGTAACAATTTGATCAAATGAATTCCACATCAAAACCATCCATAAATCTGTTGGTAAAGCCGACGCTAATGTGCAACGCTAAATCCAACGGTACCCAACATTTTTCCTATAGTGTTCACAAATCTAAGCTATGATTTGGGAGCAAAATCTACTCCTCTTTTGTGAGAATCACTTGTTATATGCATCAAAGACTTCACTTTTGAACAAGTAAAAAAAAATAAAAAATAGAATATAAATTGAAATAAAGATTCTTTAATTAAGTAAGAAATTACAGAAAAACAAGTGCTTGAAATAAAGGAAAGTAAACAATTGCCTTGAACAAAATCGAAGGACTTTAGAATAAAAATGACAATTCAGAATTTAAAGAGGAAAGGAAATGACTTTGCAAAGAAAAGGTAAACTGCAGAAAGGAAATTACAAGAAATTTAAAAGAGAAATTTAAAGACATGAATAAAAAGACATGGAAGAAATCCTACAAAAAAGAAACTCGTAGCAGACTCAGAAAATCACTGAGATGTGAATGTGAGAAGGTGTTTTCTAAAGGCAAATTCCAATCCCTTGCTTCTTCTGAGCTTTGTTAATTTATATATCGATCCAACCAATCTTATACTGGCAAATGTCACCTCTAAAGGGTATGAAAAATAATTGTTCCCTCCACATGCAAAACCAAGTAACCGCCTGATAAACCCCGATTTTGTGGTTTATCTTGTACTTAATTTGGGGGATTTTATCACCTTTTCCTACATTTATTCAATGAAATAGCATGGTTTTGTAATTCTCTCTTGAATTGTGCTTAAGTGTAAAAACATGCTTTTTAGGCCCTAAATTGGTAATTTTGATTCATTTTAATTCCATTCGATGCCTTGATGTGTGTGTTGAGTGATTTTAGGTTTATAAGGCAAGTATTAGATGGAAGAAATGAGTAGAAAAGCATACAAAGGGGAGAATGCATGAAGAAACAAAGATTGGGAACGCATCAAGGGACGCACACGCGCACAAGGCACGTACGCCCAAAAGTGGTCTCACCCATAGACGCGCACGCGTACATGCTGCGTCCGCGCGGATGGAAAATTTGCCAATTGGCGCGCACGCGCACATGGCGCGCACGCGCACATGGCGCGCACGCGCCAATACTCTTACATGGCCCACTTAAAGGCAAAACACTGAGGGCAATTTTTGAGCTGCCCAAGCCCAAATCCAACTTGTTTCTGAGTGTATTTCATGCAGAATTGAAGTCCAAGCAAGGAAGAGCAATTTTTTGGTAGTATAGCATCATGTAGGTTAGTTTCTAGAGAGAGAAGCTCCCTCTTCTCTCTAGAATTTAGTTAGGTTAGGTTAATCTTCTAGATCTAGGTTTAATTACATGTTTCCATCTTGTTTCTTTTATGATTTCTTACTTATACTCTTTCATTCTCATGATTTGTAATGTTAATTTCTCTTTTATGTTCATGGATGCTCTTGTTGGATTTAATTTACTTTTAATGCAATTTAATGTTTGATGTTTCTTTATTGTTGAATTGAGTTGTTGATCTTGTTTCCTTGCAATTTGTAGTTGGTAGATTTTACTATTTCTTGCACTTTTACCATGCTTTCCATTTGTACCCACCAAGTGTTTGACAAAATGCTTGGTTGGGTTTTAGAGTAGATTTTGAGCATTCTTGGCTTGGAAAGAGTAATTAGACAATCTTGAGTCATGAAAACCCAACTCATGTTGGTGATCTAGAGTTGTTAGCTAATATCGTTTTCATTGACACTAATCTTTTGCTAATTTAATTAGTAAGTTGATTAGGACTTTTGGATTGAGATTAGCTAGTCTTATTAGACTTTCTCTCATGGAAGATAATATGATACCTTCTTCCAATGTTGGAGATGACGTAATGAGATAAATTCTTGTTTATATTTGTGACATGATTAATTAGTCTTGTTTGACATTCTCCCTATGTGAAGATGACATGATACCTTCTTTCGTTTGTTGGAGTTGACTAGATAAGATGAATTAATCATTGTATGACTAG
>NC_029794.2:23508326-23510078 GCF_000816755.2 Arachis ipaensis | reverse complement strand
TTGCAAGACATCTATTTTAGAGTTCATATCAAGAGTTGACTCTTCCAAATAGATATCTAACGAAGACTTTCTTTGTGAAGTATTAGTTTAAAAATTTATATTTCTCAATTCCTACAATATTCAAAAAAAATAATAAAACAATTAAGAAAGTAACATATTGACAGAAACATATAAAAGAAAATTATATTAATATAATACACAACAGAAATAAAACTTACATCAGGCATATCAAATGAGAGTGAATCATCTTCTCTAGAAGTTGAAATTTTTATTTGACCACCAGAAGCATTAGAAGAGGCATTATGTGACAAAATTTCTAAATATGCTTCAAACAACAAATACAGCTTTTTCTTGATGGTGGTCAATTTCTCATTAGCAGTATATAGATGCACTTTATTCAAACAATATTCCAAAACATGAAACTTCATTCGAGAATCGAGAATAGCTCCTAGAGAGAGAATTATAGAATAATCGCTCCAATACTTATCAAATTTAGCTTTCATTGGTTGCACCATTTTTCTTATGACATCATCCTCACTAATAGAGTATTCTTTCAGCAAACACTGAATCCTCCAAATTTGCTTAAAATATAAATTTAAAGTAAGATAAGAATGACCAGATATCAAGGTAGTAATTTTATAAAATGGATTCAGAAATTTACATATTTTTCTTCCTCTTTTCCACTCTTCTTCCGACGGACAATCTTTGAAATTGTTATCCTTCAAAGAGAGTCTAACAAAACCACGCTCACATCTCAAAGCACTCTCCAATATCAAAAAAGTAGAATTCCATCTAGTAGGCACATCTAAGTTCACTCTAATGTCAGAAATTTCAAGTGACGTAAGAACATCTCTAAATTGGATAGCTTATGCCTCCGACGCTGTGGAGAAGAATTAGGGATTTTTACTACTTCAGAGTGCTTTCTCTTTTTCCTTTGTACGTATGCTGTGTAAAAAAAAATGAAGAATTAGGGATTTAGCATTTAGGGCATATGGGTTTTATGGGTTATGGCTACTCTAGAGTGCTTTTTTTTTTTTCTTTGTACATTTGAATTTTTAGTGAGTGTTAGAGAGAGGCTTTTTTAATTTTGTACTCTTATATTGTATATGGATTGGGTTATTTTTTAGGTTGGATTTTTTTATCTTGGTATTTGGTTAATTGGGTTTATAGTCCATGATTTATTGGCTTAATAATTCTCTAAAGCTGTTATTTTTGTACGGGTCTCGATTTTTTTCGAATGAGGTGCGGTCAAAATCTAAAATTTCAGTTAAAAAAAAAACTAAATTTTATGCGACTCTCATTTAATCCGTAGATTAACCCATTTAACCCGTAATTTTTTTTAGGTTAATCAAGTTCAGCCCATTTAAACCAAAATTTAAATAGACCTAAACTAAAGGCAAAAATTCGCTCATTTAAATGGGTAAATGGGCCAAGCCGATGAACTTGGCCCATTTTGACCGCCTTAAAATAACATGTGAAACATTCTCCTTAGCCTCTGGCATAGCTAACAGTCTACCACAATGCCATGAGCAAGATTATTCAAACATGAGGGTTCACATTATTATATTACCAAAAAAGAACGTATACCAAATCCACGTTAGCAGGGGAAATTAAAATTTAAAATAAGCGTTTAGCTCAAATATATATTCTTTAAGTCTTAATACATATATTAGTATAAATTTTTAAATATTTTATTTTATAACGAATACATAATAAATTTTGCATTTTTATTAAAAAAAATTTAATTACTAA
>NC_029794.2:23498723-23508295 GCF_000816755.2 Arachis ipaensis | reverse complement strand
TCCAAAGTTTTTATATTTATATTTAAACATTTTAAAAGTAACTCTGTGTCCTGCCATTAACTCGATAAAAAATTGCTAATGAAAATTATATATGATATGTATGTGGCAAACTCTTTTAATGTTACAGTTGTAAATAATTTAAAAGAATAGTTAAAAAATAAAGAAAAGTTAACTTATGAAAGATCGATGATATTGTGGTCTTCTTCCCCACTCAATATCATCATGATGTTCTTATATGTATATGAAGTCATATTTTTTTTTTTCTACTGAATCGTAGAAAAAATTAAAATTCGAAAAAGATATACATCATTCATTAATATTTTAAATTAGTTAAAAGGGAGAATAATATTAAATTACTTTTGAAATGTTTGGAATAAAAATGTAAAAAGAAAATATTTTGATATTTATCCCAAATAATTTAGACAAAAATAAAATTTTATCCTAAATATTCTGAACATTTGAATATTCTCCCAAATATTAATTGCATTCACACACACATTAAAGTTAGTTATTTTCAAAAGCAAGTTCTCTAAGTTAAGAAATAGAAACACTTTTATAATTATATTTTATATTAAATATAATACAGAAATTTAATTTAGTCTCTATCTTTCTGTCTAAGTTCCCTTTTAAATGTAATCCTAACATTTTGTTTTTAATATAAATAATAAACGTGAAGTTTATAGTATTCTCAAAATTACTTGCGTTGAGAGTTTATTATTTGAAAGTTTTTTTCTCATCATGGTCAACAATTTGTTTCAAGCAAGATAAACTCAATTCTTCAAACAAAAATGCTAGGTCAACAAATTGTTTGATGTCGATGGAAGAATTATGGCTCAACAAGTGTTAGTTAGTATCAAAAGCAAGTTCTCTAAGTTAAGAAATACAAACACTTTTATAATTATATTTTATATTAAATATAATACAGAAATTTAATTTAGTCTCTATCTTTCTGTCTAAGTTCCCTTTTAAATGTAATCCTAACATTTTGTTTTTAATATAAATAATAAACGTGAAGTTTATAGTATTCTCAAAATTACTTGCGTTGAGAGTTTATTATTTGAAAGTTTTTTTCTCATCATGGTCAACAATTTGTTTCAAGCAAGATAAACTCAATTCTTCAAACAAAAATGCTAGGTCAACAAATTGTTTGATGTCGATGGAAGAATTATGGCTCAACAAGTGATGAAATTTTTTGTAGAAGTTGGTGATATAAATAGTAGTGATTTTAGGCATTCGAATTTCGATAGATTGGATCGGATATGACTAAAATTTCGATCCGATTAGCACTAAAATTATCAGATCGATCTAATATCCGCAGTTTTTACGTTTGGATCCGATCTGTACATTTGCGGATCGGATATCAGATATCGGATATATCTGCAAAATATAAAAATAGTTTTAAAAACTTATTTTTATTAAAAAATATCAATAAAATTCATTTTTTCTATTCTTTTAAATATGTTTACTCTTAAAATAATATTAAACATATTTTTCTTAAATAATAAATTAAAATAATACAACATATATGATCATTATTAGTTGAAATAAAATATAAAAAGAATATTTATTTATTTATTTATTTATTTTTGCGGATACGCGGATATGCGGATACCTACACAAAATTCACAATCCAATCCTATTAGTGTGTCGATCAGACGATGTAGCAAAGTAGCCAGAAAGCTCAAATTCAAAAAATCCAGTACATGTGGAAAAGGCAAGTTTTCATTTTGGCAAGAATCTTGGAGATGAGACTGTAAATGTTACTGTCCCGGATTTGGTGGAGAGTGATTTGCATGCTGTTCATGTAGACCATGCACAACATGAGGATTTAGAAGGTTGGACTCAAGTGATTAGGAAAGAAAAGTATAAAATGGGTCAAAAGCCTTCTCCTAGCACCCATCAGGTCCAACCAATAGCATTTTGGGAGAGTTCTTAAATCCTAGCATCATGGAAACTCTGATTGTGCTTATTCCTAAAATTGATAACCCTACCTTTATGAAGGATTTCAGGCCTATTAGCTTGTGTAATGTTGTTTATAAAATTATCACTAAAGTATTGACTAACCGACTTCGGCCTTTTCTTCCAGATATTGTTAGTCCTTTACAAGGAGGTTTTATTCCGGGTCGTGGTGCTCCTGATAATATTATTGTAGCCCAAGAAATTCTGAATTTCATGAAGCACACAAAATCCAAGAAAGGTACTCTTGCTTTTAAAATTGATCTTGAAAAAGCTTATGATAGGGTGGATTGGAGGTTTTTGGAGAGTACTCTCATTGCTTTTGGTTTTCCTATCATCACTGTTAATATGATTATGACTTGTGTCCGTGCATCATCTCTTTCTATTATGTGGAATGGGAATAGATTGGATAGTTTTGCTCCTAGAAGGGGGCTTAGACAGGGCGATCCAATGTCTCCTTCCTTATTTGTGCTTTGTATGGAAAGACTTGCTTGCTATATATCTCATAAGGTGGTCGAGGGTGTGTGGAAACCAGTTTCTGTCACTAGGGGTGGCCCAAAATTTTCTCATTTGATGTTTGCAGATGATCTCTTACTCTTCTGTCAGGCTACAAAGAGTCAGGTCCAAATGGTCATGCATTCTCTTAACATTTTTTGCAAGGCATCTGGCATGAAAGTGAATCTTGAAAAGTCTAAAGCTTTTTGTTCTAAAAATGTGACTGCTCGTAGAAGAGATATTTTTACTAGTGTTTCTTCAATACGTTTTGCTTTGGACTTAGAAAGATATCTTGGAGTTAACCTTAATCATTCCTGTACCAGTAGGGCTTCTTTTCATTCGGTGATTGAAAAGGTGAGGGGAAGATTAGCTAATTGGAAAGGAAGGCTTCTAAATAAAGCAGGAAGACTTTGCTTGATCAATTCTGTTGCAGCATCCATTCTTGTCTATCATATGCAGGTATCTTTTTTTCCAAATTGGGTTTGCGATAAATTATCTTCTATGATGAGACAGTTCCTTTGGAAGGGTCAAGTTGATGGTAAAGGTCTTTCTCTTGTTAATTGGAGGACCGTGATCACTCCAAAAAAAAATTGGTGGCCTGGGTGTTAGAGATCCTGCGTGTGTTAATATATCTTTACTTGGTAAATTGGTGTGGCAACTTTTTCATTGTCAGGACAAGCCTTGGGTTGCTCTATTGAGGGCGAAGTATCTGAGGAATGAGGGAGTTTTAGATGGCCCTGTCCCTTGCAATGCTTCTCATGTTTGGAAGAGTATCTCAAAGGCTTTTGGTGCTCTTAAGGATGCCTTCTCTTGGTGCGTTGGGTCACTTGATCAATCTTTTTGGTTTGACAATTGGAGTATTGAGGGCCCAATTGCTCAAGATGTCCCTTTTGTACATATATCTGACTCTGATTTAACTATTAGAGACGTTTGGAAAGATGGTCAATGGAATCTCCATGATATTTTCTCTATCATTCCAGAAGATGTCAAACAGCGTTTGAATGCTTATAATCCGGATTTGAATGCTGGAGAGAGTTCGGGTTGGTCGTGGGGTGTGGCATCTTCTAGTCAAAAGAAAGTTTGAATGGAATGAGCATGATAATTGGTTGTGGGTATGGCGACTGCATATTCCTGAGAAGTACAAGTTCTTGATTTGGCTCAGTCTTCATAATGCTATTCCTACGGCAGAGTTTCGTTTGGGTCGTGGTTTAGCTTTATCTAGCAGTGTCAGAATGGTTCTGAATCAATTCTACATTGTCTTCGGGAGTGCCCTAGTGCCAAGGAGGTCTGGAACCTTTTAGGCCTGTATTCAGATAACTCGAATTTACATTATTGGCTCTACAGAGGTGCAAGGAGTGAAAATGTTTTTCTTTTCTTTTCGACCATCTGGTGGATTTGGAGAAGCAGGAATCATGACTTATTTAATATAGATGATTCATGGAGTGCTAGTAAAGTGGTGAGTTTGATTCGTAGTTCAGTAAGGGAGTTTCACACTATTTTTACTATGCATCAATCTCTGTCTCCTCCTTCACTTTGTTTGCATTGGGTTCCACCTCCAGTTTATTCTGTTAAATTGAATTGTGATGCTAGTTGGTTTGCTCCTTCTGGCTATGCTGGTTTTGGTTGTATCATTCGCAATCCTGATGGATGTTGGTTGAAAGGTTGCACTGGGAAAGTCGAAGTGTGCAGTGTTCTTTTTGCTGAATTGTATGCAATTTGGAGAGGTTTACTTCTTGCTTGGGAGAGTGGATTTCGTGAGGTTATTTGTGAAACAGACTGTTTAGAAGCTCTTTTCTTGGTAAACCAAAGAATGCTTGGTAAGGATATTCCGGAATGAGATTTGGCAAAGCATATACAGGAGGTTATGAATTGGAATTGGAGAGTCTCTATTCTTTTAATTCAGAGGACTGCAAATAGTGTTGCAGATTGTATGGCTAAAGCAGCTGCTTCTGTCGCGGACATTCACTCGAATTGGAGCCAACCATGGAGTGAGCTTCAACATCTAATAGATTTAGATATGTCCCTAGCCAATTAATTTGGTTTTGTCTCTTTTTTTCTTTCTTTTCTATTTAGTCACCAAAAAAAAATATTGGATTTTATAGATATTGAACATGAGTATTCTCAATAGCACATCATGTTGTTAATACGGATGGTAGAATATGTGCATTGAACCAAGCACGTGATGTCATATATTTTTTAAGTAGAACCAATAGAATAAATATAAGAGAAAATGTTGAATGGTGAGATGTCATATTTTACAAAAAAATTAAAAAAAAATTGAGAATCTCTCATTTTTGTATTGTCAATTTTAAGATATTAAAATTTGATAAGTAACTTCAAGCTTACACTATTTTTTTGGTTTTTCATGATATTTTCTAGTCTGAGAAACCAATGACTAATGAGTTTATTGTTGACCAATAAATTATTACATGTATAAGACAGAATTTAAATTCTTAACATTTATTTAATTGGATTAATAAGCTAATCACTACAACCCAACTTTATTTTCAAGTTTACACTATATTTACTTGTTTCCTCGATTGAATCTTCGTGTTGAATAAGTTTCTATGTTTAAACTTTACCTTATTTACCTTTCTTGTCCCTAGTTGGAAATTAGTATCCCTTATTTGCATTCATGTTTTGTGATTGTAAAGAAAGTAGATTTAGATATGAATGGTTTAATTAATAATAATATGTTTTTGGTTTATGATAAAACTAAAGGTCTTGAATGAAGAGTAAAATGAATAGAATTTTACAAGCCAATCCATTTCTCCTCTCTTTTCTTCCAACTCAGTAACCATCCTCGAGTTCAAATTATACTTAATGAAAAGCATGGAGTAAATCTTTATAGTGGTCTCCGAGATTGACGCCATACACTAAAATTGTTTTTTAAATTTCAGTTGCATTAATTACGTTTCTGAGATTGGAAAAATTGTACTATAGTAGTTCCTAACCTGTTTTTCGTTAACGACGCGTTGACGTGGTTTGATGACGTGGACATTTGGTGACACATGTCACCTCATAGTTTAGCCACGTGTAACGGTATGATGACGTATCGTATGCTGACGTGGATGGGTATGCCACATGTCACAATGCTATTTTGTCACGTGTCAGATTATGCCACGTGTCGCAATGCTATTTGTCCACGTGTCATTCACTATGTCATCGTTACATGTGCACCAAATTGGTCATTTACTTTGCATTAAATGACTCATTTTAGTCCCTAAAATTGAATATCGTGCACTAAATTAGTCCATTCATCAGTTTTTTTCCTTATTTTTTTATAAATTTAAAATTATCATTATATATTTGAATACACTAATTTTAATTTTATCTTTTCACAAGTTATTTATACAAGTATTTTTATAAAATATTAGTTTTAATTATACAATTTTTTTCTACAATATTTTATTAAAAAAATTATGTGACATATTGATATTGATTTAATAAAGAGTGTAAGTTATGAGAATAATAATATTCCTTAATACAATTTTTTTAATATTTAACACTTTAATAAATATTTTAGGAATACTTGATAAGGCACTTATTAACTAATATAAATTCATTATTCCCATTCATTTTAAAAATGTCCGATTTTCCATATAAATAACTTCTCACTAAATTAATAAGATAGATTTATACTGTCGATTATAATAATTCATTTTATCTATAACTTAGTTAGGCGGCTTTTTCGTATATTACACTATTAATCAATATAAGTACTTATTGTAACCATGACTTGAACAGTATTAAAACAGATACAAATAAACACAAGAGGCAACAATAAAATTTTGGTTTTAGTTAACATGTACTCTAATGATACAAGTTAACATTATTAATTAAAAAATTTATTATAAAATATGTATAATAAAAAATATAAATAAAATTACTGTATAAAAAAATATTGAGAATTTTAAATTTATAAAAAAATGAGGAAAAAACTGATGAAGGGACTAATTTGGTGCACGACATTCAATTTCGGTGACTAAAATGAGTCATTTGATGCAAAATAAGGGACCAATTTGGTGCACATGTAATGATGACATAGTGGATGACATGTGGACAAATAGCATTGCCACACGTGGCAAAATAGCATTATGACACGTGGCATATCCATCCATGTCAGCATACCACGTGTCGTTGACCGACACCTCATCATACCGTTACACGTGGCGAAATCATGAGCTGACATGTGTCACCAAAGGTCCACGTCAGTGCATCATTAATGGAAAACGGGTCAGGGACTACTATGGGGACTATTATGGTACAATTTTTTCAATCTCATGAACGTAATTGGTGCAATTAAAATCTCAAGAATAATTTTAGTGCACGACATCAATCTCGGGACCACTATAAAAATTTACTCGAAAAGCATGAGTGGTGTTCTATGCTCTCTTGACATTAACACGGACCCATTAAACGAGATTGGTCTCATATGACCATGGATAGACAGTTACTCAAGGCAGTTCATCAATAAATAACAAATCCATGCATTTATATCAGTTCTTTGTTAATGTTACAATTGTGTGAGGAGTGTATGAAGTTAGTTCTATATCAAAGAAGCAAAAAAGAGTTAGAAGTTTATAAGATGAGAGATCCATTTAACTTATTATTTTAAGGTTTTGAATTGGATATGGAATTTTTTATTTTATATTCTCTTACTTGATTCCTCTCCGAAATTTTCTTGGTAGTTGAGAGCTCTCCGCAGTGGCCCAACATTTTTCACTATTGACAATTTCTGGTGGAGTTTCAATCTGTTCACGCGCAGTTACATCAGAAGTTGAGAAATATTTCAGTGCTTCTTTTGTAGCTTCCGCTTTAAGTCCTCTACAACCCTTTTAGTAGCACCTAGTTCTTCGAGCAAATCTAGTGTTTCAAGCTCTTTGACTATCAAATCCTTCTCCAACTCTTCTTCTTGTTCCTCCACTTTCTTTATGTAGAAATCACCCATGTTATTTTGCTAATGATAATCTCCTTCTACATCGAAATTAAACTAACAAGGGGGTAGGTATCAAGTACAAAGAACTTTATCATGCTAAACAGAAGAACAATGCTCTTTCTTCATAGCCCAAAAAGAAAAATACTACTCTTTCTTTTTCAAAACAAATGTTGTTGTGTGTATTTGAATACAGTGAAATGAGTAAAAATTCTAGACCTTTGTCAGCATGTCTTGAAAATTCTCAAAATGTACATCACGTATCAATAATTCTAGATATCTTATTAGTTACTATACTACCCAGGATCATGAATAAAGTTTTAAATAATGATAACATGAATTATCAAGTTACAGTTGCCAAATCAAAACAAACCAAAAATGTATCCCCACAGATAAGAGGTTAACAATTACATTCAATGAAATAAGAATGTCATTATCAAATATAAGTACCTAAAAAATCACAGGTAGTCAATAGGTTTATTTTATTTTGTTTTATTTCATCTTATTTTTTGGCATATACTAAGCAACCAAATTCAATCTTTATAATAAAATATAAACAACTAAACGGTTCAATTTTTTTAAGAGAATGTTAGGGCCAGCAATTTTTGTGTTTTGTAATTATCAATTGGCCATCAATAATATTTTTAATGATGTGAGATTACATCTAATGATAAGAGATCACCCACTTTTCTTTTGATGGTTAAGTATTGGCCACAAAATACAAAAATTGCTGGCCCTCAATTTTATTGCAAGGAGATGTGTCTTTTTCATCGTTATTTTGTCATCTGAGTTTAACATTACCATAGAAAAAAAGTTTTACTTTTTAGAAAATGGAAAACTTTATTGTCATTTTGTGTTTATTAATTTTTTTTAATCGATTAAATACAACACGTCAATGCCGTTTTGTGAAGAAAATTATTTTAAAAAAATAAAATTAAAAACGGCAAAGCCGTTTTGTGTTATGGTATATTTTTTAAAATTAAAGAATAGAATATAGCAATGCCGTTTTAAGGTTTTTATATTTTTAAATTAAAAAAAGGAAAACCGGCAACGTTGTTTTGTTTGAAATGAGTTTTGTAAAATTCGATTAATTAATGACTAATTAATTCATAAATTAAAATATATTCTAGAAAATGAGGAATGCGGTTTTTATAATTTAATGTGATAGACAAATTTAAAATGAAAATTTTAACATCAATTTTAAAGAAAACGGACTAAGATTGGGTTGAACAGGTCAAACAGAACCAACCGGATCTAAGTTGGGCCCAAGGCCCAGCCAAGCTCTTATTTAATGAGAGAGCTCAGCTCCCTCCCTCTCCAAAACAAACACACATGCTGAACACAAAGGGAAAGGGGAGAAAGGTTGAAACCCTTGCTCCTATTCACTTCCAACTTCAATTGATCATAACTTTTGATCCGAAGCTCTGATTGACGCACTGTTTGTGACCACGCGACTGCGGCGTTGAGTTCTATGAAACTCATACAAACATTCTTGAAGTAAGCCATAGTTTTTTCTTCGAATTTCAGCCCTTGATTTCGAATTTATTGGACAAACATGTTGAAATTTGTGAGCTCCTTGTGTTATAGGATCTAATTAACTTGAAGGAAAAGCTTGTTCTAGCTCCCTTGGTCCTTGGGTAAGATAAGATACCTCAAACCCTAGTGAAAGTTTCAAATTAAAGAATTTGGGTATTGAGTTATTGTGTTGGGTGTGATATTGTGGCTTAGGCATTGTATATATTTGTATTGGAGCTTGATTGGTGGTTTTGGAAAGCTTTGGAGTGGAGCACCAAGCTTGGAAATCTGTTGGTGAAGTTTTGGAGACCTTGGAAGTTGAATTTGAGAGTGTTCCGGGTTGAACGGAAATCGGCCAAGGTATGATTTCGGTTTCTTGTATCTAAAATGTAATGTGGTTGTGAAAACGTAGGCTAGTAGCCCTAGGATAAGATTTTTGAGCTATTGATGTGGTTGATAGATGATATAAGTTGTGTTGTTATGTATGAAATTAGTGGATTGTGACATGTTGATATATTTGATGAATGAATTGCATTGAGATGAATATATGGATAGTGGTTGAATGATTGTGAGTGATGATAATTGTTGGCAAAGCATATGGGGTTGTATGTGATATGGATTAATATGTGTAATTAATGATAGAGTTGAGGCTCTTGTTGATGAGCTTGAT
>NC_029794.2:23488082-23498200 GCF_000816755.2 Arachis ipaensis | reverse complement strand
ATATATATATTGATGAAATTAATTTTTGTTTGGAGATTGAGATGTGAAATGTTGATTATGATGTGAGACTTGTTAAATTGAGGTTTGGTTAAATATGGCGAAATTGGTGAACTGATGATTGAATGAGGTTTGGAAATGTTTGATGTTGGAAGGGTGAGTTTTGGTTGGTTTTAAATGAGATTTGGAAGTGTATGTTTTGAAAATTGGGAGTTTGTGAGTTTTGGTAAAAATGGAATTTTGATGAACTTCAACGGATCATATCTTGAGCTATTATTTTTGGAATCTGATAATTTTTATATCAAAAGAAAGATGATTTCATAAGCTTTAAAATGGTTTAAATTTGGTTGAAATCTGAATTTTGTGGAAGGAGATATGATCGTTGGAAGTTTGGGCCAAAAATCTGAGTTCTATAAATTTTGCAGAATTTGAGATTTCAGGTTTGTGTGCGCACGCACACTCCGCGGGAATTTGAACCTGTGCGCATGCACACGCGGAGACAAGGCCACTGATGGGAGCGCTAGCTCGCCCTGTACGCACACACCACCAACAAAGGTTTGCAAGCTGTGCGTACGCACAGACCTGTGCGCACGCACACGTCGGGAATGTCAATCTGTTGATGGTGCTAGCACCCCTTGTGCGCGCACTCAACCCTGGAAGATTAACTTTTTGTGTGTATGCACAGCCCTATGCGCACGCACACGTTCTGAAAATACCTTGGGGCGTGCGTACGCACACCCTTGTGCATACGCATGCGACCCTGTTCTTCTCTAAAGCTTTTGTTTTCAAACCTTTCACATTCCCAACAAGCTTGCGACCTTCCAAGGCGCTGTTTTAGGCTTATAAACCCCCGTTTTGATCCTTTAAATCTTATGTTAAAGTAAAATGCCTAGTGATTAAGAAGAAGTTAGGGAAGGGGATAACTTGTGAATGAAGAAAGAGAATATTATGATGAGTTCTTATTAATAATGATGATATGAGTTGTGGAGGAGGGTGGTGGAGTGCTGTATATGAGATGAGTCGAATGGCTGAGCATGATAAGAGCCAAAACGGCTGAGTATGATATGAGCCAAATGGCCGTGTGTGATGATGATGTATGGTTGGTTATGAATTATGAATTATAAGACGGATGGCTGAGATGAATGTTAATGTATGGCTGTGAATTGAATGCATATATGTTGAATTGTTGATTATTGTGATTATTGCACTCCACCTATCTGAGATACGAGTTTTTCTGGATGAAAGCAGTGGCTAGTCACCACGTGCTCCAGGTGGAGACTCGATACTCTGCTGACCCTATGTCGTAAGTGTGGCCGGACACTGTGAAAGTTCCAGATGAGCTCACCTCCGTGAATATACACCATTGAGGGTGTTGGATATGAATTATGAATTATGTTGAGAATAAATCGAGTTGGGGATGCACGACAGAGGGACAATCTAATGGTTAGCTACCAAGACTTGTCGGGTTGGCTTTATAACCAACAGATGAAACTCATCAGCCACTAGGATAGGCATGCATCATATGCATTATATGTGATTTGTCTGGATTGCCTAATTAATTGCATCATTACTTGCTAATTGCCTAATTGTCTTATCTGCTTCTTACTTGTGCATCTCTTTGTTTGATATACTTGTATTTGCATTCCAATTACTATTGGCGATTGGGAGGTTTGTAGGATTCGGAAAGGGGATATTTAGTTAGTCTGAAGATCCTTAAGTTAGTCGCCTATTTACATTTCTTATGGGTTATCATGTTTATGCGTTTTGATTATAATTTGGAAGTTCTAGGATTGCCTTCGGCTTTCCTAGGACATTATATGTTAGATATTTGGGCACTGTTACCATGCTGAGAACCTCCGGTTCTCACCCATACGGATTTTGTGGTTTTCAGATGCAGGACGTGAGGCTCCTCGCCGAGGAATGCGGGAGACTTCCTTTTGGCGAAGGTCATTAGTTTCTTGGGATTTTATTTTGATCATTATATACTTGTTTAGATACTTATATTCTCCACTGTTCATATGTATTTTGTATTATCCCCTCTTAGAGGTTATTTTGGAGAAACAAATTTTGTATCTTGTGCTTTGGGCTTTATTTTGGGTAGTTCCTCTATATATGTATACTTATATGCTCAGACCGGTTATCTTCATAAACCGAGACCTGAGTCTTGATATTTGTATTTTGGCACTCTCTTGTACATATTTTGCGTAGCTCGCTCTTTATCTGTTTCGTTTACGTTATCGATCGGAGTGTTGCGCTTTTGATTTAACGATTTTGTTTTACCCACTTTTCTTCAAAGGCTCCTAGTTATAAACCTTTTTCACACTACTATATTTACTAAATTTTGTTTTTAGAGGTCGTAATACCTCGCCACCTCTGTTTTATGACTTAAGCATAAGACTTTATGTGGTAGGGTGTTACAAGTTTAAAATTTCGAACAGGTCAAAACGACATTGACGTTTGGAAGAAATAATAACTGGCACAAATAAAAAATATAAAATAAACTATAAAAAGAACCCGAGTCCGGTGAAACGTTTCAAAGAGAGAAGAATAGAGATGAAGAAGAAGAAGTTATTCTTCTTTTTGAGATTTTGAGAGAGCTCCTTAGTTCTTTGAGTTGCATATTGAGAGTGAGAAAATTTGTGAGGGAATGTAATGAGTGTATAAAATGAAGGATTATGTTAGTTTAAAAATATATTATAATGGTCATATTTTATCTCATACACACGAATGTGTGACTTTTATGTGAAAATCTATGTGTTATTGTTGTTCTTTTTTCAATAACATATGAAGGACTCAAGAGTGTGCTTTCTGAAAGTGTAGATCATCAAGTGCTGAAGAGAACGACAAATATTTTGTACAGGCAACTTGTGCTATTATTTGGTAGTTTTGTTCAATTTCAAATAATATATATAGGTGATGAAGTTAATATGCAAGAAATGTTATCGAGCTACCATAAACTAGAGCACATACTTCAATTATCGATATATGTTGAGTTTGAGAAAATCGATGATGTTGATTTTTTGGAACCTAACATAGAATGGATGGGCTATAATACTGAAAGCGATGAAGAGTTTAAAGGTAATTATCAAATTATTGGTCTAGTTGAAGATGTGAAAGAAGATGATACAATGGCTGAGAGCAATGTAGCGGATGTTACAAATGCATTAGCAAGCTAACATCCACCTGAGGAGCAATCTTTTATGCATACTTTAAATCTTAATGCCATGCATGCACCGAAATTTCCTGAATATATCAATNCTACTGTTGTCGCAGGTAGTAAATTTATCGTCGGAATGGAGTTTAATTCTAGAGAGATTGTGATTATGCTAGTTAAAGAGTATACCATTTAGAGAGGCGTCGATTACATGGTGTATGAATCAGAATCAACAACATTCTATGCTAAATGCATACAATACGGAACAAGTTGTGATTGACTTATCAAAATTAGTCTTATAAAAAGGTAGTATTATTGGGTGATAAGGAGGTATAACGGTAATCACACATGAACCAGATCTAGCATCTTTTAAGATCATACAAAACTAGATTCTGATACAACTGCAGAAGCGATAAAGCCATTGGTTAAATCCGACCCGTTTCTGGAGGTAAAATCTATCATTGCAGAAGTGCAATCGAAGTTCAACTATATGATAAGTTATCACAAAGTATGGTTGGTCAAGCAAAAGGCAGTTAAAAAGATATTTGGTGGGTGGGAAGCTAAGCTTCTTATGAAGCTTTGCCCACATGATTTGAAACAATGGTTGCAAAAGAACCATCAGCAGCTGTTAAGTATGAAACCACATATGCATACCAAGGAGATGAGTCGGTTGAGGATCTCCGGATTCTGATGTGAGTCTTCTGGGCTTTCTACCCTTGTATTAAGGCATTTAGAAGTTGCAAGCCACTAGTACGAATAGACAGCACACACTTGTATGGAAAATATAAAGGGGCTCTTTTAGTTGCAGTATCACAAGATGACAATGGGATTATTGTGCCTCTTGTATTTTCCATAGTCGAGGGTAAGAATGTCGATGCCTGATACTTTTTTCTTAGCCATCTACGAACACATGTGATTAATCGAGATGGTGTTGGTCTTATCTCTGATCGACATGAGTCCATTATCTCAACTGTAGATCATAGTAATGGAATCTGGCAATATCTGAGAGTTATTCACATGTTTTGCATCAAACACATAGCATCCAACTTCTTGAGGAGGTTCAAGGCACCGCATAATGATCAATACATGTGTGCAAGGCATACAGAACACCAACTAAACCTATAAATATGAGAAAACTGGTGAAGCAATGGCAAATACTTCCAATGCACAGTAATTCCAGACTTGTAAGTAAATAATGTTGTACTAAATAGCAACATTATGTGACATTTCACATATATTTCCCTACTCGCTCAGTCCGTCAAATGTTGGCGCCGCTTTAGTTGGCGGAACCATGACAGCTTGATTCCGCTTCCTCTATGGTCATGCGGCCCAGGAGCACAACCATATTAGTTCGTACACTCGATCTCTAACCCGCTTGTACTGTGGTCAGTAGGTCTAGTCACCAAGAGACCATGAGTTCGGAGTTCAAAGATCATGGCAACATCCTCCAAAATAATCGTGCACTCGCCGTGTGGAAGATGAAAAGTGTGTGTCTCAAGACGCCACCTTTCAACCAATACATTTATTTACAGTCGGACTGTGAGTTATCATTCTCTCCATTGAGATATATAAAAAAAATTCTCTCTCTCTTAGTTGTTCTTCTACTCTTACATCGTATGAGTCTACTTGATTTAAGTGTCTATTGTATAGATTTCTTAAACTCTGAAAATAAAAATCATAATTAACAATCAATAATTACAAACTACTATGACTAATAATATAGATTAATATTCATATTAATTACTATCTCCTAAGTTTAGTAAGAGCTATAATTATGAACTACTAAATTATTACAAATCACATAATTAAATAATTATTAAATTAAATGCTAATTATTAATCGTTATTGTAAACACGAAAATTACTTACATCTAAAAAAATTAAAGATATTTTACAAATTTATCGTCAGTATGTGTGATGTCATGTTTTTTTATTTTTGTCTTTTCTTAACTTTACAATAAAAAATTATACGAACAATTAATAATAACTCAATTCTATTTATAATTGCTATTTAAAAACATATATTGAAAAAATTAATAAAATTCTATTTTTTTAATGATTACAAAATAAAACTAAAATTACTAAAAATATACACTAATTATTGTTAACAATAACAATTAATAATAATACTATTTTTTAACAAATATTGAAAGTAAAACTAACTAATAATTAATAATATTATTGTTTTTGAAAACATATTATTATATATGTTAACAAAATAATATTGTTGTTTTTGTAATTATTAAGTATTAATATTTTTTATAATTAAATTTTTAAAATAAAAAATAATTTGCTAAAAGCATATCCTAAGCATTAATAATAGTTCTGTTTTTTAATAAATATTCCAAATAAATATAAAATTAATAAAAATATATGGTAAACATTAATAATCATATTTCTGTATTTTTCAGTAATAATTTAGTTTTATTTTTAAATATTTTAAATTAAGCTAAAATAACTAATAATAATTAAAGATAAATATGTTTTTGAAAAAACATTAAAATAAATGAAACAAACTAATACTAGTTACTAACAACTAACAAAAACTAATAATAGTTACTAATAACTCTCTAATCCTTTCTTCTTTTAAGATTGCAGTAAACCTAACACAAATGAAAACAAATATTAATAATCAGATCTAATGCTATTTCTTTTTAATATTTCAGTGAATCCACCCACTATCACTAAGTACCTACTAATAACAATATAAAATAAAGGTTTAATTATTCTGTTGGTCCCTATAGTTTTACAAAATTTTTAATTAGGTTCCTATATTTTTTTTTAATTGAGTCCTTGCACCAATTTTTTTTTAATTAAGCTTTTACACTTTTTTTTTCTTTTATTTAAGTCCTTACACTAATTTTTTTTTTAGTTGGATCCATATACAATTAAGCCAATTACTACCAAGAGGGACTAAAAGTGCCATTTTAGTTTCAACTGCATTCACACTACCTTTGCAATCATGGCATGCATCACATACAAAGTTGAAGTATATTTTTCTCGAGCTACCACCAAGTTGCCTTTAGTGAGCTTCTATTGTCCTAAGCTAAAAGTGTTTACAAAGGCTTCATTACCAAACCTTTTACCTGAAATAAAATTCAAGCAAACATCTTGAGCTTGTCTAACATCTTTGAGTAGCAATTTCATTCCCATATTAATCTCATCAAGACAAACATCTCCTATACCAGTCACCTTGGCTAAGCTATCATTATCCATCTTAAGCACTCCAAAATTACCTAAAGTATAAGAAGTGAAGAACTCCTTCTTTGGTGTAACATGTATTGAGGAGCTACTATGAGAAGATCTTCTGAAATAGCAGATACGTGATTATTACCACCATCATCCTTCTTTTCTTGCTTACCTTTGTTC
The DNA here is from genome assembly GCF_000816755.2 of Arachis ipaensis. Taxonomy (NCBI): domain Eukaryota; kingdom Viridiplantae; phylum Streptophyta; class Magnoliopsida; order Fabales; family Fabaceae; genus Arachis; species Arachis ipaensis. The sequence goes on along the minus strand of NC_029794.2, from coordinate 23,491,681 downwards.
TTCTTTTTCCAAAAAAAAAAAAAGAAAAATATTTTTGGACGTAACCCATTTTGTAACAGTAATGACACTCAACATTCTTGTATTTTAACTTGTATTTTCTCCTACTTTTACCTTTATCCTTCTGACTTCTACTTTAATTTCTTCCCATGTTCTCAATGACTAACATTCCAGATTGTGACAAAGAACTCTACATCTTCCTTCTCATCTCTTTATTTAAAATGGCACCTTTAAGAAGTTGCATGGTCACTTTAACCTATGCAACTCCCATATCAGTGAGTCCTATCAATATTGACAAGTGTCTTACAATGTCCGAAAGCCTTGACACATGGAAAGAATGTCCAAAAAAAACGGTGAAAGTACACTGTAGAATCATCACCTAATCTCCAACTCTGGTCGGATAAGTCTTTAACACTGTATTACTATCGGCTATGTCTGACAACATACCATGAACCCATCGTGGCAGCCCACTATAGAACTCCTCCAAATCTTCGTAGATTTGTGCTACAGCCTTCTACTTTGCCAAACAAGCATTCTTATAACTAGCTTTGAATCCATAACTTGCCTCTGTTGCATCCTGCAAGACCTTTATTGTAAAAGTAGCATTGGCCCTAACAAGCAAAAAGATGAAAGCACAAATCACGTGGTAATCAAGATACTTGTGATTGCTAAATATCTCTGTTACCAAACATACGTGAGGTCTATTATATCTCTTGACCTCCCAAGTTCCCTTTCTCTACTGAAGTGTTATCCGAATCAACCAATTACAACCTTTTTCAAATTTCTTTCACTATCCATGGTACTTGAGGTGATATGACTCCAACATTTACTACAAGAAATTACCAGAATAGAAACTGATTTTAGTGTCTAACAAAATTAGTTGCTAATAGCGACTAATTTGGTAATTGATATAGGATTTCAAGGAAAAAAAGTTGGTCGCTAAATCGGTTGTTAAGTTTCATTTAGCGATCAATTTGGCGATCGATAGATCTTCTCTATGACCAAAACAAAAATTGGTCGCTAAAAACGGTCAATATTTTTAACTTAGTGACCGAGTTAGCAACCAAAACAAAGAAGTTAGTCTTTAGGGCTGTTGGTCACAAAATCGATCGCTATTTATTATTTAGCGACCAATTAAGCAACCAATAGAGAAATAGGCTAAAAAATAATTGATCACTAAGTCGGTCGCTAAATGTTTGGTCACTAAATCGGTTGCTAATGGTTAAGCGACTGATTTAGTGTCGTCGCATTCTGAGTTTGCAACGTCATTGCCATCTTCTCATTTAGCATCATTGTCGTCTTTTGGAAGCTGGGAGAAATGCACACCCTAATATGATGCAAGAGTTGGTTTATGAAGCTTTTATTGGATTTGTGTTTGAAGGACATGGTGATTCTGAAGATGACGAGTCTCTAAATCTCGATGCTAAGAACTTTTATGACTTGTTGCATGCATCAAAAAAGATTTTATGGTTAGGATGTGAAAACCACACTAAACTTTCATTTACTGTTACATTAATGATAATTAAATTTGAAGAAAATATTTTTCATCAATCTATTGATCAACTGCTTCAACTCATGAGAGAGACCCACCCAAAAGATAATATATTCCTAAAAAACTTCTATGAAAAAAAATAATTTCTAAACTCAGGTTAACTTCAGTAAAGATTGATTGTTGCATTAATGCTTGCATGTTATTCTATGATGAATATTGCAAAGATTTAAAAGAATGCAAGTTTTTTGGTATACTACGGTATGATGCAAAAATAGTGAATGAAAAACACAAGGAGATTCCTGTGAAAAGGATGCACTACTTGCCTCTTAGTTAAAATGATTATATGCTTCTTTGAGTTCTACTCCGCATATGAGTTGGCACCGTGCACAATAGAGAGAACCAGGAGTACTATGTCCATCGAATGGGGAAGCATAGAAGCAATTTGATCTCAAGCATCCGAACTTTGCAGTTGAACCAAGGAATGTGAGATTAGGTTTATGTCTCGATGAATTTTTACCATATAGTCAATTAGCTATCCCTTACTCTTGTTGGCCCATGATTGTGACTTCCTACAATCTTCTATTAGAACTATGCATGAACACAGCATATATGTTCCTGACCTTAATAATTTCAGGACCCCATAATCTCAAGAGAAAAATAGACGTTTATTTACAACCATTAATAGATGAGTTGAAGTTATTATGGAAGGAAGGTGTCATTACATATGACATATCCTAAAAGAAGAATTTTTTATGAAAGCTGCACTCATATGGACTATAAATAATTTTTTACATATGGCATGCTATCGGGTTGGAACACTGCAGGTAAGTTGGTATGTCCATGTTGTATGAATCAATCAATTGCTTTTACTTTGAAACATGGTGGTAAATGCTCTTGGTTCAATAGCTATTGTCAATTTTTACCCTTGGATCATCCACATCAAAGAAATAAGATTTTATTCTTGAAAAATTGAGTTGTGACAGCTCAAGTTCCAGTTAGATTGTCAGACGAAGATGTTTTGCGAAGTATTTGCAATCTTCCAAGAAGTATGGAAGGTGAATCTTGTTCATGTGTTGGTTTTGGTGTTTCTCGTAATTGGGCAAAATGAAGTATATTTTGGGAGTTACCATATTGGAAAGACAATTTGTTGAGACATAATCTTGATGTGATGCACATTGAGAAAAATGTCTTTGATACGGTAATGGACATTAAAGACAAAACTAAAGACAATGTAAAGGCAAGAATGAATTTAAAGGAACTCTATCGATGAAAGGATTTAGAGTTGCAATTCTTATCGAATGAAAAATATGCGAAACCCAAAGCAAAATTCACTTTCTCTATGGAACAAAAAAAATGGTAGTTTATAAATGGGTTAATGAGATTAACATGCCATATGGATATGCTTCTAATTGGCACAGATACGTAAATATTCGAGAAGAAAAACTGTTTGGGATGAAAAGTCATGACTATTATGTCTTTATGAAACGTCTGCTACCAATTGTTTTTACCAACCTTCAACTTCAAATCTGGAAGCTTATAGCTAAATTTAAAAAAAAATCAAGGATTTGTACTCCACAATTTTGTACACGTATGACTTATTATTGATGGAACAAAATATTATCACCACCAGATATAAATTAGAGCAAATTTTTTCTCCAGGATTTTTTAATTTCATAGAGCATTTGGCCATTCATCTTCCGTATGAAGCAAGAGTGGGAGGCCCAGTCCAATATCGATGGATGTATCCATTTGAGGGGTATAAGTTTAATTCAATACTCTTAGTCATTTAATCTCAAGCTTATGACTACCACTCTATGCTTACATGTTACATTGCTTTAGGTACTTGAATAGATTAAAACAAATGGTTAAAAATAAATCACGTATTGAATGATCCATTTGTGAAGCATATATGAGTCAAGAAACCTCTTATTTCTGCACTTATTATTTTGAATCTCATGTACAACCAATGAAAATTAATGTGGGCTGGAATGATGATGGTGGAGCCATCAATATTCAATTTTTAACTTTATATTCAACCATCATGGACACGCATTTAAGATAATTAAGAGGCGATACTTAGAAGATAGGGAATTGGATATTGGCATGTTGC
>NC_029794.2:23487305-23487982 GCF_000816755.2 Arachis ipaensis | reverse complement strand
AAAATAGCATTAGACTTTTAGAAAGAAATTCTTAGGTTCATGATAAAAGAAATTCAACGATGAATCGAAGTCTACACCACTTGACATGAGATCCTAATAAAAAAGTGCACAGTTATTCTTGATATATAGTAAATAATTTTAAATTTTACACAAAAGATTGAGATGTTAGTAAAAAGACTTTGAACGCTCGAATTTGTTCAAAGGAGATGATGCTGGCAATAAGAAGAGCTATTATTTTGGGATAATTAAAGAAAAGCATATACTACTATGTAGAAAGCAATTTATTTTTACACATGTAGATGAAACACGTGTTGCAACGTGAGAAATGTTAGTGATTTAGGGTTGGATAATAAAGTCATTTTGCAGCGAACAATTGTTGAGAAGGTGGGATCCACATTAGAAGACAGAAACTATTTCATGGAGCACTGTAGAGGCCATCGGATAGAAGCCTTTCTCGTTTTATTGTTGGACATGTTTCATGGAGCAAATTAGAGGCCATTGGGTGAAACCCTTTGTAGCTTTACGTTTATGACTACAATAACGATGATGGAAGAGATGAACCCGATGTGATAGGTATTATATAATCACCATAGTCATCCAAAGATACTTATATATTTTTTTTTTTACAATCAAAATTATTTATTCTAAAATTTTTAAAAATATGGAAATATATAAAT
>NC_029794.2:23485928-23487241 GCF_000816755.2 Arachis ipaensis | reverse complement strand
ATGATTATATCTTTAACAAATTTTGATTAAAAAAAAAACTAATGATAAACAAAAAGATAAAGACACAATAAACAAAAACATAAAAATTGAAATTGAAAATACAAAGTAGAAAACAAAAATAAAGATTGTAATTGAATACAAAAAAATATTCTATTTTTATCCAATTTTTTTATGTAACAAAAAAATGACTCATTCAACCTAACTTGTAAACACTATCGTTTGAAAATTCAATAAAAGGGAATCACTCAACCTTCTACTCAATTTTTTGATATAATAAGAAAGGAGCTAACTCAACCTCACTTATTTATACCATAGTTTCATTGCGAAACTAAAAAGTGCTCTAATACTCTTTTGATTTTTCTATGATGGCTACAATAGTTTAATACATATTTATAATCTTTTATTAGGTTAAAATAAGAAAAAATTCTAAATTTACTAATATAAAAGTCAATCTAACAACTAAATAAACAAAATCAAAATATATAAAATTAAATTAAATATTTTAATACTTAAAAATATAAACTACATTGAAACAGCATCAAAAAATATAATTAATTACCATCGAAATATAAACTATATTTTTCAATTTATTTTTATATTAAAAATTTTAAAAGAATGAAAACAGAAAAATAGAACAACAAATATTTTGTGATTAACTTTACGTACTCCTTATGTACTCCTATTATAATTAATTACTAATAATATTACATTAATAAAAAAAATATAATTTATGTAACACTTACATCTATACATACTAACTAGTTTTGAATTTAATTTACCTACCTCAACTCATACGATTTTGGACATTATTAAATGACATTATTTTCAATCATGACCTTTGTAGAAAAATTACCTAATACTATTAGAAAATTTGTGTAGAAAAAGTTTGAAGTAAGTTATAGAAGAACATTTAATTCTTTGGTTGATTAAAAATTCGTTTTAAATTTAAAAATTTTAATACATATCAACTTACAACTTCTTTTATTTGTATTAATTATTCAATGTAAATATCAGTTTGTTCTTTTAAATTTTTATTGGACTTGATGTGCTACTTTACTAAAAAATTTGTTGGAAGAAGTCCATATAAACAGTGTCAAACTACAATGGATAGAAGAAGTTGTGTAGGATGTTCTTTATACTTATTGGAATACTGATATTAGATTTTTACATAAAAATGCACAAGGCAAATTAAATCGAGCGTATTACATCGGATTTTGAATGGGTCTTTATACTGCTGGCAAGAGTTTAAAAATTAATATAGTACAGTAAATATATTATCTTTTAATTTTAGTTTGTATAATTTTTTTCTGAAT
>NC_029794.2:23456185-23485901 GCF_000816755.2 Arachis ipaensis | reverse complement strand
ATAATAAAAAATATTATTTATAAAGGTAATATTTTCTCTACCAATAATAAAAATTGTTGTTTTACCCATTAGAATAATATGCGATTCTGTTGATTGGATTTGACGAAACCTACAAATCTAATGAATCAGCGTGACATAGATTTTGGAGATAAACACTTTGAGAGAATTTTATATAGTATAATCATTTTAATTATCCATCTCTTCTTCTTCCATCAACATTGTCATCTTCTCCTCTTTCACTAAGGAATGAATTATTTTTATATTTATATTTTTATAATTATTTTACTTTAAAGAGTAAAATAACAAAAAAGAATTCGACACTAAATTTTTATATCCTCTTTATATATTATAGATAAATTAGTTTTGTAAGATTTTTATCTCATGAATTTTGTTTGTAACTAAAGGACCAAATCCTGAACCTTCCACTTGAAGGAATGCAACTTGGACATCCTTTAGTAAAGTAGATTATGTTTCTAATCTATTTGCTTTAAGTATGATTAATAGTAACATATATCGTTATATCAGTTTGTTATTATTTGTCAAAAATTTTTTTATTTTTGAACAAACAAACTCAACACAATAAAATAGAACGACAAAAACAAAAGACTCAGACTACAAAGCAACAAAAGCAATCTAAACACAATTTCTATTGTTATCTTCGTCATTGCCATCAACAATAAAAGGGATCTACACTACTTCACTCTCTATAATTGGCCAAAGATTTGTGAAATACCTCTTGTACATCAACTTCTATGTTATTAAATATCCACTCGTTCCTCTCAAGCCATACATTCCATATAACTGCAAAAAAATCCTATGAGTCACTTGTTGCGCTCCTCTTTCCTGCTAATGACACATGTCCAATTCTCAAAGTGTTCTTTCAGTGACCCCGGAACAGATCACAGCCTCCCAAGTTCAGAAAGTCATTCACACCACACCTGCCAGGTAAACTCACAACCAAGAAACAAGTGGTGAATATGTTCAACATCTTTTTTACATAAAACGCACAAGTTGTCACCGTAGCTAATAATGCCCAGCCTATGCAATCTTTCTTTTGTATTTACCCTTCCTATCAAAGCAAACATGATAAATAATTCCACTCGTGGAGGAACCAAACCTTTCCATATGGATCTGGTAAAACTGTAGCTGGTGATATCCTCCAGTAGCGTTTCTGACTGCACCACCTGCACAAAAGAGTTAGTTGAAAAAATGTATTCCTTGTCAAACTTCCATACAACTCTATCTTGCGTATCATGTGCCATCTTTACCGGCCTTAAAGACTCGTGCAATTGATCCACTAACTCCAACTCCCATTGGTATAATTCTCACTTCCATTGGAAGTTCTAAATCCACTCTAACCCATCACAAAACCCACAATCCCCTATAACAGATCTTGTTTGGTTTCAGACAGAGAAGAGCCTCGAAAAACTCATCTTAAGCGGACCACTTTATAGTCAAACATCTTTCCAAAATCGAGTTCTCCTTCCATCACCCACCTCCATGGACAACCCAGCAATCATTTTATCTCTCACAATATGGTCCTTAAACTGCAGCTGACAGATATCCCTTCCATGGACCTCCTCTACTAGGCAATGTCTGAGTTGATAGCATCACATTGAGGTTCAAGTTGTGACAAGACCATACAACCTTCTTCCATAAAGGACACTCCTCTTTTGAGAAACGCCACCACCACTTGAAAAGAAGAGCTGTGTTCCTCACCACGGCTTCACCCACCCCCAACCTACCCAACTTTTTAGGAGCCTGAACCACTGCCCACTTGACAAGTGCCATACCATATCTGCCTTCTTACTGATGAGGGAAAATGTCGGTAAAGATTTCACAAAAATTATCGCGTTGCAAGTATAGTTCTAAACCGACAATTAAACCTCAATCAAGTTTAAATTGTTTGTCACAAGTACAAACCCACTAAAATTAACCGAAGTATTCAAACCTCGGGTCGTCTCTCAAGGAATCGCAGGGAAGTGTATTTATTATTGGTTATGGGAAAGTATATTTTTGGGTTTTGAATTAGGGAACAAGAAAGTAAAATGGTAAGAAAATAAACTAATAATTAAGTAAGCTCTTAGCAAGGAAAGAGAATTAGAAGTTCTATCCTAATTATCATCGTTAATTGTGATGGTAAATGTAAATTACCTTCACTTAGTTAACCTCTAACCAATGGAGGAAGGTCAAGTATACGATCAACTTGAGCTCACAAGTCCTAGTCAACTCAAAGTGAGAGACTAGCTTTGGTGAAGTTCAAGCTAACCGGCAATCTTCAATTACCAATCAACAAAAGACTTTTGATAACTCAAGAGTCTCTAAATAATCAATCCAAGGCAAGAGCATGAAAATCTAAATTAAAATCCTCCCAAGAATTTTATCAAACACTTGGAAGGTACAAAATAAAAACATAGAAAATTAACAAGGGATATTAAATCTAAACAACCAATTGCAAGCATCAATGACTAGTAATTAAAGAGAGCAACAATAAGCATAGAAAACATAAATTGCATTAATATGAATTGAAGAAAACAAGAAGAATTCATAAACTAAATTTGTATCATAAAGGAATCAATAAGAGAAATAAATAAACCAAAGTACTAGAACAACTAAAAGTAGAAGAAAACTAAATTAAAGCAATATAGAATTATGAATTTGAAGAGAAATAAACCTAAAAACCTAAAACCTAGAGAGAGAAGAGGAGAGAGCCTCTCTCTCTAGAAAACTACATCTAAAATCTAAAGTGTGTGAATGTAGTGTGAATGATTGATTCCCCCATTCTGCTCCACTCTGCAGCCTCTAATCTTCAGTTTCGGGCTTGAAACTGGGTCAAAAACAGCCCAAAAATCACCCCCAGCGAATTCTGATATCTACAGCACGTGACGCTTTGTCACGCGTACGCGTCGGCCACGTGTATGCGTCGCTGGACTTTTTCACTGGCCACGCGTAGGCGTCAGCCACGCGTGCGCGTTACTTGGACATTGGCTCAGTTACGCGTACGCGTCGTCCACGCGTACGCGTCGTCCATGCGTACGTGTCGCTTCCAGATTCTGAAAACTTCAACTTAGTGTATTTTTTCCACTTTTGCATGCTTCCTTTCCATCCTCTAAGTCCTTCCTGCCCTATAAAACCTGAAAACACTTAATACACATATCACGACATCGAATGATAATAAGAGAAGATTAAAATTAGCAAATTTAACACCAAAGAAATATGTTTTCAATCATAGCATGAAATTAGGAAGGAAAATATAAAACATGAAATTTCTATGAATAAGTGTGAGAATAGTGGATAAAATTCACTCAATTTAGTACAAAATAAACCGTAAAATAGCGGTTTATCACTTACTCCATAGGAATTTTCTCTGCAACGAAATCAACGTTTCTGCCACTGCCTTTGGCATCTTATACAAACTCAAATAGTACACCGGCAAGCTATTCAACATAAACTTAATCACGACTAACTTGCCCACTTTGTTAAGGACTTTTGCCTTCCACAGACTAAGCTTCTCCTCTACCTTATCAATTACCGTTTTCCAAGTACTGACCCGCCTTGGGTTCACTCTTAAAGAAATGCCCAGGTATCTCATTGGAAGGTTCGCCTCCTTACATCCCAATAAGTTACACATATTGTGAGTCCATGGCTGTTCACAGTTGATTGGGATAAGACTGGATTTATCGAAGTTTATGCTTAACCCCGACATCATCTCAAAGCACCTCAGCAATCTGGCATAGTTTCTGATGGTCTCCTCCTCTGGTGGGCAGAACAATATAGTGTCATCTGCAAACTGAAGATGTGACAACTCTATATTATCCTTGCCAACCAGCAAATGCGAAATATGTTTGTTTTTGACTGCCTCCCCTACCATCCTATGCAGAACATCAAAAACCAGAACAAACAATAATGGAAACAATGGATCGCCTTGTCTCAATCCCTTCTCAATCTTAAATGGTTTAGTTGGTGAACCATTTATCAAAATTGACATCGAAGCGGTACCAACACACTCCTTCACCCATTCCCTCCACCTCCAACCGAAGCCCATCTTTTGTAGTACAATATCCACAAAGCTCTATTTTACCCGATCATATGCCTTCTGAAAGTCTAATTTAATGATCGCCGCTTCCTTCTTCCTCATCTTTAACCATTGTACAGTTTTCACATGCAATAAGTGCTCCATCATGAATTTTCTAACCCTTCACAAATGCACTCTGGGTCTCTCCTACTAGACCTAGCATCACTGACCTCATCCTTCGGACCATCACTTTAGAGATTACTTTATATACGCATCCAACCATGCTGATCGGCTGGAGGTCCTTAATCTCCTTGGCTCCAATGAACTTGGGTGCTAGTGCCACCCACGTAATATTCGAATCAGAAGGCAGCCTTGATGACCGAAAAAAGTCCAGCACAGCTGACGTGAACTCTACACCAATATTATCCCAGCACTTTTTAATGAAATTCGTGTTATACCCATCACTTTCTAGAGCCTTCGATGATTCACAATCCTAAACCTCCTCTCTAACCTCCTCCATTGTCGGTATTCTCTCCAAAGCTATTGACTCTTCTACATCAATCCAATTAACTAAACCATCCCTAAACCCCACGACCGGCGATCTCTCCTGGTGATAGAATTCCTTGTAAAACTCTCTGATAGCAATCTTGATCCGAGCTTGATTTCTTATCAGTCTTCCATTGATTACCAAAGCATCAATTCTATTATTCCTCCTTCTTGCCGATGCCAAGTTATGAAAGTACCTAGTGTTCTTATCCATATCCTTCGCATGCCTGGATCGAGACATTTGCTTCCAGTGTATGTCTTTTCTTACATATCACCGCTTGCAACAACTTACCGGAGCCTTCCTTCTAGCCTCTACTATACCAACATTAACTCCATTGCCAGTCATATCATCTATCATCTTGATCTCCTCTTCAAAGCGCTGAATTTTCTTGTCTATGTCTCCAAAATTGTCCTTATGCCATCTCCCCAAAGGCATCGTTAAGGCCTTCAGCTTCTCTATGAACTGCAACTCGCCAAGATTTCTCCATTCCTCCCTGACCATACTTAGAAAACCCTCATGTGAAAACCAAGAATCTAAGTTTCGAAAGGTCGTGGTCCGTCTCTGATTTTGGAATCATCAACTATAATTGGGCAGTGATCTGACAAAGCTCTTGGTCCACCTTTTAATCGAATCTCCGGAAATTTCTCAATCCATTCCACACTCAATAGATCTTTATCGATTTGACTGCAAGAACGGCCTCTAAACCATGTAAATTTTTGGTCATTCAATGGTAAGTCCACTAACTGCATATGTTGGATCCAAGCCTTAAAATCTTCTGCCGACATTGTTAAGTTGTGATGTCCTTTCCTCTCTTTAATCTGTATAACTTCATTGAAGTCTCCCATGTAACATATCGGAACCTGACATAACCCAGCTACAAAGCTCAATTCCTCCCACACAGTCAGTTTATCCACTCTAGTATGAGCACCATATACTAAATAAAAGGCACAATTGAATTCATTTTTTGATAGGACTCCTTCAACACATAACCATCTCTCCCCTTTGTAACAGTTATTCATTTTAAACAGCATCTCATCCGACATTAACAACAGACCTCCAGACGTGCCTTCTGAACCTACAAACTCCCACCCCACAGCATCACTCTCCCAAATACGTACTACATCAAATTTAGTCACAACTTGCATCTTAGTCTCAATCAAACCTAACATATCCAGTTTTTTCTTCTTTTTTAGTTCTTTTACCATGCTTGACTTTCCAACACCCCTTAACCCCCTAACATATCAAGTGCTAAAAACTATTTTAAAACATTATTACACACCTTTTTTAGTTTTTTGGGTCTGCATCTTCGTGCCTTTTCTTTCTGCTTCGCCAATCTCCTCTTTTGAGCTAGTGCTTCATTCTGCACTTGAAGAATGGTCGTGATGTCATCTTCTTCGTTGTACTGCACCGCTCCTGATTCAACAGCCAATTCTCACGTTCTTCTATTTTCAAGCATCTGCTCTTCCCGTTCCATATCTGTTACATCCCTGTTTTCCTACTTTTCAGTGCCAATCTCCACGGCAGCCCCGTTTCCGGTACTGCCTCCATCAAGGCCCATACCATTCAATACTATATAGTCAGTAGGGGCGCCTCTTCCATCCTTAACTAAACTGTCTTGACAGTCCGCAGTGATTTTCCGGATCGCTACAGATAGGAGTGGCAAAAAAGCTCCTCTCTTTTTTACTATTAACTACTAAATAATATATATAATTTCACAACCATATTAATAAATTTATAATTTCTAAAGGCATAAAAAAATTATATTTTTTATATTCACAAATATTAAAGTCTTTGTAATTATAAATATCTAATAAACATAATTATAAACCGAGTTTTCATCCAAAAGATAATTATAAATATTATCTCCAAAGCAAAATAAACATAATTATAAATATTGTCTCCGAAAAATTGGGTTAGGAAAAGTTGCATTTTGTCCAAAAAATCGCAAAAATACCCCATTGCAAAAAAAATTAAGCCCGGCGGGGAAGCCTGCCCCGCCAAAGCCCGCAGTTTAAGCGACGCTTATTAGGCAGGCTTTCGCTCTTTGTCAGTCCCAAATTTCCAGCCTGGCCTGCTTTTTGGCGGGTTACGCGGTCCGGCCCGGCGGGTTTAGGCCTGTTTGCCACCCCTAACTACAGACCTCTCCTCTGCTTCCTCCTCTGGCCCCCCGTCCCTGGACGAATGAAGTCCCACCATCGCCGGCACTAACCAGTTCTCATCAGACGTCGCGGGCTCCATGAGAGGATTCCCATCGAACGAAACTCGAGTGTAGCCTTCACCATCACAGGCCCGTGAAGACCCTCAAATCCATGAACCTGTCGCTGCCCAGCGGTTTGGTGCGCTGTCTCACCGAGTGAATTAGGCGCGCTGTCGCGGTCAAGATGCTCCCCTTCAATCTGTTGTTAAGTAGCGGCGCCTAACCCAGGATTGGGAGAGTTCTCAACCCGCCAGAGACACAACCGACCCGGATCCACCATCAGTCCGGCACTTGTGACCTCTTCAGCATGCATTGGGCTTCTGTTGAGAGGGATTGGGCTTAAGCTACCTCCATCAGCACAATTGGCATGAGACACCTTATTGGGCCAACCAAGAAGCCTTGTTTGCTTTTCTTTTTTCCACCGCAAGTCACCTTTATTCAGCCCATTATTATTGTACTCCCAACTAATAGTATTTTCAGATTCTGCATCTTTAATTAACAAAACATTATATCCCTTCAAATCAGCACTTCCCTCTAAATTAGAATAATCTGTTTTCCTTGATTTTTGAATTTGAAATGAATTGCAATAACTCCATTCATTCAAAATATTCTTAGGAACTACTAATCTACCATTATCTGCTTCTTCCTCCCTTGGCACTGCCATCATCAACTCAACCACCAAATCTCTGCTTGCCACTGGCACTCTGGTGCTCAAGCTGCTTGCAGCCAAATTCTCGCACGCTTTTGTGGGACTAGAATCCCCTGTCTCTCCAAGCATGCACTCCCGTCCGTAACTCTCATGACCAACCTCTTTAACTAGGACGTCGAATCCACTAGTTCCAATTATGATGTGAACCAACTCTTTAATTATGTCCATACTACAAGTATCAATTTGTATCCGTCCCACACTGAATGAAAGGCATGATTCAGTGGCTTTGTCACACCCAATAACTTCTCCCAAATGGCTTCCTATTATCTTGAACGTCTCTGCTGACCACGTATGCAAAGGAACCCCAAAGCATTCTAACCATACCCTTCGAGTTTCACTACGCTCCTCATCGTCCCATCTCCAAACGCTATGGAAAAGTTGTAGCAAGTTGTTAATTTTGAACGTGTAGGCATCTTCTGCACTCAAAACACTGTCAAAGGTCATAAGTGCTTTGTAGGCTCCTAGTTCTCGTACTTGTACAACCTATGAAAAATTCTTTTCAATCATAAACTTTAAGGATCTATAGTCAATAGCCTTTATATTTCGCCTATTAGGCTCCTCTGTAACTACTCAAGATTCTCTTTTGCCACAGGAACTTCCATCTTCTTCGTCCACCTATTGCCATGTGGATATTCTTTTTTTACTGCTTCTTCCTATTTCTTCCGCTTTTCGACATTCTTCCCTGAAAACCTTAGGCTCTCCTCATGTTGCGGTTGATACTTAACAATACTCCAAGCATTGCCGTCCTCTTTATGTCTCTTTACATTCTCCACTTCATTTGTACGTTAATACCTAGCTTCTCCTACTAAAACAATCTTCCCTCGTAACCTCTTTCTATTCATTTCCGCAATAGCCTTCGTAGCTCCACCCTTTGTTGTATACCGGATAAACGCAAAGATGTATGGTCTTCCATTTTTTGTTTACGTGATAAGTAAATATCATTTATTCGTCCCGTCCAGATATATATATATTACCATTTTTTTTATTTTCGTGAGAAATAGATATCATTTATACGTCCACTCCAGTTGAACAAGTGGTACAGCTCCCTCTTTGATATATCTTTAGGAAGATGATCTATAAAAATAGAGAACGATTCGTTTTTTAACCTACAATACTCTTCTCGATTCCAAACCCTCGGATCTCTACTAAATTGCCTAATTCTACCCCTCTTAGTGTTTCCCACCCCTCTCGCTCTCTCTCATCTCGCTCTCTCACTAAATTCAACTCAAATATTTTAACATTAATTATTTTAATATGTATTAGTGAGAATCTTATGTCTATGTATATGGACTAACTTGTTTTTCATAACTTATTGCATTGCATGTTGCAAAACTAAGTTCTTTTTCTATTTTAAAATTTAAATTTTTATGTTATTCAATCTTTTTTTTGTATCACTTTGATTTTGATCGCCAAATTCAATGATTATAATCAATGCTTTTAAAATTGTAATTCGAATATAAATTGTTAAATGCATTTAAATTGAGTATCACCATAAAGTACAGTAAAAAGCTAGTTGAATTTAATTTTTCTAAAGTTTTAAGGACATACCGACTTTTAATTTATTAATGGAGATAATATTTAATTTGGTATTTAAATTTGTAAGTAAATTTTAATTTAATTTTTAAAATTTTAATTATTTCTATTTAGTCTATAAATTTTATGAATGTGATTCATATTTTAAAAATAATTTTTGATTCACAGACATTAATAAAATGCTGACATAGACATTCGGATATTATATTTGACTCTGTAAAACGACTTCGGTTTGGTTTTGGCAATCAATTAGCCAAAAAATATCATAAATAGTATTCATTGGAATTTTTTCTCCCAATGTAAGTGATGCAATGTCGCTTTTTGGACTATTTGAGTTTTAAAACTAAAACTGCACCATTTTACAGATTTTAACATGGTATCTGATTGTCTATGTCAGTACTTTATTAATGTTTGAGTATTGAAAATTATCTTAAAAATTAATGTTAATTATATTTATAAAGTTTAAGAACTAAATATAAGCCATTGAAATTTTAGAGACTAAATTAAAATTTTAGTATAAATTTAGGAACTAAATTAAATGTTAACTTTTTATTTATTAATGATTTATTATTCACTAATAGTTCATTTTTAGTCCCGTTTAATTTTAATGGGTAATTTGAGTTTCAATAATATAATTTGATTCTTATTAAAGTCAGGTAAAAGTCAGGTAAAGTTAGTAGACTTTTATATAGTTTAATGAATTTTATGATTTAAAAAAAATTTAAATTATACAGTTGATTTTTACACTTTTAGTGAAATTACAAATTAGTTCTTACACTTTAAAAGTTTATAATTGAATCTCTAAAGAGAAATAAAATTTGTAATTTAGTTTCCACCGTTCAAAAAGTGTTTGATTTAACAGAATATTCTCAATATATTCTCTATTTTAAACATGTGAGCTGCGCATATTTGATAATAGGGACCAATTTGTAATTTTAATAAAAGTATGGACATCAACTGTGTCATCTAACAATTTGAAAATGACAAAAAACTCTCTAGGCTATCAGAACCTACCCCGCCCCTCTCCAGCTCTTTCACTCTCACTTTCTCACTTTCTAAAACGACACTCCAACTCCAACACTCTCTTTCTCTCACCTCGGTTCATCGTCGCCGCACCAGATCCACTTCATTTGTGCTCACGAGTCGGGTCTCGCCTCCTTCTTCCATCTCGTCTCTCTCATCCGGCGACTTTTTCTTTTCTTCCAATCCCAATACTAAACATCGATAAATGGAAGAGAACAATTTCAATCCCAAACATGCTCAAAGCGAACAATTCAATGTCTAAGAAGAAAATAGCAACAAATCAATATAAAAATAGCAACTCAATTTATCAGTGGATCCGGCGCGGCGACGGAGGCGAGAAGCACGATGATGGTGAGCCGAGGTGAGAGACAGAAAGTGTTGTGTTGGGGTGCCATTTTGGAAAGTAAGAAGTGAGAGTGAGAGAGCTTGGGAGGGCGGGCTGGATTCAGATAGCCTAGGGAATTTTTAGTCATTTTCAAATGGTTAAATTACATGGTTGGTCCCCATACTTTCACTAAAATTTTAAATTGGTATCTGTTGTCAAATATGTGCAACTCACATGTTTAAAATAGATAATATGCTGAGAATATTCTGTTAAATCAAACACTTTTTTGAATGGCGGGAACTAAATTACAAATTTTAATTCTCTTTAGGGACTTAATTATAAATTTTTAAAGTGTAAAAACCGATTTGTAATTTCACTAAAAGTATAAAGACCAACGGTGTAATTTAACCTAAAAGAACTAACATTTCGTTTTGTTCCTATCTAGTGAGTGTAGTCGATGTATAATCCTAATTACTAACAGGAAAAAGATTTTGGTTACATCTTGATGAGGAGGTATACGTCGATTTTTTTTTAAAAATATTGGAGGATGTGAATATCTACAAAGATATTATGACGGTCAGTATAATAGTAGGGAAGTGAGTGAGAGCTAAGAATTGGGATTTTTCTCAGACCTTTTTTGTTTGCCTAATTACCTTTTATATAGCCATATGTTTCGGTTGACAAGACTAGCTTTTCCATTATCTGAAATTTACAGTATGAGATTGTTACGAGAATCTCTCATTTAGGGGATGAATAGCTCCGTTACGTTTGACTAGATTGTTGTGCATAATAGTTATTTTTGTCGTTTATTTCGATTCTGAGTTATAAGCAACGAGTCCGAGTTTATCGACATGGAACACGTTTAATAGCGGAATTTTATTTTAAAAAATTTAACAGCTAAACAGTCAACCGCTTTTTAATATTTTTTGGTGAACAACCAAGAGAAAAAATAAAAGAGCAGAAAAGAAAAAGAAAAGAAATTAGGTTCTTAACAGCAAGAGAGGACAAACCACCTCTGGCGGCTGGTACCAAAGGTGAACCTCATCAGCTCCGCTACCTCCAGATTCCATCTTTGCCAACCGATCTGCCACGACATTAGCTTCTCTCGAGATAAGCTCAAAACGAATATCCCAATCCATTCTTAACTTCAAGTCAAAGATCAGTTGTATCACTTCTTTTTCAAGATGCCAGAGTGGAACTTGCCAACTAGTCACTAGCTCAAAAGTTGATGCGCAATCTGTCTCACAGACAACAAGCTTAAGACCCGCCTCCCAAGCCCAAGCCAAACCTTTCCATATACTCCACAACTCCATCTTGATGACACTAGATCCAAAGGAATTTCCTGAGCATCCCATTACCCATTGACTGGAGCTATCGCGAATTACCCATCCAAAACCAGCACAATCATCTCCCAAGTTCCGTGTACATAAGGATGAAGAGGAGAGATGTCGCCGAAAACGCAGATATTGAGTTGGTACAGCATCATGAAGGCAAAGCCACACTAGGAGCCTCAACTTTTCAGGGACCCGCGCCTTCCAAAGCCAAAGCCAATTGATATTCCTATCCCAATTCAACTTATTCTGAATTAACCATAAATATCCTTGTTTAGCAGAGTAAAGAGTGTGCTCCCAACTCCAACCCAAATCACGACTAGAAGCCGAAATATGTACTAAACTAAGAATGTCTTCCCTTAAGTCCATAGGAATAAAAGAGTAAATCCTCTCCAAATGCCAAACTCCATCACGGTAAACATCTTCAATGGTCAAAGCAGCCTCACAAATATCAAGAAATTCAACCCTCGCTCTTACTGGCCCAGAGTGCAACCAAGAGTCAAACCAGAAATTCTTAGAAAAAGCTCCCACTTCCCAAACAAACCCTTCCTTTAATACGGAAGCTGTGTGCACAATAGACTTCCATATATACGATGAAGAACCCATTGCTTTAACTGCAAATAGGTTTCTATTCTGGAGGTATTTTTGAAGCATAATCTTGACCCACAGTTTCTCTTGATTCATCAAAATTTGCCAAACTAGCTTTCCTAATAAAGAAAAATTGACCAACCGCGACTCCCGCAAAGCAAGACCTCCAAACTTTTTTGGAGTCGTCAAAACTCTCCAAGATGCTAAATGAAGACCATGGTGATTATGACTACCACACCAAATGAAACTTCTAGTAAACTTATCAATGTTAGAGCACACACCTGATGGAAAAAGGCTTACTTGCATCCTATAAATAGGTATAGAAGATAAAACTGATTTAGCAAGGCAAATCCGACCAGCTTTATTAAGGAAGCGACCTTTCCAAGATGCTAGCCTATTAGTAAGCTTATCAACCACATCATTAAAATCAGCTTTAGTAACTCTGCCATGCTTAAGGGGGACACCAAGGTATTTTCCCAGAGAATTAGCAAATCGGATAAAAGAAATACCAGTGAAGAGATCCTTGCGTTGTCTAGAAACATTCATAGAACAGATAGCACGAGATTTGTCAAAATTCACCTTCAGACCAGATGCTCTGCAAAAGGTGGCCATAGTGTCCAAAACATGAAGCACTTGAGATTTCTTCGCTTTGCAAAAAAGGATAAGGTCCCAACCATTTTCCAATATTCCTTGAAGAAAAAAGCCTGAAAACCATCGGCACCTGGGGCCTTAAAAGAGTTCATGCCCATAACCACCTTCCTAACCTCTTCTTTAGAAACATTTCTTGTGAAACTTTCAATAGCCTCACGAGATAAAGAAGGTAATTCCTGATCCTCCATCACATCAAGTTCTACCTGTTCCACATTACAAAAAAGATCTCTATAAAATCCAATTGCACATTCTTCGAGTTCTTGCGGATCAGTACTCCATCTTCCATCCTCCAAAAACAACCCCTGAACCTTATTACGCTTCCTCCGCATAATGGTTTGCATATGAAAGAACTTAGTATTTCTATCTCCAAATCTGACCCAGTGCTCTCGGGATTTTTGATACCAAAACAACTCCTCTTGCATAAGCAGATTACTATATTCAGCCTGTAACTCCCTTTCTTCCTGTATGAGGGATAAAGCATCATCTCTCTCCATTCGCTGTTGGATACTGGTCACACGCCTCTCCAATTCCCTCTTTCTTTTAAAAATATTTCCAAAGACATCTCGGTTAAAGGCCAAAGCATCATCTCTGACCTGAGAAAGGCAACGAATAGGATTGGGTCTACCCTTGTCCCAAGCACCCCTGACCACCGACAAAAAACTTGGGTGATAAGACCAAGCTACTTGAAAACGGAAAGGTTTTACCCCGACTCTTCTATCATTACCTTGACATCGTATCATAATGGGACAGTGGTCAGAATGCATCCTCGCCAAATTCTCCACGTAGCTTTCCGGAAAACGAAAACACCAAGCATCAGTAGCCACAGCCCTATCCAGCCTCTTCGAGATGAACCGATTACCCTGCATATGTCTGAACCAAGTGTACAAAGATCCATGGGCTCCCAAATCAATCAAACCACACTCATCTAGGAGAGCTCCAAACCGCTCTGCCCTTCGAGAGACAGTTCCCACCTTTAACCTCAGATGAAAGAAAGATCTCATTAAAATCCCCAATAGCTAATAAAGGACCTGAATAATTTCTAGAAAAATCTGTCAAAACCCTCCAAGCTTCTTCCCTTTTGCTAGGAACGGGACTTGCATAAATTGCTGCACAGACCCAAGAAAAACCGCCATTCGAAAACTCAATACACACCACTTGCGAACTCGCTGCCACGACATTGCAAGATACTCCGGGCCATGCAGAGAGCACCCAAATACCTCCACTATGCCCCTGAGCTTCTTCAATATGAATAGGAGTATAACCTAATCTGTTCCAAAAGACAGCCATCTTTTGGAAAGCACAATGAGTCTCTAAAATGATAAAAATGTACGGATGAAAATTCTTTACTAATTGTTTCAGATGCCCCCGAGCCAGCTTATTTCCAGCTCCTCTCACATTCCAAGCTATAATGTTTGCACAATCCATATTAATATTACTTGGAGTGAGACCCACACCTCAGATTATTTGAGGGTAGTGAGTGGGGTCTCCACTGTAACCACACTGTGCCCATTCTCAACCGGAGAATTCTGAAGAGAATTAGGCCTTAATCTCTTTAAATTGCTTTTGAATGGCGTTTTAGAAGTCCCTGCGCCTTGCGAATAAGCCCCTGCCCGTTCTAAACCAGGTCCTTGCTTGCCACCCGTCACACCTTGAGCAGAGGTAAAACCTGACGAAGCTAATTTAAAGTTCCTCGCTTGTTTTAACACTTGATTGCCCTTACTTATGTGTAAAGATGATTCAACCACATTGATGCCTTTCATAGCAGGTTCTCCTTTAGCAACATAATTAGAAGATTTATCCACATAAAATTTTTTGGGAAAACAAAAGACTTCTCAATATTAGAAGAAAATGGCACCTGATCTATCTTCTCATGATCTTGTTCCTTGTCTTCATTCACCCCTGTTTTATCAATGTTCGCTGAAATTGAACTAATCAATTTACAGTCCACACCAACATGCCCATAACAACCACACGTATTGCAGACCAACTCAAGGCTTTCATATTCAACATCCAAAACCCTCCCATCCACCTCAACACTACGAGTAATGGGAACGCCTAAATCAATCTCCACACAAGCCCTCACATACTTCCCTCTTGCTGCCATCTTAGTTGCTACATCGACTTTCACTGGCTTTCCCACCGCAGCGGCGATCCTCAACATAGCCTTCTCATGGTAGTAACGAATCCCTAAGCCGTAAAAGCGTACCCATACCATGGTGATTCCAAAAACCTCCTCCTCTGAATAGAACTCAGGTGACCATGGTTTTACAGCAAGATAGAACCCAGATATCATCCAAGGACCACCAAGTAATACCCTCTCCTGATCTTCGAAAGCATCAAACTTCACCAGAAAATAACCATTTCCTACATCCAGAACTTGAAACCCACCCTTCAATCTCCACACCATACCCAGCTTATGCACCATTGCCGTGTAACTCATATGCTTGCCCAAGACTTTGACGACGATTGCTTCCTTATATGGTACAGATAACGCCGCCAGCCCTTCTTCTGAGAAGATGACCCGAGGAGGATGCGAATCCCCGTGGTTCCCTTTGATCACCTTGGCTAGCCTCTCTCCATCTAAAGCCTCATTCCAAAGCATAGAAGACGGAGACTTCTGTCCAGTCACCATGTCGCGGAAGGAAACCTTTTGAAAGCCATGTTCTTCCTTAGAAACCCTAGTACCCTCCTCCTTCTCACCAGATACAAACCCCCCGACGCTCTCCCCCTTAGTTCTACCGCCGGCATTACTGGTTACCTCACTGTGTGTCACCCTCTTCGTGAACCCCCCACTCACTCCGTCACTCATACCTAAACCCTAGCAGAAAGAGTACAGAAAGAGTACCCTGTTTTTAATTTTCCATTAATGTGCTTTCAACCGCTTTTTAATATAAAATTGAAATAATCAATGACGATTTTCTTTCGGTTTTTTTAATTTAAAAAATTTTAGAATTCAAGAGCACCGATCTATTCAAATAAAAAGCTTATAAAATGATTTGTTTTATTCTCTATTTGCTATTTCTCCACTTCTGCGTCTTTCTGTTAAATTTTGTTCATTCTGTTTGCGTGATGAGTGATAATAATAAGTAAAATTAAAAAAAAATGGTGATATTACTTTAAGAGTATTATATGATAATCAGATTTTATCACAAAATTTTAAAAACTAAATCAGTCATCAAATCATTTTTATTACTAATTTATTAATTTCATTTTTCAACCATAATTCAACTAAAATAATCAAATTATAATAAAATAATATATAAAATTATAAATAAATACATAAAAATAATTATATAAACTTTTTAACCTAATATAAGCCACACTATTAGCAGAGTGTTTTCAAAATCGTGTAATTATTCTTTCTTTAATCATATAAACTTTACAAACTTCCTACTTTATTTTTTATCTTTTTTTTTTTTGAACATCAATAAAATTCTACAACCAAATAAAATAGTTAATCAAATCCAACAAAATTCTTATAACGATGAACACACACTCTTCTTCTTATTATTTACATCTCTGTTAGTGCTATTTCTTCTTTCTTTTTTTCTTCTCCTTCTCCTTTTTTCTCATCTTTTTCTTTTGTTATTGTCGTCGTCGTCACCACACTACTACCTCTTTCTCCTCTTCCTCTGATCCTCCTTTTTGCATTTAAATTTTTTCTCCTCCTTTCTTTTCTTCTCCTCTTCCTTTTCTATTCATTTTCTTTCAAATTTTTTCATCTATTCTAATTAATTTTGCTGTGTTATCTACAGATTTTTTACTTATTTTCTTTTCTATCAAAATTTGTAAATTCGCAACTCAAATCTTCATGAAATAAATTTTTAGTTCCATCACATCATTTAGTTGAAAATTTCAGTGTTAGAGTTCAAATATTTTGGTGTTATTTTTTAAAAATTTATGTGTTATTTTATATATTAGATACGTCATCTTCTTCTTATACATAAATATCACTTTTCATTCTCTTTCAAAGTTTTGCACTTCTTATACTTAATTTCAATGCATTATCAACATTTTTTCATTTATTCTCCTTTTTATTAAAATTTGTGAATCTACAACAAGTCTTCATGAAATAAATTCTTATTTCTATCACATCATTTAGTCAAAAATTTTGATGATAAAGTAAAGACATTTCAATATTATTTTTTAGAAATTTATGTGTTATTTTTATATGAGGTAAGCATTTAAATAATTGAATGTGTAATTTTTTAAAAAGATTTAATATTTTTTTGTGTTGTATTACTAAGGTTCTACTCTCAATTTTAAGTAATTTTGGTACTATTTTATTTTATTTTATAGAGTTAATATGATCTTTTATAAAGTCAATTTACTTTCTACATTCTATATCATTGTATTTAATTTTGGTGTTACTTTAAACAAATTTTGGTACTATTTTATTTTTGACAAGAATTCAATGCAATACGTATGAATCTATTTATTCAATTAAATAATATTATAATTCAGTATAGACATATTTTTTTAAGTCTAATATGAGAAACAATATAATACTCCTAAAAGAAGAAGTAAGAGCAACAGAAAAAAAACATAAAAAGCAAACATATGTAGCATTACAAAAGACATTTATGTGTTTTTATAACAAAATTTCTGTATCAAAATTAAGAAATTTATATATTATTGTTAAGAAATTTTGGTACTATTTTTTTTATTCTTCCTCTTCTTCTTTCTCATCATCTTCTTTTTTTTCTTTTTTATATTTTCTTTTTCATTTTTTTTCAATTTTATTTTTTCATAATATCTTCTTATTTCACCATCTAAGAAGAATAAAAAAAATTAAATAAAGAATAAGAAATAACTACAATAATACATGAGAAAGAGAAGGTGAAGACGAAATAAAAATAAAACATAGCAAGAACAGCACCAATAAAAAAGGAGGAGGCAGAAATAATGCGCAAAAAAAGAAAAAATACAAAAAAAGAAGTATGTGATTTCACATGCACGTTATGTGAGTGATTTTTGTTGGGTTTAAGTAAATTTAATTGAATTTGAATACCAACAAAATAAAAATATGGAATGAAACTATGAAAACATTACCCTCACTCATCTTGTTTAAATTTTGAAATCACTCTAAAATATAAATGCAATTTTAAAAACCAATCTAAATATTAACTTTAAAAAAATTATATTATCTTCTAGCGAATACAAATTTCTCACTCTCCTTTTACGGCATATAAAAGAACAAGCATGCTATACATACAAGCCTTTTTGTCTTACAAGTCCTACAAGTTGGCCCAAACCCAACAAAAACGACGCGCACCACACTCTCCACACTCGAACGTAAAAACCACGCGCCTTAATCAACCGTTTCATTTTTCCAAAGCGCGCTCATAATGAAAGACTCTTCCTCTTCTTCCTCAATCAATACCCAAACCCTCGAGATTCAAGCCACATTCGAAACAAAACAGAGCTCTGAAGAAACCGTCCAACTCCTCGTGAAAAGTAGAAGAAATCAAGAAGGAAACATTCAAATCTCCATAATAAAAAACCAAAAAGAACGAACAAATATTATTCAAGGTACTATTTTCATTTTTCTTCTAGGTTTTTCACATTTCTGTTACTTATTTGGAAATCGAAGCACTATATCGTCGTATTTCTCTCTCTGTTTCACTGTTCTTGGTCTAGATCTCATATTACTGTTCTAATAAAACTCTTCAAGTTGTTTACGCTATTTTACGTAGTTCTATTGAAATGATATTTGGGTGTATACATATAAACTCTATTTTGTGAATGTTTGGATGTCTTTTAAGTAGGTTTGTATACACATAAACTCTGAATGGAGCATTTCTAGGTGTTATATGTCAGTATGAAATGTGACTGGTGCTTCTAGTGGCATTTTGAACTTAAATATCATTCTGAACTCGTTTAATTTATGATTTTACTTGTTTGGTTGAGTTGAATATGATTTTGAACTCATTTAATTTCGTTTAATTGAAAAAATAAAATGTGTATAGGACTGGATTTGGGTATTTGTGGCTGGAATTTCGGTGCACGTGACAAATTTTTGGGTGTATATCTCTGGTATTTGGGTGCATTTTTTATCTATTGACAGTATTTCTTTTTTCTTGCAGTAAAAATGACAACCAAAAATCAAGGTGAAAAAAATACAACGTAAGCGAATATATATATCTTAGAACAAGTCAATTTTTTCTAATACAAATATAGGTTGTTTAAATAACTCTAATTTTGCTTTGTTTACAGCAAACCAAAGACTTGAAGTGTGCCACCAGACTACTGAGCGAAAAATTTGAAAAGATGAGTGAGCCACAGAAAGCGATCGTTTGTGAGTTAGGTTTTGGTGGACTCATGCACATCCCGCCAATGAATGTGTCTCACAAACTATTAAAGGAGTTAGCTAACTCCTTTAAATTGGGTAAAAACACACTGGAAACAAGCTATGGTTCATTTAAGGTTAAACCCAAAATAATAGGGGATGCCCTTGGCCTCAATGTATCAGGTAACTGATTAAAAAAAGCTCTATAGTTCCATTCTCTGTAATATATTTTTCGTAATATCTTATTCTGATCTCATGTAATCAAGTAATAAATTCATGTGCATATGAGTGATATTTAGGTACACATGACTGATATTTGGGTGCATATGAGTGATATTTGGGTGCACATGAGTGATATTTGGGTGCATTTCAAGTAATAAATTATTTTCTTTTTTGTAGAAGATCTATTTTCTGGTAAAGTGAGTTATAAGAATCTTTTTGAAGAGAACAAACTCATTTTTAGAAGGTTCCAGGGCAACACTCTGAAGAAGCTGACCGATGAGATTATGAGTATCGGTGTTGAAAATGAACAAGAATGGCTGATGTTTAAGAGGATTTTCATCCTCTATATTCATATGGTGTTCTTGTTGCCAAGTACAATAACCAAAGTATCTCCCGTACATATAGCTCCAATTTTTGAGATGAAGAAAATAACGGAGGGCAACTGGGGAGCCCATGTGCTGAATTTCATCATTAAAGGCATAAAAAATTACCGTCTGAAAAAGAAAAAATCAATCGACGAGTGTCTCTATGCCTTGATGATAATCTATTTCCATCTCGCAAAAAATAAGGAGACGAAGGGAGAGAAAAAAGCTGCAGTGTCCTGGGTTAGCAACTAGAACAGAGAGCAGCTGGTTGCAAGAATTATAGCAGAGATAAATAGCTATATGGTAAGCAAACAGAATACCTTCTCTAATTTGTGTGTGTTTTATTTATGTAGATGCTGTAAACTAATATTTCTACTATTTCAGGACATCATCAAGATGGCAGAAACAAAAAATAAATTGAAAAAAATGAAAGAAAAAGAAAAAAAAGAAGAAAAAAAAAACCAAAAAAAAAAAGAAACCAAGTTCTTCGTTTGAGAGTGATTCATCAGAGACTGATATTGATGTTTCCTTTGAGTCTGAGTTGGAAGAAGACTCAGAGGAACCTAAGAGGAAACAACCCAAAAGGGCGGCCAAAAAGTAAGTAATATTTTTGGATACATTTTGTGAGGTTTATAGTATTTTTCCCTAATAATTGTTTGCTTTCCAGAATAGACTCCAGAAAGAGGAAGCAGATTTTAGAGGATTCCAGTTCAGAAAGCAAAAGTGAATCCACTGATGAGTAAGATTCTGAAATTATCATCACTTTTTTTCCTGCATCTATCAAAATTTAATGTATTAACAGAGGGTTTCTCATTTAATTTCAGGAGTGAAGCATCCTTTCCAGTTCAAAAACAAAAATCAAACAAAAAAATTCACACTACCGCCAAAAAGTATGCAATGCCTTTGACAGTATCTCATCATCAATATTGTTGTATTTGTCTGATTCATAATTTTTTGATTTTCAGGATGCAATCCAGAAAAAGAAAGCACATAATTGAGGATTCGTCTTTAGAAGAAGAAATTCATTCCTACGAAAGGTAAGATACTTTCTAAACCTATCTTAAACTCTATAATCAAAACTATATTTTGTTAACATGTACTTTTCAAATATACCGTCAGAACTGAAATTGGAACTGAAACAATAGAAGGATTTTTAAGACAACATCAGCAAGGGTATGTTGAATTTGGGTGCATATTACCTTTTTAAAGGTGTTTTGGTTGCTGATTATTTTTCTTCCTTTAATTGATAGAATTTTGATATCCTGATTTAACTAAATAGTATTATTTAGTGAATAATATTTATTCTATACTTAGAATACTGGAGGTGAGCTTAGCAACCGAGACTGATCCTTTGTTTCAAGGACAAACGGAGCAAAGCAATGTAAACAAATCTTCGGATTCCATGTAATTTTTTTTTCTTATACCATTTTCTAAATTCTTTTTTTACCAAATTCTTCTAATTATGTATATATTTTTTTTAGAACAAAGAACCCTTTAATGTTTTATTCAAGAAAAAAAAAGGCAGGAAAAAAACAAAAATCTGCAACTACGTAAGTTCTAAAAAAAAGCCTTTCCGGGTGTATTTGGTTATTTTTTGGGTGCATTATTATCTTATTTGGGTATATTTCAGGTTCAGTCGGAAAGAAGAATCATTGAGTGACCCAGCTCAACAACAGATCATCGTTTTTCGACTATCCTCTCAATCGCTTAATATGTAAGTTTTATAACTAAATTTCAACCTTTTAATAATCTATTTTAAAAGGGCTTAACATTTTATTTTTGTCTTCTTTAAAGTTCTAATTCAACTATGTCTGCCTTCATCCCAGACAACATTAGCAACCCCTGTGCCACCATTAGAACCGTCCCCCCAACAGAGAGGTGAGCAAAAATATTCGGGTGCATTTCGTTATTGTTTGGGTATATTGTTATCTTATTTGGGTATATATCCTGAAAATTAAGCTGTAATTGATTTTTTTTATAATTTGATTCAGTTTTTCTAATCCCGCAACACTCCAGAATCCCAAATGGTTGATGAAAGCACACCAATAATGCCACCAGCTCCATCTAAAATGTAAGTTCATGACAATAGAAATTGATTTTCGATGTCGTTCATTTATTCTTATTCTTATAGTACGATATATGTCAACACGTAGTGATCCAGCCCCTGAAGCCACTGCTACTGCATGATTGATGATGGCACGGACAGCGTCCTATGTACCTAAAGAATTACCGTTGCCATCATTCAGCCTTGGCTTGACTGATTTAAGCCAAGAAGAAACACAGACCCAAGAGGGGTTGGGGCAATCAGAAGCTCAAGTGGAAAAAAGTCCAGAAACCACAATACTAATAGAAGAATTAGATGTGCTGGTGGAAAAAATTGCAAAGAGTAGAGAAAAGAAAACACCAGATTTTCCAGCAGGTCAAAATTCGCTAACTGAAAAGCAGACCGTGGGCCAGATTTTTGACAAATTTGAAACTCCTGCAAGGAGAAATTTAATGTCGGCCGAAATGAAAAAAAAAATACTACCTCTGGGCCACACGTATCAGGACATACGTGGATGACACTACTGATGAGTATGATGAACTTTGCACACTAAATGCCCAACAACCGTTGGTGTTGTCAAGAGTCCACTTTACATCTTTAAAAGCTACTTCACATATTGGGGAGTTCTTACAGCCAAAATCTAAAAAGCCATTTAATATCGAAGACTACCCATCATTTATACCCTTTTTGGACCAGAAAAAATTAGCATCACATCCATATGTAAGTTTTCATTCCTAAAACTTCTTATCACAATTCTTTGGTTACCTATGAATTAAACTAAAACACTGTTCAATGTGGAGATGTTTCAGATTTTTGCACCTGTTTGCTATTCAGAGCATTGGTGGATATGGGTGGCTGACGTAAGAAAGAAAAAATTTTATATACTTGACCCCTATCACAAGATGTGTCCCTCCAAAGCCAGAATGAAGCTAAATAAATTTATTGTAAGTTTTATGTTTTTTGCATTTTGAAATTCGGGTGCATTTCAATTCAAAGTAAGGTGTATATTGTGATTCTTTGGGTGTATTGATTTATTACACTTATTCGTTCTTATATTCGGTTTTGTTTTTTGTTTTTAGAGGTATGTGATTTCAAGAATTAGGATATATGCCGGGGGAGGGCACCTCTCAAGAGAAAAGATCGTGAAATTGAGCCTCCTTACATTGACATTTCAGGCCAAAAACACCGTACAGATCTTTTACTCTGAAAAATTGTGTTTTCAATTGCTGTTCTATTTTAATTTGCTAAATTATTTTTGGTTTTCAGCTATGATTGTGCTATTTATGTCATGAAATGGCTTGAAATAATCGAGCCTCAAAACATTAAAAAGGGGAAGTATGAGTATGACAATTGGACTCAGGTATTTGTATTTAAAACTATATAACTCTCTATTACTTTTCTAAATTAACAGAGTTAATTCAAATAATATTCTTTCAAACTATAGGCGGAGGTCGAGCACTTCAGAGTTGAATATGCTTTCCGAATTCTTTTTCATGACATGAATCGTGACAGAGATGTAGCGATCAAGGGAAGTGAAACAATGATATTGTCGAAGCCATCTGCAGCTTTGTTTAGTCCATATTGTCAAGTAAATTCTTATGATATTGACACTGACAGTGATTGACTTCAGTTTTATGTAGTCTTGAAATAGTTTGAACACTTATAAATTTTATGAATATTTAGTGCAATTGTATTATAAAAATTGTTTGCGTAAATAAACTGTCTGTGCTGTATTCAAAAGCTGTAAATTACAAGTACATAGAAAATAAAGAAAAACAACACCAAAACCAACTAATACGCCCAACTACCTGAATTATGCACCTAAATATAACCCGAATACACCCAAATATATACCCTAAAACCTAAACTTGTAAACCCTAAAACCCTAAAATCCTAAACTCCTAAACTCTAAACCCCTAAATCCTAAACCCTAAACCTTAATTATGTACCAAATATAACCCATATACACCAAAATATATATCCTAAACCCCTAAACCCTAAACCCTAAACCCTAAACCCCTAAACTCTAAACCCTAAATCCTAAAACCCTAAACCCATATACCATAAACCCCTATACCCTAAACCCTAAACCTCTATACCCTGAACCCCTAAACCCTAAACTCTAAACCCTAAACCCTAAACCCCAAACCCATAAACCCCTAAACCCCCAAACCCTAAACCCTAAATCCTAAATCCTAAACCCTAAAACCCCTAAACCCTAAAACCCTAAAATCCTAAACCCTAAAAACTAAAAAGAACACTAATTTTTAATATAAACAGCAGCATCTAAAAAATATAAAATTAAAATATCAAACACAATAATGTTCATAAATGCACCTAAAAAGCTGAGCTTTACACCAATATCCTTTAACTATACACCCAAAAACCTATCTGTTGCAGCTGGATCACTGAACTGATAATTCATAACATGTCCGTGATATTGGCTGGAATTTGGTTGCACCACTGATGCAGCATCAAAAAGGTTTAACTGGAAATAATAAACTCACATATTAGCAAAACTATTAACAAAATAATTAAACTCAATTACCACCTATTTAAAGAACATCACTTTACCTCGCTGGGAGCTTTCGTTTTCTTCTTCTTTGAGGCATTTGCAATCTATTTGTCCAACTTTGAACCTAGCCTATTTTTGGGACGTCCTCTTGTTCGAACCCTCGGAGGGCTTTGAAGCTCGTTAATGGATTTCAAGTTGGCATCTTCGTGAGATAATGAACATGTCCCCTTCCTTTTGGCTTTCAGTTGTTCCATCTCAAGCATGACGTTATCGTACGCACGGTGCAGAATGGCGGTCAGCTTCTCGGATTCTAATGCAAATTTGCATATATTTTGCGAACAAAACACCAATTCGTCAAACCTCTTGCTTCTTGGCTCCAACAGTGGCTCGTCGTGGCTGCTCTTGATGTGAGTGTGTCTCATCTTTACCTTCTTACTCTATCGTTCTAATATATATCTCGGTGACACTTGGGTTACTCGTTCAAAACTTAACACGCTTAGGGCGTGACGGCGCAACATCCCTCTTGACTCGAATAATAAGTATTGACACTTCACTTGGGCTGCTACTGAGTCGTAAGTAACCGCAAACTTGTTGAATATTGAGTTGGAAACTTGTTCTCTAACTTCGTATACTGAATAGCCTAGAGCAGAATTCATTAATCTTGTGATGCAATTCGCCTTCCCTCTGAATTGTGCTTGGACTTCCCTAAACTTTTGGTGAGTGTACACATGTTGAAACTAAGCTTCAATGGAGGATTTTGTTGCACACAGTATGACCGTGTGAAAATCTGCAGCATCTGATTCTCTCTCTGTTTGCTCCCTGCTTCCAAGGCAATTATCGTATTGTTTGACAAATTGGATAAGTAAGTTGTTCCAGGTAATGAACTTGTTGAAAAATGAATGCATGCTCTCGCTCCTTTGTGTGCTTCTCATCCCAGCCCAAAAGTGGTGATCAAGATAAATTAGAACCCATATATGACGGTCTTCATAAAGATCTGCAAAATACACCCAAATCAGACTATAATGCACCCAAAAACATGCAATTTGCTCCTCTGCTGCAGATTTTAAACGTCATTACCTGAAAGCCACTTGTTGTGCACAAGACCATACTTCAGCAGAAAATCATCCCAATTCCTATCAAATGATTCTTTGGTATGAGAGTTCCAAACAACTTGGCTCATTTCTTGTTCGATTTCTATGTGTCCCTTGTAGCTGATTAATTTGCTTGGAATCTTCTTCGTGATGTGCCAAATACACCAACGGTGAATTGTTGTGGGCATACAAGCCTCGATAGCCCTTTGCATCGATGCACATTGATCGGTGAGAATCCCTTTCGGAGCATTTCCTCCCATGCAACGAAGCTAACATTGAAATAACTATTTGAATGATTCAATATCTTCATTTTTCATCAAACTGCATCCAAGAAGTGTTGACTGACCGTGGTGATTCACCCCGACAAAAGAACCACAAACCAGATTATACCTGAAATAGATTACCACAAAACAGAAATAAAATCAACAAAATGCACCCAAATAATGATCCTGTGCACCCAAAAACTGCCAATATACACCTCTGTAGCAGATTCATAAAACAACAAAAATTCAGCATCATAAACCAGAATAGCATGTTACCTGTTTATATTGTAGGTAGTGTCAAATGAAATAACATCTTCGAAATACTCACAGGCAGCTCTTCTCCTTGCATCTGCCCAAAAAGCAAGCTTAATGGACTGATCGTCCTCGAGTTCGAGCTCGAAAAAGAAATTCTGATTCTTCTCTTTCATTATTAATAAGTATTTCCCAAATTCTTTTGCATCCTCTTGTTCAAAAACATTCCGCACTTCTCTAGTGATGTAATTCCTCACGTCTTTTTTGATAAAATTTAACTCGCGGTGACCCCCGGCTACTGCAACAAATGATTGGAAAGTTTTGTTAGGTCTGATACCGGCTTCCTCGTTATTCTCTATTGTACGACGCACGGACATGCTTAGTTCCCTGTGCTGTTTGAGCATCTGTGCTTGATCTGGACAGCAAGGATGTGAATGATGCAACACGACCTTCGAAATGATCCAAATACCAGCATCCTTCAATAGGTGTATATAAGTTCTTGCAGAACAATTTAAACCAGCTGAGGGATTTGTCTTCTCAGTCGGAGATATTTTCGATTTTTATTTTTCCTCTCTGCTACATGTAATCAATTGATTCTTAATTTCGTTTTCCTTCTTATTTGTGCACCGAACTCTTGTAGAAAAAATTGCAACCTTTGAATAATCCTTGTAGAATTTTGCAGCATCTTCAAGGGTGTTAGAAGTCATCCCAACCTTGGGGACAAACTGGTCATCAACAGCATAGAAGGTCTGCAAAAATACACTCAAAATACACTATATTAAGACAGAAAAGTAAAACAATTCAACTAAAATAATAAGACAATTCACTCTCCGTCAGATGAAAAGTAATAAACTGTAAATGCACCCAAACTTTCCTTAAATGCACCCAATTATTACTGATCTACACCCAAATGTCTGATATAAAATGGACAAAATTATTGTGACTCTAATGAGAACTAGTGCATTAGATTCAATTCAAATAAGGAAGAACAATCAGCAAATATCACAGGCAAGGTTCACAGATTATTCAGCTACACAATCAAAAAACTACTAATCAGATTCAAATTCAGATTTAATTACAAACTAAAACTAAATCACACCTCAGAAACTTCATTAGATTCAGTTTCAAAATCCACTTCGCTCTGGTTCAGCTGAGAATCGGAAGTTAAATAATCCATTATCTTCAAAAACGATTTTACAGCTTGATGTAAAAAAATAGATAAACGCAAAACGAAACGAAAAATCTGAAGCACATAAAGGCAGAGAGAAACGCACCTAAAACACGAAAGAGAAGGCACAGAGAAACGCTCGAAAGAGATCAAAGAGAGAAGGCAAGAAAACGCATAAGAAATTCGAAAAAAGAAACGAAATCCTTTTAAAAAAGGAAGTTATATATTTGCGTGTTGATTGATTGAAAAATCTGTTAAGCATGTTTGTGAAACATACGTGCCAAGAGAAGCGAGTTTTAGGGATAAGAGATATTGAGAACTTGTAAGACTTGTATAGGAAAAAGACTTGTATGTGGAGATTTTCTTATAAAAGAATCTGTCAAAAAAAAAACTTTAAACACTAAAACTAAAAGCAAGAGAAAACACATGAAAAACAAATTGAATAATATCTTACAAGAATTGGTTAAAAAAAAATCTTTAAACACTAAATTTAAGGCAAGAGAAAACACAGGAAAAACAAATTGAATAATATCTTACAAGATTTCATCTTTCATCAATCTTTAATGCAGTCACTAATGTTCTCACATGTTAAATTTAAATTTATAATAAAAAAATAAAAGATACTCAATGATTTTAAGATTATTATTGAATTTAAATTTAAGGAAAAAATGAAACACTAACCTTTTTAGAGAGATTGAATTGAATTAGGATCTTGATTAGTTGCAGAACCAAGAATATTGAAAGAATTTTGGGTTTTTATGGTGATATCAGAATTTAACAGAGCGTTTGACATTTCAGTAAAACTATCAAAGCATGAAGGTTTTTCATGGTTATAAGTGTGGATTTTGTCACTTTTTTTTTTTATTCTGGTTTCATTCTACAATGTGAATTCATGTAAAAACATGAGAATTTTGAAGAATTCTTATATCTGTATATTTTTAAGAAGATATAAATTTAGTTTATAAATTTAATTTTGATGTACTACAACAATATTTAGGTATTTAATTACATAACGTTAGGTTAACAAAAATAATTAAACAGTCTGCATTAAAATGTGGATATATTGATTACTCTATGTCTAGAATCCTAATCTCAATTTGAAGCACAAAAATACTGAATTCACGACCAAATTAAAACTATTAACAATAAAATAAAAAAAACCAATCATGCAAAGAACGTGGGTATATGCAATTAGAGAAAGTGATGTAGTAATCGCTATGCGTCAATATATCAAGGTTGTGAGAAAAGGACCGGTCAATAAATCGGTGAGGTGATTGGTATATTAGTCTAATGGTTCGACCGGGATTTAACCAAGATTTAACCGATTTAATTAAATATTAAATAAAATTATTAAAAATTTAATATATAATTTTAAATATTTACATTTTAATAAAATTTAACCTAATAAAATTTAAAATTTAAAATTTTAATTTATAACCTAATAATAAAAAATAACAAACAAATCAGTAATACCCACTAACCAATGAATTTGCAAACATAATCATAATTTAAATTTGGAACAAACATAATCATAATTTGAAACAAACAAACAGAATTACAAAAACATATGAAATCAAACAAATAGACTATGAAATTAAATTGCAGTAACAAATTAAAAACAGAACAAAAACATAATTTAAAACTTACAAAAACAGAATCACAAAAACTCGATTATTCATTTAATTAACAAAATAAAAAAAGCTAAAAAGTAGAAGACAACAGCACTCAACAGATATTAAATGCAGAAGACAGCAATGAAAGAACAACAATTAACCCAGACAAACAAGCAACAATCAACATAATCAAATCCAAAAAACAGCAATTAACTCCAAAAAATGAAAACTGAAGTAGGATAGGGATCTGCTTACAAACTCAGAAATTCATAAACTCAAGCTAAGCAGAAATTAGCAAACTCAGAGTCAGAAATCAGAAACCAAATAAAAGTACAAAAACAAGCAAAAGTAAATTGAAGATCGGCGGCGAAGGAGGAATCCAAGTGACGGTGATGGAAGAGGGGAAGTGAGCTCGGGCATAGAGGGGATTGAAGACAGGCTTGACGCGCGAGAGAGAGGGATCGACAATGAGGACGGACCGACGGAGACACGATTTCAAGGTGGCCAACGATGACGAAGACAGAGGCGGTGACTGTAGAACCTATGCACAATTACTCAAGAGGGGGGTGAATTGAGTATTGCAACAACAATAAATCTTTTTGCGAAAGTTAAAGACAATATACAAAAGTGTTATTGTACTAGTATATAGTTCTCGCCATTTCTTCTAAATGATGATTTTTCCTTTCAACCACACCATTTTGTTGTGGTGTTCTAGGAGAGGAAAAATTATGCTCAATGCCATTTTCTTCACAAAAAGTTTCAAAAAGATTGTTTTTAAATTCTCCACCATGATCACTTCTAATAGATGATATATGCAAATTCTTTTTATTTTGAATAACTTTGGCTAATCTTTTGAATGCTCGAAATGCATCACTCTTGTTTGCTAGGAACAAGGTCCATGTAAATCGAGAGTAATCATCAACAATAACTAAAGCATAGTAATTGCCACCAAAGCTCATAGTCCTGGAAGGACCA
>NC_029794.2:23455799-23456048 GCF_000816755.2 Arachis ipaensis | reverse complement strand
ATTTTGTTAAAACTAGCCGTTTTTTATGTTTTTGAATCATTTGCATCGATGCATAACACTTTGCATCGATGCAAATGTGTCTTTGAAGCTGAAATTTGAATTTTCAGCTAAGTTGCATCGATGCAAACATCTTTGCATCGATGCAACAAGTCGTTGCATGCTTTGCAGCGATGCAAGATGAGTGTGCATCGATGCAAACCTTAAAGAATGGCTTAAAATCACTTCAAAATACTTAGGATTGATCTCAAA
>NC_029794.2:23453575-23455412 GCF_000816755.2 Arachis ipaensis | reverse complement strand
GAGTTAGTGGGTTGTGGGTGTGTGCAAGAGAGAAGGGATTATATATATATTTATTTTTTTAAATTAAAAACCGGTAAAAGATTGTCCGGTTCAAACGGTTCATCGATTAACTATCGGTTTGACCGGTTTTTTACTGGTTTTTTATCAGACAGTTTTTCACTTTAACCGAATTGGTTAGGAGATCGGTTTTCGGTTAATCCGGTTGAACCGGTCAGTCCGATTCGGTTTTCAGAACACTGCAATATACACACCGCCTCAAAAACTATAACACTCTGCTACTATGTTATGTGTGCTTTTTGGGTTTCTGTTTTGTTCTTTTCTTTCTCTTGTTGAGCCTGTAGCCCACTCATGTAGCTGAAATAAATCTCTCAATCAATATTATTTTACGAGTTAAATGAGCTAATTGTTGACTTGTTAAATTTCTTTTAATAAATCTCAGTTATTGATTCAAATTAGGGATGGTAAACGAGCTTAAACCCATTGGGTCGGCCCGCATAACCTGCAAAAAAAGGTGGGTCGGGCTGAAAAATTAGGACCGCCAAATAGCAAAAGTCCGCTTAACTCGCACTGCTTAAACTATGGGCTTTGACGGACTTTAGCGGAGCGGGGCGGGCTTTTCCGCCGGGTTTAGTGTATTTTTACAAGGGGATATTTTTACAATTTTTTTTTGTCAAAATCTAACTTCCCCTAACCTAACTTATAAGAGAATGAAGATTAAAATTGAGTGTTTTGGATTATGTTCATTTTGTTTTGGAGATAATATTTATAATTATGTTTATTTTGTTTTGGAGACAATATTTATAATTACAAAGACTTTAATGTTTATGAATATGTTAAGTCTGACATAGACACATAGTTTGAATTTTGAAATATAATAGAAGTTAAAATTTTAAAATAAAATATAACAAATTTTGAAAAAACAAGCTTAAATTTACAATAGAATTCTGCAATAATAAATAACTAAAAGTATTAGAGGAAGAAAAGCAGCTTATATAGCAACTTATGACACTTTTTTATTTTATATATTGGGGAGATGATAGTGTATAACATGGTTATAGGCATCCATGGTGTTTCCCATAGATGTGATGGCTGCGATGAAGAAATCAGACAGTCCGATTTGACGCTAGTAATCAGACGGTCTGATTAGGGACTAGAAAGGTACACAAATCGGATCGTTCGCTTTGTGTCTCCAGCCACATGTCCCGCATGCAAGTGTCCCCCCACCAAAATATATACATGCTTTACTGATTGAATGCCTCCCCATTCCCTTTTACTTTGAAGCAGCAACGAAAATCTCTTCTCCTCCAACCCCACCCCCAGCTTCCATGGCCCTCCATTGATGAAGCTTTGAGTTAAAAAAAATTAGACCACTCCTTTTTAGCAATGCTTAGAAGAAGAAGAATAAAAGATGTCAATCGTCCGGAGTTACACATTGCTAATTATCTTGATTGTAAGACCCGGTTAATTAATGGCTAATTAACCCATAAATGAGAATTTATTCTAGAAAGCCAAAAATGTTATTTTTATGGCTAAATGTGATAGAGGAAATTGAGACGAGAATTTCGGTACCAATTTTATAGAAATCGGACCAAGATTGGACCGAACGGGTCAAACCGGACCAACCGGACCCAAAGTGGGCCCTTGGCCCAACATAACTAAACCAAAACCCTAGTTTTCAACACTCTCTCTCCTCACACAACACCAAAACACGCTGAAAATTGAGATGGAAGGGGGAAGAACACTCTCTCAACTTCCTTCTCTCACTTGATCTTCAAACCACCATAACTTTTGATCTAGAGCTCCGATTGCCGCTCCGTTTGCGGCCACGCGTTCACCG
>NC_029794.2:23449614-23453535 GCF_000816755.2 Arachis ipaensis | reverse complement strand
TAGAATGTAAGACCCGGTTAATTAATGGCTAATTAACCCATAAATGAGAATTTATTCTAGAAAGCCAAAAATGTTATTTTTATGGCTAAATGTGATCGAGGAAATTGAGACGAGAATTTCGGTACCAATTTTATAGAAATCGGACCAAGATTGGACCGAACAGGTCAAACCGGACCAACCGGACCCAAAGTGGGCCCTTGGCCCAACATAACTAAACCAAAACCCTAGTTTTCAGCACTCTCTCTCATAAATATTTAATAAAGGATTAATGATTGATTTATTGTTGTATGTATCTTGTTAGAATAGAATTGAATAGTTACTTAAGTATTAGTGTATAATATAATAGTTAGTTATTTAGCAGGATTGTTATTATTATTATTATTATTGATTGTGGATATGTTTTACTGGTTATTTGATAATGAAAATTTGATTCTGTTAAATTTAATTTGTTAATTAATTAATATTATGTTTGTGTTTAGGGTCCTAGAATGTTGCAATGTGATTACTACATGCCGCCGGATCGGTACAATCCAATAGTGGAGGGGTATTTATGGGACACCGGCTTTTATCATGTTTCACAGATTGGAGTTGTCCAATGTCAGTCGGCATTGGTTAATGCTCTGATCGAGAGATGGCGCCCTGAGACTCACACTTTTCATTTTTCAGTTGGTGAGTGTGCCGTGACACTGGAGGATGTGGCATTAATTCTTAGTCCCGTCCAACTGGCCGATCTGGTCGAACCAGCCAGTCCAGTTGAACTGGCAGGTCCGGTCAAACTGGCTATTCCAGTCCGATTTTATCAACAATGACGGAAAATACTACATTTCTCAGCCTACATGTTCACTTCATAATTAAACATTAAACAATTACTAATTACATGCTATATTATGCCTATTTACCGTTGTCTTAACTATTTGTCCTAAACTCAAAACCCGTGCACAAATCATACTTTAACAAATCTTAATTTAAATTGATGGCGTACTTGCATTTACATATTGAGGAAACTCCGGTGCATGCATGGTCTCCAAATCCAACGACCGCATGAAACTCGGCTCCACAAACGGCTGCTGGTTTGCTAGTGCATTCGCCACATCCGCCACATCTGCCACCATAGCCTCGTCAGCTTGATCTTCGTCTGCACCCGGATCAACGACCTCGTAGTTACTTTCGAACTCTTCTTCATTATCACTGTTGTAATCTTCCAATTCAATATCTCGGTCCGCTGCAGATTGCTCGAACTCGATATACAGTTCGATGAACGATATTCGCGACTGACTTTCAAGATACACTGAAAATATTTCTTGCATGCTCGCTTCGTCGGTCACGTATTTCGTTTGAAATTGCACGAACCCACCAACGATAGATATAGAATATCTGTACAGAATACACGACACTCTCCTAGATATTTCAGAATATATCTTCTCACAAATGACACCTTTTAATTCTTCAAATGACAGTGTGAATGGAATAATAATATCCAACAGATTTTCACACACAAATTTTACTCCTTCCGATATTTGTAATAAAATTTGGCCATGATAATACACTTTTAATCTTACTCTATCATCCATGATAATAGAGAAGAACAGATCTACAAAGAAGAAGAAGAGATCTACAGAGAAGAGATTTAGAGACTTGTAGCACCGGAGAAGAAAAAAATGAAATGGGCTGGTCAGCTTGGGTAGGTATCACACTCAAATCGGAGCATCCGACCGCATGCATGGCCATTGAAGTTTTTTGAACTAAAAAATCGGACAGTCCGATTACTAAACAGCATGCCCAAAAAAATTTGAAACCCAGAAATCGCTGGGCTCTGCGAATTTTTTTGAATGGAGCCCTCAAATCGGTCGGTCCGATTTGGTGTGGCAAAAAAAACTCCTCCCCATGCAACAAATTGCATAGTTCGACTTCTTTGCACACAGCATCTACCACGCACAAATCGGACGGTCCGATTTGTGCCCCCTCACACCTGCAAGAAATCGGATCGTCTGATTTTCCTCCATTATCTAACCGCTGTCACACTTGTGTTATACACCTATAAGCTCCATAACCGGGCGTTACACCAAATCTTCCATCGTATGCAAAAAAATTAGCCATGACTTATGATTCATTACTCATTTTTGGGTTTAAACTTTAAAGAGCAAAAGTCTTCACCCTAAACCTAGAGTCCATGGCAATTTAGTAATTATAACTCAAATTCTTAAATGAATGTGATTTATAATAATGGAACCTTTTCTAATTCCGGTTAAAGAAATAAAAAAAATCAAATTTTTTAATTTGTTTTTTGGTTTAAATTAATTCTACTGTGACTGTCTTTATATTTTCTGTTATATATGCAAATCAAATATTATCTTTCCGTAAATAAAATCAACCCGTAACTATTCAAGTGATACAAATAATTAATAGAAACAACATAAGCTATAACGAACCTAGTAATAATTAATCGAATACAAAGCTGAGTTGAGAATCCATAAGAAGAGCTAAAAGAACTAGCTTTTCCTCGCTCAAACTACTCTACCAGTGCCTCATTCTCTTTGGACTCTTGAGAACCACGCTCCGATCATTCCATCTTCATCGCTCGAATCGCTTGCATCAATGAAGCATGCATAGTACCTAAAGTCAGATTTACTAGGTTGGGAAGAAAGATCCCACAAATTTGAGAATACCAATTCTAAAGGCTGTGTGTATTTAGTTTTAGAGGGAAAAAGACCGTTGGTGAAGTTTAAAAACTAATTTTTTTTACCAAAGATATGAGACTCGAACCCCCAATCTTTTAATTGAGTATGGAGAGACTATGTCATTTGAGCTATAACTCATTAGCGTTTAAAAACTGATTTTATATAACACTGAATGAGTAAATTAAATACGTAAAATATAAAATTATATTAAATTTAAATTATAAAATTATTAAACTTAGTAAAATTTTGTAAAATATCATTTAAAATTACAATAAAAAAATTTTAAGAATTAAATTAAAATTATAACTCCTATATTTCTATTTTTTTTTAATCATTTGCGTTTATTTCATAACCAAAACAAGAGGTTAAGGTTGATTTATAAGTATTTATAGAAACCCATACTTAACTTTAAAGAGATACCCTGATCAATGTATTTTGCCACATTTCTCATGAGTTTTTCAGTTTTTTGGCACAAGGCTCCCAAAAATTTCAGCCTCTATAAGACTTATTACAATCTGTATTGTGATTTTTTTTTATTAGGTGATCATTTANAATACCTTTTAATTAGTCTCTATGATTAGAGTAAAAGATCTTAATTTTTTTTTTGGTGACTAAAAGATCTTAATTTAAAGTAACTTGTTAGAAAATTTTATTAATATTTTCTTTTTAAAGGCTAATCTATTCAAAATGTAAATTCCTAAAAGTTTATTTTCACTTTACTCTAATTTGGATGAACACTCTAATTTTTGAAGACACTAGTATTTAAATTAGGAAAAAAATATCTATTGTTGTAAGACAATACATAATATTATAATCTTATAAGTCGAATTTAAGGCAAGTTACCTAAATAAATTGAAATATAACCAAAATTATTATTACAACTTTCTGTAACTCGTTACTTAAATAAACTTTTTCACAATTCTATGTAATTATTATATTGTATCAAGGAGAGAATAATGAAATTATATTTTAAACTTAATTATCTCATTTAAATGATGATTTAGGATTCGTTTCACATACACTGGTAGTGTAAAAAAATTAATACAAAGTAAAAATATTTTGTTGTGTATGATATGGTAGGTGAAAAAATTATTGTATAGTTAGTGTTTAGTATTTTATTGTATATGATATGATAGGTAAAAATAGAAAACAAATATAAAATATGTGTCATGTATATTTTGTTGGGGTCTAGAACTTGTTGTACTATAAAAAAAATAGTAAACTATATAAAAACAAAATCATC
>NC_029794.2:23448367-23449548 GCF_000816755.2 Arachis ipaensis | reverse complement strand
ATTCACCTTTTATTTTAAAAAAAAATGGCACTCAATTACTTCACATTTGGTCTCCACTACCATATACTATGTATAATCCGTGGCTCCCTCCTACAGCCGTTATAGTGTGTAACATTTTTTAGTCAATCAACTTCTCTTCCCTCCTACAGCCGTTATAGTGTGTAACATTTTTTAGTCTATCAACTTCTCTTCTTATTCCGCACTAGGTTACCACGGTTTCTTTGTATCCCGTAAAGCGCTAAATTCTATAACGATTTATATAAAATTGTAAAAAAGTTTATTCAGATTACTAGTTGCAGAAAGTTGTGATTGATAATTTTTGTTGTATTTCAATTTATTTAGATAATTTTTCCTCAAATTTATATACATTTAGTTCTTTCTAAGGAGAATTCTTATTACTTTTAATATAAATCCGCGTACTAAGACGAAAGCTTCTATCTCCTGCAGTATCCAAAAATTCTTCTAAACCAAATTCATTATCTGAAATTTGCTCCTTTTTTGTTCTATTTATTATTCTTACAATTTTTTTAAGAAGCTTGTTTGATTTTACAGACATGAACTTTATTAAAATTTTTTCCTTCTTCTCATTTTTTTTTGGCAAATGCTAGCATATAGATGTTAAATTATTTTTACACATAGATAACAGGTGTCAAACTTATAATACAGTTTGCTACGATGAACGAAAATCAAAGACAATATTTTCAGCAGCATTGGGAGCCACACAAATTCAAGAATTTGTTTTTGTAGAAAATAATTACAGTAGCGAGTAAGGACATTTTGATGTTTATAGTATTAGTTAGTTATTTAATAACAAAGATTTTTGAGTAATTTAACATACTTTAATTAGATGATTATGAAAAGATGTCATGTGTCTTTTTTTTATGTTTTTTTGCTATTAATATTAGTTTTTTTGCTATAATAATAATAATAATAATAATAATAATAATAATAGCTAATTATTTACCATGTTCGTGTGTCGGACACATTTTGGATACGACACTTACCAATACTCGTCTCGTCCGATACGCGTGTGTCCAACCGTGTCTTAATAAAAAATAAAAAATTCTTCTCCGAACACACTTGTACACACCTAAATACCACCACATGTCAACGT
Organism: Arachis ipaensis; assembly: GCF_000816755.2. Classification (NCBI taxonomy): domain Eukaryota; kingdom Viridiplantae; phylum Streptophyta; class Magnoliopsida; order Fabales; family Fabaceae; genus Arachis; species Arachis ipaensis. Next base: position 23,448,434 of record NC_029794.2, on the reverse strand, counting down.
GTCTAATTTTATTCTTAACATATATTTTTAAAATAAATTTAGATATAATATATGTTATTATTTATTA
>NC_029794.2:23446735-23448034 GCF_000816755.2 Arachis ipaensis | reverse complement strand
GATTTAGTAGATAATTTTTAGACATAATTTTAATTATTTTTTTTCAGTATAAATACATGTACATTAAAATGTTTAATTAGTTATTTTGTTAGAAATTATATAAGAGTGATTTCATTATTTTAAAAAAATATTTGTGCCTCTACCAAGTGAATTTTTTTAGAGGAATGCTTTTATTAATTAATTACTAAAGAAATAAAAAATAACGACAATAAAAAAACAAAAATACAATTTAGGAATATTTATTTTTTTTTACTAATCTTAATGATTAATTTTTGTTAGCTGATAATTAACAATAAGCAAAGTTAAATATGGCGCCAAGAAAAAACAAATTTTTAAGAATGTGAGTTCTATTACTATAAAGAAATATGAACGTGTGAGTGTGACTTTTCAGAGTACATTACAATGATGCACGGACATTGACACAGACACGGGACACGACACGACACGGACGACACGCGAATTTTAAAATTTTACATGATACGGGGACATGCATATATATAAAATATAAAGTATTTTTTAGATAAATTGTAATGATATTTTAATATTTTATTGATATTAAAATATAAATTAAAATTTTTAATTATTTTTAATGTCTTATTTTAATTATATTAAGTATTTAAAATATTTTTTGTTTTAATAAATAATAATATATACTATATCTAAATTTATTTTAAGAATATATGTTAAGAATAAGACTGGACACGCAGACACGTGATAGTATTTAGGTGTGTCTACGCATGTTCGGAGAAGAATTTTTTATTTTTTATTAAGACACTTGGACACGGCAGACACGCGTATCGGACGAATGTCGGTGAGTGTCGTGTCCGAAATATGTCCGACACGATAACTCAGCAAAGTGTCCGTGCTTCATAGACATTAGATATTGTAGCAATTCACATGCCACAACACTTTAAAATTTTGACACCTGTTTATCTATACATGTAGAAAAAATTTAATATCTACACAGTAGCATTCGCTCTTTTTTTTTTTATCTTTTGAATTCTCCCAATCCGGATCAAACGGGTCATGTTCTTTTTCTCTATGCAATTCAATGCCTTCAATAAACAACTAAAATAATAGCAATCTGTTATAGCCATAGTTGTCAAAATCAGATCTGTGATCGAACCGATCAGACTACTATGTCATTGGATTATTAGTTTAATCAGTAAGTTACTAGTTGAACCGATTGATCCGGTCATATATAAATAAAAAATAAAACATAGACAAAAATTTAAAATACATATTTTCATTAATATTTTAAAAATATTTAACTATTCTAAAATAATATGAAATAGAAAC
>NC_029794.2:23445965-23446230 GCF_000816755.2 Arachis ipaensis | reverse complement strand
ATATATATTTTAATTTGAACATTTATTAATAACAAGCAGGATAGTTTGATGGTTGTGACTACCATTTCTCTCTTTTAGAAGGGGGTTCGAACCTATTTCTTTCATTTTGAGAAAATTTCGAAACTCAAGCGGTTCGGTCGGATCGGCTTTTACCAAATTCGATCGATTTTCACTCGTATGCATCTAATCATCGGATTAAATCGGTATAAAGTCTTATTTTTCGATTTGGTCCGATTTTAATAACTATAATTATTGAAAAAAAAAA
>NC_029794.2:23444313-23444922 GCF_000816755.2 Arachis ipaensis | reverse complement strand
CACCAAAAATTATCAAAGCATGAAGACTTGTCATCCCGGTTTCTTTTCGATTCTGGCTTCATGGTATAGTGTGAATTCACTTGGAAGAGGGCAATAGTAATATAAGAGTTCTTGAAGAATCTTATATAAAAGAGATTTGAATGGAATCGGAATTAACTTTAAATTTAAATACCGAAAATAATTGATATTGAAACCGATTTTTATTTTATCTTTTTGGGGTTAAAATAGTTTTTAATGGTTATTATCTTATCTGATAAATGTAGATTAATTCAGGGCGAAGCTACATATATAAAGAGGGGACTATAGTCCTCCTAATTTTAATTTTTTACATGTAAATTATATGTAAATTTCAGTTTAGTTTCTCTTAAAATTTTATTTTAGTCTTATTTTATTGTGTAAATATTTTTAGTTCTCCTCTAATATTTCATCTAGCTCCGCCCCTAGATTAATTGGATTTAGTTTATTTCATTAAAAGGAGACATTTTTTTTTCCGAAAAAGAAAAGTTGTTACTGCTTAATTTCGTAGAGAACTACTTCTAGATTTTAAAAGTTAAAAATTATTATTTTAACAGAAGAAATTACTTATAAAAATATATTAATTATGCTAAC
>NC_029794.2:23440892-23444266 GCF_000816755.2 Arachis ipaensis | reverse complement strand
ACTTGATCTTATTGAATTAAATTATATTTGATTTAAATTTAAAATTTCTAAAAATACTACTAATCAAATCTTCTAACAAATCTTAACAACAAAACAAACTAAAATAAAGACCTAAAAATTCAAAAATTAATAAATTATGCCTTTTATTAAATTTAAAAAGTATTATTAGACCTTGTCCTTTCTTCCTTGGTTAGAACTTGATGTAACTCCTCATGTATAAGTGTTGCCAAATTTTTAAAACTCTCATTGAGTTTCTTTGTACTTGTTCTAGTGATAGAGCTCTCTAAAAATATGAAATTTTCATTCTATCCTTTTGTCTTAAAATATTTTCATTATCTTCCCAAGTATGTATCATGATTGATTCTTAATTTGAATATACTACTATATTATAAAGTAAATAGGTAAATAATTGTTAATTTATGATTAATAACGCTATTTTGTTTTCAAAGTATATCTTTTAATTTTTAATAATAATATTCAATGTTAATTTGAATTTAGCTAAAGAATTTTTTAATTAAAGTCATTATTAAAAGATTTAAAATAAAGAATTTTTCTAAAAGATAGTTTTAGGATCCTTATTTTTTTTTTCTAAAGATATAAGCTTTCATTAATAGAAAAGAAAGTACAGCTGTCCATTACTAATAGGACAAAATAAAAGAAGATAGGGTTATAACCCAACTAAGCCTTCAGTAAATGAAGGTAAAGACTAGCATTTTTTAAACAAGAAATAGATATCAAAATTATCAAAGTTAGGTAAGAAGGAAGTTTGAAGATCGCAGCAGTTCATCATGGTGCTTGCAAACTAAAGAGAGGATTTCACTGCGGGATCTCCGTTTGTGTTTAAAAATTCATGAATTTCGTTCCTTCCACAAGAACTAGAGAAGAATAGCCAGAAAATGGGAGTGAGTCTGTCGATTGGGGCTAGATTTGAGGACTTCCATTGATGATATCCACCATTGGGTAAAGGTACTAGAAGGGGAGATTGTTAGCAGGTAAGCTAGTGGGCTTTGATTCCAAACTTCTTTAGCATATTTGCATGTCACCAAGCAGTGAAGTACTGTTTCATCTTCTTCTGAACAACACGAGCAGATTCCAGATGTTGATGGGAAGCAATGGTGAAGGAGGTGGCAGACCGGGAGACGTTGGTGGATGCTCTTCCAAAGGAAAATTTTGATTTTGTGGGGGAGAGCCAGCTCCACAAGGTAACCCATACATCCCTTTGTCTCAGCAATTGGGGACAAAACTCAATTGGGTCGTGATTGAATTGGTATGCCACCGAATAGCCTGATGCAGTGTCATATTTTCCACCCTTGTTCAATACCCACTGAAGTTCATCAGCTCTAGGTTCAATCTTCAGAGTTAATATTTTGTTAGCAATATCTGTCGGAAAATTTTCATGGATCAATGTCTGATTCCATTGTTGGTTCTCTGTGAATAGGTCTTTCACCCAGAAAAGAGGTTGTCCTAGGTTTGGATGGTGCGGGCTGCGCGTGATAGTGAACGGATACGGAGGAGGAAGCCAAGGGTCTTCATAGATACGCAGCTGAGAGGCCGAGCCAATTCGCCAAGTGATTCTTTTTTTAACTACAGAGCGTCCCTCTAAAAGGCTTCTCCAGCCCCATGAAGGTGAGCTTCCTATCTCTTCCTTTAGTACCTCTGTATATTTGTAGTATTTTTCTTTGAGTATTTTGGCTACAAGAGAATTAGGTTGTGTTAGGATCCTCCAAAATTGCTTTTTCAGTAAGGCTAGATTTTGTGCTTTAAGGTCTTTAAAACTCAATCCTCCTTCCCTCTTCGGTCTGGTCATCGTATTCCAGCTTATCCAAGCCATGCGTCTTTGACTCCCTTTTTGTCCCCACCAAAACTGTGTGAGAATGCTATGAATATCTGAGATTAGGCTATCCGGAAGTCTGAAACAGGATAGAGTATAGATTGGAATGGCTTCGCCCACCGCTTTTAGAAGGACTTGTCTTCCCCCTGCCGAGAGGAGGCTGCGCTTCCACCCTTGAACCTTGTTTCGAACTTTTTCTTTAACGAAACTGAATGTTGCCTTTTTAGATTTAGACACAATAGAGGGTAAACCAAGATACTTGTCCTGAGCCCCGATATAGTTAATGTTCAATACCTCTGCCAATTGAATTCGAATTGGGTTTGGGGTGTTGTTACTAAAAAATATTGCCGACTTGGCCAAATTAACTTGCTGCCCACTGAAGCTCTGATAGGATGCTAGTAAATTAAGAATATTATCACAACTATCCATAGAAGCTTTACAAAATAGAATAGAGTCGTCAACAAATAATAAATGGTTTACTCTAGGACATCGCCTAGTGACTTGAATTCTTTGAATAGTACTGTTTTGTTCTGCCTTGTGTAGCAAGAAGGAGAGTCCTTCTGCACAAAATAAAAAAAGATAGGGGGATAGAGGGTGTCCTTGGCGGATACCTCTATTTGGCTTGAAAAAGCCAAAAGGTTGGTCTTCCACAACGACGGAATAAGAAACAATAGTTACTAGTTCGCGAACCCAGTTAATCCAAGTATCATCAAATCCCAGCTTGTTTAGCATAAACCATAGAAAATGCCACTCTACCTTATCATAGGCTTTACTCATATCAAGTTTGACGGCCATTTCTGCTGCCACACCCTTTCGCTTAGTTTTCAGATAGTGCATGTATTCATGGGCAATAAGAATATTATCGGATATAAGTCGACCTTTAATAAAAGCACTCTGGTTAAGGCTTATTAGTTTAGGCATCATTCCTTGAAGTCTATGCACCATGACTTTAGAGATAATTTTATAGATAACTGAAGAAAGACTTATAGGTCGCACCTGATTCATAGTATTGGCATCTGGAACCTTTGGAATCAAACAGATTTGGATGTGATTAAGGCTTCTTAGCATTCTTCCATTTACAAAAAAAAACTTCGAACTGCTCTAAAGACATCTCCATTAACAATGTCCCAGAAATTCTGAAAAAATTTAGCCGTCATACCGTCTTCACCAGGCGCACTCTGAGGGTGAATGCTGAATGTAGCTCTCTTGACCTCCTCTATAGTGATCGGTCTTCTAAGCCGACGGTTCATGGAAACTGTAACCTTTGGCTCGAAGTCTGTAAAAAACGGCTCAGGATTAGCTTGGCAGTTAGAAGTAAATAGGCCCATGAAATAACTCTCTGCCACCTCGACTATTCCTGCATTAGTGGTTGCAACTTCACCATTATCTCCTTCTAGTTTCCAGATCTTGTTCCTCCTGGTTCTATTTCTGAATTTTTGATGGAAAAATTGCGTGTTCTGATCACCCGCTTGTAACCATTTGATCCTGGACTTGGCTTTCCAATACATTTCCTCATCATGAAATGCTATTTCTAGCTGCCTTT
>NC_029794.2:23434225-23438111 GCF_000816755.2 Arachis ipaensis | reverse complement strand
AAGTCTGAAACAGGATAGAGTATAGATTGGAATGGCTTCGCCCACCGCTTTTAGAAGGACTTGTCTTCCCCCTGCCGAGAGGAGGCTGCGCTTCCACCCTTGAACCTTGTTTCGAACTTTTTCTTTAACGAAACTGAATGTTGCCTTTTTAGATTTAGACACAATAGAGGGTAAACCAAGATACTTGTCCTGAGCCCCGATATAGTTAATGTTCAATACCTCTGCCAATTGAATTCGAATTGGGTTTGGGGTGTTGTTACTAAAAAATATTGCCGACTTGGCCAAATTAACTTGCTGCCTGCTGAAGCTCTGATAGGATGCTAGTAAATTAAGAATATTATCACAACTATCCATAGAAGCTTTACAAAATAGAATAGAGTCGTCAGCAAATAATAAATGGTTTACTCTAGGACATCGCCTAGTGACTTGAATTCCTTGAATAGTACTGTTTTGTTCTGCCTTGTGTAGCAAGAAGGAGAGTCCTTCTGCACAAAATAAAAAAAGATAGGGGGATAGAGGGTGTCCTTGGCGGATACCTCTATTTGGCTTGAAAAAGCCAAAAGGTTGGTCTTCCACAACGACGGAATAAGAAACAATAGTTACTAGTTCGCGAACCCAGTTAATCCAAGTATCATCAAATCCCAGCTTGTTTAGCATAAACCATAGAAAATGCCACTCTATCTTATCATAGGCTTTACTCATATCAAGTTTGACGGCCATTTCTGCTGCCACACCCTTTCGCTTAGTTTTCAGATAGTGCATGTATTCATGGGAAATAAGAATATTATCGGATATAAGTCGACCTTTAATAAAAGCACTCTGGTTAAGGCTTATTAGTTTAGGCATCATTCCTTGAAGTCTATGCACCATGACTTTAGAGATAATTTTATAGATAACTAAAGAAAGACTTATAGGTCGCACCTGATTCATAGTATTGGCATCTGGAACCTTTGGAATCAAACAGATTTGGATGTGATTAAGGCTTCTTAGCATTCTTCCATTTACAAAAAAAAACTTCGAACTGCTCTAAAGACATCTCCATTAACAATGTCCCAGAAATTCTGAAAAAATTTAGCCGTCATACCGTCTTCACCAGGCGCACTCTGAGGGTGAATGCTGAATGTAGCTCTCTTGACCTCCTCTATAGTGATCGGTCTTCGAAGCCGACGGTTCATGGAAGCTGTAACCTTTGGCTCGAAGTCTGTAAAATACGGCTCAGGATTAGCTTGGCAGTTAGAAGTAAATAAGCCCCTGAAATAACTCTCTGCCACCTCGGCTATTCCTGCATTAGTGGTTGCAACTTCACCATTATCTCCTTCTAGTTTCCAGATATTGTTCCTCCTGGTTCTATTTCTGAATTTTTGATGAAAAAATTGCGTGTTCTGATCACCCGCTTGTAACCATTTGATCCTGGACTTGGCTTTCTAATACATTTCCTCATCATGAAATGCTATTTCTAGCTGCCTTTCTAATTCAATTAATTCTTGTCCCCCGAATTTACCCTCTGTTCGAAGAGCTTCAATCTGACCCTGGATTTGTTCAATTCTTCTTTTGGAGTTTGTGTTGCTTATTTGCTGCCACTGAACCAATTTATGGTGGCATTTTTTAATTTTTTGTGCCAACACAAACATGGCTGAACCTTCAACTCTTTCCTTCCAAGCTTCATTGATTATTTGTCGAACTTCTGGACTAGAGCACCATCTCTCTTGAAATTTAAATCTCTTTTTCGATTTTTCCCTGGCTGGATTAGTATCAAGTAGGATAGGAGCATGATCTGAACCAGTTTCTGACAATCTTAAAACAGTAGCATGCGAATAGTTAGCCACCCAACTAACTCCCCCAAGCACACGGTCTAATCTTTCCTGAATGAGAGCCTCTCCTCTGTGCCTGTTAGTCCAGGTAAAAGGCCTACCCACCATACCCAAATCAGCAAGAGAGTGAGCATCTATAAAGGAATTAAAAGCATCAATTACCGATTGGAGTTTGAAATTGCCTCCTGATTTTTCATTCTGGGATGAAATAGCATTAAAATCTCCCATTATTGTTACTACCCCCTAAAATTGTTGAATAACTGAGCTAAGTTCTTCAAATTGATGAAGTCGGATTTGATCGTTTGTGCTTAGGTAAACTCCAATCACCCCCCACTCCATATTTATGCTTGAATCCACTACTTTTGCAGCAATGAAGTAGTATGAATGTTGTAGTACCTGAACTGTGACATCCTCCTTCCAACCAAGTGCCAAACCCCCAGCTGTTTCATTCGGGTTGACAATGAAATAGTTGCTAAAGCCTGCTGCCCTCAGTTTCAGTTCTACACTTCGAGCTTGATTTTTTGTTTCGCAAAGAAAACCGAGCTTGGGGGAGTGGGATTTAGTAATCCCTTTAAGATTGTGGGCTGTCAGGGGTCTTCCCAAATCCCGACAGTTCCAACTAATCAGCCTCATGGTTCCCGGGGTGTCATTGACGGCTGGCACCCTCCACCATCTCATTCCAATCCATATTTGTCTCCACGTATACCCTCTTGTTCTGTTCCAAATTTTCCTTCTCTTCATTCCTCCGTTTCCTTCCAAGTAGTAAACTCTCTCCGTTATTTCCTTGTCTCGCCAATTGTTTCACCTTTAAGGTTTTCTTCCTTCCGTTCCCAATATCCTCTATACCCTTAATATCTTGATTGATATTGAGGGTCGAAGTAATATCACCCAAGGTCAAAGGGAAGTCCTGCGTTGCTGGACTCTCTCCCCCTTCCACAACTTTCTCTTTGCTGGCCTCCATCTCATCACTATCCAGCCCAATATGTGGTTCCCCCGTTGTTGCTCCTGTTTCCACCACACTAAGATTAGCAAATCCATCGAGCAGCCAATAGGGTGGTGGTTTCTTCCGAGGTTGAGGGTTAGTCTTAGCTTGATTTGTATTTTCTGTTGGATTTTGTTCCGCTTTCACTATAATCCGTCTTCCCACTTGATCCGCCTTGAGCCACTCCCCCACCATGTCCTCTCTAATGTTGTTTGCAGCTGTATCTTCTAATAGAGCTCCACATGTTTTGGGTCCATGTCCAAGGTGAGCACAATACGTGCAAAATATTCCGATTCTTTCATATCGTAAGCCAATTTTCATCATTTTCTGGTCATGGATTTTCAGCTTCAAACCATCCTGCACGATCCTTTCTCCATCGATCATAATCTTTGCTTTAAGAATTCTGGACTCTTTTCCTCGAACATCAAACATTCCAACATCCAGAACTTCTCCCAATTTCTTTCCTAGCTTCCTTCCCACGTCCAGCGTCTTATAGCATTCCGGCACTCCCCATAATTGAACCCACATTAGAAATAGCATTATCTTCAACTCTGATGATGCATCTGCTTCAGTCCACCTCCTAACATGTAAAATATAATCTTTGAATAACCATGGGGAACCCCTCTCAATTCTCAGTGCATCCACCTCCTCAGAGAAGAAGAATTGGAATTGGTTGCCTCCTTTTTCTTCAACCCTAAAGCCCTCAGGTCTATTCCAGATTACTCTCAATGCATTTTCCATAGTTCCCATGGAGAATGACCTTGTTGCAAAAACTCTGTCCAACAAACTTTTAGAGCACACTTTTACTCCGTTAGAGAAGTCTTCCTTATCCAATTCCACAACATCCTCCTCATCTTCTGCGTTGTTGGCCTGGTATGGATCATGATTCCTATTTGATGTTGCCATTTCAATCGGATTAGTGAATATTTGAATTTTTGAATGAAAATTTTGTGTGATCGACTGCCGTCAATATGACACGAGGAACGCCCTAGCAGAGCACTTGGTCAAACCCTAATAGGCACCACAGTTTTAGGATACTTATTGAAGTATTAAACATAGAAAGATAATATAGAAATTGAAAATATCTAAAGTT
>NC_029794.2:23421765-23434028 GCF_000816755.2 Arachis ipaensis | reverse complement strand
TTAATAAAATCTTTAAATAAAAATATTTATATTTTTCTTATAGTAATTTCATTTGAATCCATCTATTTTATATTTTTCTATCATTTTTTTTACTAAAAAAATTGAAAAAAAAATATAAAAATTATGGATTTTGAGGTATGTAAAAAATGTGAAATTTTGGATCACATAATGTCAGAACTCAGAATGTGACTGAGACCTCTAATTGTTACAGGCATCAAAATGATTAAAAGAGAAGAAAATCATTATCAAAAGAATAATGTGCCAATTAAGAGAATAAGGGATGGAGGAATTGTAGTGCAACATACCTTAATTAAGAAGAAGCAATAACAATCTTTACCTCAGAACTATTGTGCCATGGATATGAGGAATAAGAAATACTATTGGTGTTGGATGCTTCTCGATTTTTATTTTGCAAATATTAGAGTCATTATTTTTAATAAAAAAATTAAAAATTTAATTAGTGTTAGTTTAAATATAAAAATATTTATATTAGTTAACCGGACCGAGAAAGACAACCGGAAAGGAGGTAGGAATGTGATTCTATTGGAAGAGGCAAACATATTAGAAGGTATTAACGCTTGCTCCAATAGTCTCTATGGCAGACTCTTTGCGTCTAAAACCTTCTCAATTGGAACCATGGAGAATGCTTTAAAGGCTATATGGGGAAATCCGGAAGGATTTAGCGTGAGTGACAAAGGGGATAATTCCTTCCAATTCTTTTTTAATAAAGAAGTGGATATCTTGCGTGTTGAACGTGGTTCTCCATGGCTATTCAAAGATTATGTGCTCCATGTCAAGAGATGGAAGGAAGATCAGAACTGTGATGAAGAGATTATTTTTAATTTTCCAGTTTGGGTTCAATTTTGAGGTTTTCCAGAATCATTTAAAACCCTCGAAGTTGGACGTAAATTGGGAGAGAAACTAGGCACAGTGTTGGAGGTAGGTAAATTTCAGATGCGAGGCAGAGAAACTAGGATTGTGAAGACCAAAATCAATATTGATGCTGCCAGGCAAGTGAGAGATCAGTTAATAGTGGCAGGACTTAATAAAAAGGAGGTAGAAGTGGCACTGCGCTATGAGAGACTTGGAAAGTTCTGTACCTATTGTGCAAAATTGGGGCACGACGTGAAAAAATGCCATGATCTGCTGAAGGACACAGAGAGTGATATGGTAAAAGAGGATGACATTGGCGAATGGGTTAAAGCCAGCCAAGTTGGAACGCGAATCTACTCTGAAAGAGAAAGAACATTCAACAACTCAACCCAAAACCAGAATAAGGCCACTCAACGTAAGAAAAAACCGGTCTTAAACTGCTTATTGGAAGAATTTGCAGGGATGTCAATGCAAGAAGGGAAACAAAGTTTGAAACCACAAGACACTGGTAACAGGGCAGCACCTGAGTCACCTCAATCAGCCAATTCTAGAACAAAATGCATGGAGGTTATCATAGCTGGTCAGTCCAATACCAAGGAGGATGAAGGGCAGCTTATGCAATTCGCTATTAGGCAGTGTATCACCACAGAGAAAGGTAGAAAGTGGAAAAGGTTAGCAAGACAAGGTGCTGCAGAGTCAGATACTAAAAGTGAACCCAAAAAAAAGTTGATGAGTGGTATAGCTGAAGGATCTACAAAAAAAGTAAGAATAGAAGATGAAAATGCAGTTGAACATATGGTGGAGGGTGCCAGCCTACAAATGGCACCCAAGGCGCCATGAAAACTATAGTTTGGAATTGTCGGGGTTTGGAGAGACCCCTGACAATTCACACCTTAAAAGGGATCTGTAAATCCCACTCCCCCGAGATTGTGTATATAAGTGAAACAAAGAACCAATCTCGACATGTGGAAGCAAAACTTCGGGTATGCGGCTATGAAAACTGGCATATTGTTAACCCGGCAGGAGTGGCAGGAGGACTTGTGCTAGCTTGGAAGGACAGCATCAGTGTTCAAATTATTAGCAATGGAGAATTCTTTGTGGCAGCCGAAATTAAGGAAGTCGGAAGTAGTGAGGTATGGTCGTTCATTGGTGTCCATTTGAGTTGTTCGAAACAAATTCGATCCTTACAGTTTGAGGAGCTTACAACAATGAGCCAACACCTGGAAGGAAAAGTGATAATAGCAGGCGATTTTAATGCTATAACAAGCCAAGCAGAAAAGGAGGGTGGAGGCCAAAAATCAGCAACCACCATTGCAACATTCACTAATTTTATTGACAGTAACGAATTAGTGGATATTGGAATGGTGGGACGCCCTTTCACGTGGACAAATCGAAGACAAGGAGAGGATTTGGTAAAGGAGAGGCTTGACCGCTATTTAGTTGGGATGGAATGGAAGTTGAAGTTTTCGAATGCAGTGGTGCACAGGCTCACAGAGTCAGGCTCGGATCATGCTCCAATTTTGATGGAAACCGAACCTCAATCATAGCATAGTAAAAGGTGGTTTAAATACCAGGAACGTTGGTGTGGAGAAGAGGATGTCAAGAGAATTGTTAGTGAAGTGTGGAGAATAGAAGTTGTAGGCTCGGCTATGTTCTCCTTGGCCCAAAAGTTGAAAGTTTGTAGATATAAACTAGTTCAATGGCAAAAAAATCACAAAGCAAACTCCCGAAAAGAAATTGAGGACCTTCAAGCTAAACTAGAGGAGTTACGGGTGGCTGGAATCAATGGGGGAGAGGAGGTTACCAGTTTGGAGGAGAAGTTGGAACTGGCATATTTGAAAGAACAGAGCTATTGGCGAGAAAAATCTAGAGTCAAGTGGCTAAAAGAAGGAGATCAGAACACTAGATTCTTTCACCAGAAATTTCAATCAAGGATGCGAAGGAACATAATTTGGAGATTAGTGGGGAGGGACAATGAGATTGCATCGAAACTGGAGGATATTGCAAAGGTAGCTGAAGACTACTTTTGCGATATTTTTACTTCTTCTTGTTTGGCTGATCCGAATCCATACTTAGAGGATTTGGAGCCTAAGGTTACAGCTTCCATGAACCGTAGGCTCCAAAAGCCAGTAACTATGAACGAGGTCAAAAGAGCTACATTTAGTGTTCATGCTCAGAGTGCTCCTGGTGATGACGGATTTACAGCTAAGTTTTTTCACTTTTTCTGGGATATAGTTGGAGGTGACTTTTTTAAGGCAGTGAGAAGTTTCTTTCACAGTGGCAGAATTCTAAAAAGCTTCAATCATACTCAAATTTGTTTGATTCCAAAGGTGCCAGATGCTAGTGACATGACTCAGGTACGACCGATCAGTTTGTCTTCAGTTATGTATAAAATTATTTCTAAAGTTATGGTGCACCGATTACAATGTATTATGAATAAAATTATAAGCCCAAATCAGAGTGCGTTTCTCAAAGGTAGACTCATTTCATATAATATTCTAATTGCCCACGAATGTATGCACTATTTGAAAAATAAGAGAAGTGGGGCAGAGCATGAGATGACTATTAAACTAGACATGAGCAAGGCTTATGATAGGTTGAATGGCATTTTTTATGGTATATTATGGATAAGCTGGGCTTTGATGCTAAATGGATTAACTAGACTAAGGAATTGGTAACGACTGTTTCTTACTCTGTCGTTGTGGAAGGTCAACCTTTTGGCTATTTTAGGCCAAATAGGGGCATCCGACAGGGTGACCCCCTATCTCTTTCTTTTTTGTGCAGAAGGGCTTTCCTTCTTGCTACACAAGGCAGAGCAAAACAGATTAATTCAAGGAGTTCAAGTTAATCGGAGATGCCAAACAGTTAATCACCTTTTGTTTGCTGATGATTCAATCCTTTTTTGCAAGAGCGCACCTAATACAAGCCAAAATATTCTAGAATTGCTAGAGATTTATAAGGGTTTCAGTGGGCAAAAAGTCAATTTGAATAAGTCGGCTATCTTTTTCAGTCACAACACACCTCAGAACACAAGACTAGTAGTTGCTCAGACACTAAATATTGAACATATCGGAGCACAAGACAAATACCTGGGACTGCCCTCTATAGTTCAAAAATCAAAGAAAGCAACCTTTGGAGCTATCAAGGATAAAGTTCAGAAGAGGATTATGGGTTGGAAAAGAAGTCTATTGTCATCAGGTGGCAGGCACACGCTATTGAGAGCGGTGGGGGAGGCGATTCCTATTTATACACTCTCTTGTTTCAAGCTCCCGGGCACGCTGTTGATTGAGATTTATAGCATGCTCTCGCAATTTTGGTGGGGTCAAAAAGGCGCAGAACAAAGAATGGTTTGGATTAAATGGGACACAATGACGAGATCGAAGAAAGATGGAGGGCTGGGGATCAAGGACCTAAGGGCACAAATTTTGGCTTTATTGGGCAAGCAATATTGGCGTCTAATGAAATACCCTAATTCTACTCTATCAAGAATGCTCAAAGCTAAATATTTCAGATATACAGATTTCCTACATGCAGAGATAGGAAGCGTATCGTCGTGGGGCTGGAGAAGTGTTCTTGAAGGGCGCAAGGTGATCGAGAAAGGCTTGTTATGGAAAATAGGCTCTGGCACTAATGTTCGCATCTTCCGTGACCCCTGGCTCCCACCACCAGTACCCCTTAATGTCCCTCAAAATGCACTCACAATCCCGCCAAATCTGCAAGTGTATTACGTTAGTGCGTTACTAAATCCTGATAGAAGCTGAAATAGAAATCTGATTGAGTCGATTTTTTCAGTTGATATATGCAATAAAATTTTTTCAATCAAACCAACAGAGGAGAAGGATGGAGTTAATTGGTGCTGGACAAAATCTGGTATATATGAAGTTGGGTCAGGATACAAAATTGCTTATGGATTCTTTCATTCTCCTACTTCATTGAGGCCCAGAACATACACAACAGAGTCTGGAATAGCATTTGGGAGTTGAAATTACCACATAAAATTAAGATTTTTCTATGAAAAAGTCTTCATGAAAAGCTTCCAGTGTTGCAACAAGTTCACAGCTGGTTCGCATCCACTCCTGCCACTTGTCCAAAATGCATGTTGAAAGCTGAATCAATTTCTCATGTTTTGTTCCAATGTCCCTGTCTTCAATAATATGGAGCCTAAGCTTAATAACCCCTGACCTATGGATGAGAGAAGAAGAGACCTTTTTCAATTGGTGACAACAAGTCTTATCTTGGGCAGCGGCTCAATTCGACGGTAGACAAAAGACCCTCCTCATAGCGGCGCTGTGTTGGAGCACTTGGAAAGCGAGGAATCAGTGTATTTTTGAGAAGGTAATAAGCCCGACACCAGAGATAGTGAAAGAAGCCAGGAATTTAGTGCGTGAACTCGTGAGTCATACCTGATAGATGCTGCTAATTTTCTTTACTCTTACTTTACTCTTCTTTAAACTCTTAGTCTTTCAGTCACAGTTGATGATAAATGAGAATACCCAATTCTTTTGTACTTCCTTATGGAAATACTTTTATTTTATATTAATAAAATAACATTTATCTTAAAAAAATATATAAAAATATTTATTTTTAAATATCTTTTGTTATTTTATTATTTTCTTTCTTTTGTTCGGCCTGTACTTCTCCCATATAAATTCTAACGCAAAAGAAAATTTTTTTTTTAGAGAAATACATGGATCAAGTTCCACTGATCCAAAATATGACTTAAATCCAGACAAAATTCATTGGTAAGACCGTAGTACATTTGAATTAGGGATTTGAGTTCTATTTAAAATTCGTTGATTAATGAATTGCTGTATATATAAGACATGATTTAAATTTTTAGTATGTGCTTAAACGGACGAATGAGCTAACCACTTGACCAATAGAAAAATATAAGTTTACATTTGAATATAAATCAAATTTTGTCTCTTATTTTTTTTTTTAAGAAAAAAATCATCTAGAAAAATAACTTTTTTTTAAAAAACTCATTCAAATAATTTATGTTAGAAAAAGAAGTATATGATTTCACACGCACTTTGTGTGAGTGATTTTTGTTGAGTTTAAACCAACTTAATTAAATTTGGGTGCCAACAAAATAAAAATATATAACAAAACTGTCAAAACATTACACTTATTCATCTTGTCTAAATTCTAGGATCACTCTAAAATATAAATATAATTTTAAAAAACAATCTAAGTATTAACTCTAAAAAAATTAGGGCTATCAAACGGGCTAGCCCAGCCCATTTAGACCCGGCCTGTTAAATTCGTGGGTTAAATGGACTGGTCCATTTTAAGCCCGCTTTATTCATGGGCCAGAATTTTTTAACTCGGGCCGTTATGGTCAGCTCAATAGGTTCGGGCCAGCCCATTTATCATTTGATTTTATTTTTAAAAAATATTTTAACAAAAAATACTATTTTTAGGTCAAAAACCTTTAAAAATAATATTTTTTTTTTAGTTGATGGATCGGATATTCGGATCAGATCGAAAAAAATATCGGCTAAAAGTGCTGCTTTTTTTGAAAAAAACATAAAAAAAAATAAATTGACCACCCGTTTAGCCTGCGGGCTAACTCGTTTAACCCGTTATTTTTTTCGGGTTAATCGGGTTCAGCCCGTTTAGCCAAAAATTTAAACGGGTTTAATTTTAGAGGCAAAATCCGCCCATTTAAATGGGTAAACAGACTGCTCCATAGATTTAGCCCATTTTGGCGGCTCTGAACAAAATTATATCATCTTTTACCGAATACAAATTTCTCACTCTCGTTTTACGGCATATAAAAGAATTTGTCACAAAAAAAACTTTAAACACTAAAACTAAAAGCAAGAGAAAACACATGAAAAACAAATTGACTAATATATTACAAGAATGGTTAAAAAAATCTTTAAACACTAAATTTAAAGCAAGAGAAAACACAGGAAAAACAAATTGAATAATATCTAACAAGATTTCATCATGATATCACGGTTAGAAGTTCTTATCTACACTAAAAGTAAGAGAAATATAAATCTTGACGGACATACAGTCACTGTTTAAATTAGAAGAAAAATCTCTTCTTCTAAGATGATAGAAACTAACCAAATTTATTTGTGTTTTGGTTCTTTCTATTGGGTATTCTTATTCTTAAGATGAATCCTTGTTCTAAGATGAAAGCCTCCATGATTTACAGCATCAATAAACTCTTCCAAGCCAAATTGATTATCTGAGTTTTTCTCTGAATTTTGCTCCTTTCTGTTTCCACCTTTTACTCTTACAATGCTTTCAAACGGCTTCTTTGGGTTCATTGTCAAGAATTTTATTATTTGAAATTCCTCCTTCTCCTTCTTCCTCTTCATTTTCTTTTCTTTTTTCTTATCAACCCTCTTAACGACGATTATGCGTTTTGCATTCTTCTTCTCTATGTAATTCAATGTCTTCCATAAATTATTAAAGTCGAAGCAATCTGTTACACATGTTAAGTTTAAATTTATAATAAAAGAGTAAAAAGATACTCACAATGATTTCAAGATTATTATTGAATTTAAATTAAAAAAAAAATGAAACACTAACCTTTTGAGAGAGATTGAATTGAATTAGGATCTTGATTAGTTGCAGAACCAATAATATTGGGAGAACTTTGGTTTCTTATGGTGATATCAAAATTTAACAGAGCGTTTGACATTTCAGCAAAACTATCAAAGCATGAAGGTTTTTCATGGCTATAAGTGTGGGCTTTGTCACTCTTTCTTTTCGATTCTGGTTTCATTCTGCAATGTGAATTCACGTAAAGACATGAGAATTTTGAAGGATTCTTATATTTGTATATTTTCAAGGAGATATAAATTAAGCTTATGAATTTAATTTTGATGCACTAAAACAGTTTTTAGGTATCTAATTACATAGTGTCAGGTCAGCAAACAATTGACCAGACTGCATAAATTACCTTACATTAACAGTATATCAAAATTAAACTCTTGAATGTTACTTGTATATTTTAGTAGCTTTAAAATGTGGATATATTGATCACTCTATGTCTAGAATCCTAATCTCAATTTGAAGCACAAAAATGCTGAATTCACGACCAAATTAAAACTATTAACAGTAAAATAAGGAAAACCAATGATGCAAGGAACGTGGGAATCTGCAATTAGAGAAAGTGATTGGAATGTCTCACAGGCACAGCCATCATTGAAGAAGAATAAGGAAATGGAAACATACCTTAAACAAGAGAAGAGCGATGTGGTAACTGCTATGCGTCAATATACACACGTAACACACCGCCTCAGAAAATATAACACTACTCTGCTACTACTGTTATGTGTGCTTTTTGGGTTTCTGTTTTGTTCTTTTCTTTCTCTTGTTGGGCCTGTAGCCCATTCATGTAGCTGAAATAAATCTCTCAATGAATATTATTTTGCTAGTTAAATGAGCTAATTGTAACCAAGTTAGGTTGGTCTAGTGGTTAGCTCACTAGTCCGCTTAAGCAAGTGTCGGGGGTTCGAATCCCGCCTTGTGCATGCAGCAACCCATTGGCCAGCGGCAAACCTTTAAATGGAGCTCATTACCGCGACGGATTAGTCCTTAACCTGCCGGGTTGGGGGATACCGTGGGAAACCAAAAAAAAAAAACAGCTCAGACAAAACCAGAATAGGAGTATTACTGGAGACCTCCACCGGAGAACTGGCTGAAGGCCAACGTAGATGCTGCGTATAGACTATCGACGTTGTGTATTAAGTATTTTGGTATATAATAAAGGTTGAAGATGATGATTTGGTTATATTGAAAGAGCTTTATCTCATCAAGAGCAAGAATTAATAGAAATCTAGAAGAGATTGCAGTTAATATTAGAAATAAAATTTGTGTCAATAACGATTATTGATTGGGACAACAACGACTAATAAGATCAG
The DNA here is from genome assembly GCF_000816755.2 of Arachis ipaensis. Classification (NCBI taxonomy): domain Eukaryota; kingdom Viridiplantae; phylum Streptophyta; class Magnoliopsida; order Fabales; family Fabaceae; genus Arachis; species Arachis ipaensis. The sequence continues at coordinate 23,425,269 of NC_029794.2, read as the reverse complement.
GAGCTGCTGTTTTGTTATAAAAAGATGATCAAAAATCAAGAAAAAATAAAGAATACACAACCAGCAGGTTTGAGAGTTGTGATTCTTCTTTATTTAATTTCAAATTGATATATTTGAGTTTTAGATTATAGAGTCTTTCTATTTGAAAAGAAAAATACATGTTTTAGTATGAAAAATTTTGAGTAAAAACCAATGAAAGAAAAAACATTACATAAAAAAAAAAAAGTCAAATAATTTCTGTTTACGTTTGAGTCTTTATTATTGATTTGATTGTTTGGTTTTGACTATTCTGATTTGTCTTGGTTTGTGAAACTCATAATTATAGTTTGAATTGGTGTTTGTAATCTTGTTGATCTTTATAATGAAATTGCACTATAATTATGGTAAAAGCTAGACATAGATCTCACTACACTTCGAAATTGAACTAAGATATATGTTGGTTTCTCTTTCTTTCATTCTTTATTTTTAAACTTCTGTAGTAGCAAAAGACAAATAAAACTTTTTCTGTTTGATAAACTTTCTACAATTTCAGTAAAATAAAGTAATGAACTACTTTTCATGTATTTGAATTGGTATTTGTAATCTTATTGATCGTTATAATGAAATTGCACCATAATTGTAATAAAAACTAGACATAGATCTCACTACACTTCAAAATTGAACTAAGATATAGATCTCACTACACTTCAAAATTGAACTAAGATATATGTTGGTGTCACTTTCTTTCATTCTTTATTTTTAAACTTCTGTAGTAGCAAAAGACAAATAAAACTTTTTTTCTGTTTGATAAAAAACTTTCTAAAACTAAAAGAGTGTCTTAATTCAAAAATAACCTTCCTTTAGACGTAGTAGAGCAAAAATCTTTACCCTAAACCAAGAGTCCATGCCAATTTAGTAATTATGACTCGAATTCTTAAATGAAGGTGATTTATAACAATCAAGGTTCTGAGAACCGAATTGGTCACCAAACCGCTTTAATCATTGGTTCATTGGCTTACTAGTTTAACTGGTTTAACCGTAATTCAACTGAAAAAATCGTTTTGTAATTATATCTCTAAAGTTTCAAATAACAGAAGCAGCAATCCTTCAAGAAATGAACACTTTTCTCTTCAAACTCTCTACAATTTCAGTAAAATAAAGTAATAAACTACTTTTCATGTATTTGCGTACAGGTTTAGTCCAAAGCTTTAAAAAATATGTTTTTAACTAGCTTCTTAGTACAATCAGTTTTTAACATGTAAAATTAGAAATACAAAAGTTGTGAAATCCTTAACCTTATATTTTAATTAAGACTAAGATTAAGTAGCCCAGCTAGGCAGCTAGTATACAAAATATACTGAGTTTCAAGTCCAAATCTAATTGACTAACAACTGTTGCATTATACATGTTTGCGAAGTACTCCAAAAGTGTATGAAATATTGAAATGCACCATTCAATGCAACAAAAACCTATGCAGGATGCAATGTACAACAAAAGTATAGTTCAGGACTTGTATATGGGAAAATAAGATAGTAAATCAAAAATAAAATTTTTTCACCATATCACCATATTTAAAAACTCATACATCCACCTTAAACTAAGACAAATAAATTAATTTCAGAATTAAGCCAGTCATAATGCAGCATAATTTGTGAAGCTTAATGACACACAAAAGTCAGTCTTAAGACCCAAATAAAAGGGTGCTTATAGAACATAATTCATATTTTCTAGCCCTAGTATAGCCTGATTCCTAATAATTCAAAGTCTAGATTTATTAATGCTATTGTGCTAAAATAAAAGCTCTAATTTCCGCAACCCAGGCAGAAGCAGTATATTTCCAGCATTCAAGGACAGCAAGGTTGGGAACGTTTTGAACAAAATATTGGAGTTCAATTAATTATTAAGACAGTCACAATTTATGCACAATTAAATCACAAAACAGTAAAACACAAACCAGCACATCACTACCCAAAAAGATCACAAAACACAAAACAACAGCAGAACAGAGGAGATAATCAATAATCATTAATCAGATAATCATTCAATAAAAACATAAACATTCAATAATCGTTCAATGATTTCTGAAAAGAGCATAAAAAAGAAACAAGAACAAGTGAGCACTGACTGCGGCGGACGAAGACTCAAAGAGACAACCCTGACTGCGGCGGACGGTGGCAAACACGGCTGCTCCTTGCGACGGTGGTGGAGGCTAGGGCTTTTCTCTTGGTTGAACTTCTGATCTCTGAACTCGAAGGAAGGAGATTGGAATGGAGAAGGGTTTTCTTCAATAAAATCACAAAACATTCAATAATCAATTAATCATCCTGTGATTTGATTTCTGAACAAAGCATTAAAAAAAAAACGAAGAACAAGTGAGCAGTGAGCACTGACCTTCGGTCTGAGACGGCGAGAACCGCGGCGAGAAGAGTCAGCAGACGAAGACGACGGCAAGAAGACGAAGACAACGGACGCTCGAGGAAGAAGCTGCGCGACTGCGACTGGTGAATCTGAGAGCGGACAGCGGTTCGAGACTTGGAGAACGCCGAAGGACGAAGAGAGAAGCCTCGGACAACGACGGACGACGGCAGTGGCTCACTCCGTTCGGCGGCAGTGGAGGCTACCTAGGGTTTTCACTTTTTCTTTCTTTGAGTTGAGTTTTCTGATTACTTGATTAGTGAAGAACATACGAAGGAACGAAAGAGGGGTAGTGGGAGGCACAGCACTGAGCACGCGTTCTTTTTTTTTTTTCTATTTAACTGAAACGGCGTCGTTCCATCCAAACCGGCCGATTTCCAATCCAATCCAATCCAACCGGCTGATTTAGCGATTTGTATCCAGTTTTAAAATGAACGGTTTGACTTTTGAAAATTATTTGTATTTTCACGGTCGGACCGGTCCAACCGGCCTGTTCAGTTGAATTTTCAAAACCATGATAACAATTGAACATCTTCTAATTACGCTTAAAGAAATCAAGATTTCATGAAACATTAGAAGAGTAAATGAACGAAAGAGGGGTAGTGGGAGGCACAGCACTGAGCACGCGTTCTTTTTTTTTTTTTTTTTTAACTGAAACGGCGTCGTTCCATCCAAACCGGCCGATTTCCAATCCAATCCAATCCAACCGGCTGATTTAGCGATTTGTATCCAGTTTTAAAATGAACGGTTTGACTTTTGAAAATTATTTGTATTTTCACGGTCGGACCGGTCCAACCGGCCTGTTCAGTTGAATTTTCAAAACCATGATAACAATTGAACATCTTCTAATTACGCTTAAAGAAATCAAGATTTCATGAAACATTAGAAGAGTAAATTAAATACGTAAAAGACAACCAAAGCAAGAGGTTAAGATTGATTTACAAGTACTTATATAAACCCATACTTAACTTTGAAAAGATACCCTAATCAATATATTTTGCCACATTTCTCATGAGATTTTCAGCTTTTTGGCACAAGAACTTATGAACTCCCAAAAATTTCAGCCTCTATGAGACTTGTTATCATCTATATTGTAATTTTTTTTTTTTT
>NC_029794.2:23410052-23421579 GCF_000816755.2 Arachis ipaensis | reverse complement strand
AGATATATTAATTTGGAGAATAAAGTGACAAATAAATCTTTGAGAATTTATATTTTAGATAAATTAGTTTTTAAAAAAAATACCAATAAATTTTTTTAAAATAGTAGATATAAACACACTATTTTTTATGGTGATTTTGAGCTGGCCCTTATGAAAGGCTCTTTGATAATGTATCAATTAGTGGGAAAGAAATAATAATGTCGGCTTTAAAGCTGTAGAAAGAGATTCAACAAATTTCCACTTCCTAATTGATGAACACTTTACTTTCTTATCTCTCTTATTAGAATATTATATAATATCTATTCTATTATATAAAAATCGGATGTCTGCACTTAATGATGAAGCTGACGTGACATGCTTCTGAGAGTGTTTCCCGATTTAATTTATTTGATTTGATTTGATTTGATTATATATTTAAATATTATAATTCATTCTATTAGTGAATTAATCTTTTTATTTTTGATAGAAACGTAAAGATTCTTGCAATCCTTACCAATACTGGAGTTGAACAGTGCTGTGACTCTTTATAAGTATAACATAGGTGATCACCACACTTACTCTTTATCTATACTGAAATTCATAATATTTGAGTAATTTTATAGTGGCAGGTAGCAATGTCAGCTAGGTGAGTTTATGTGCCATGTGGATTGTTTCACAATAAGTTTTTTTTATCTTTCACTAAATATGAGGTCTGGTCCAGTGCATAAGGTGTGGAAGCTCAAAGTATGTGTCATTAGACTTTGGACCGTTTCTCAATTTGCAAGATCTGGGATGAAGGCACCTATTGAGATGGTTGTCCTTGATAAAGAGGTAAATTTTTTTCTTTTTATTTCAGATTTATTTTGGTAATGACTGAGCAATAAACCTCATTTATCTATGACTCTATAAAATTAATGCATTCAGGGAGATACAATTCAATGCACTGTAAAAGACATATTTGTTCCTATCTTCGAGGGCTTACTCGCTGAGAGCAACGTGTACGTGGTCACTAATTTTGGAGTTGCTTTGAATACCATCAAGTTCAAGCCTACTAGACACGAATTTAGGATCCATTTCAAGAGGGACACGATTGTGCGTCCGGTACAAGATTCTTCAGTTTCATTGAACGGATTTAATTTTGTTCCGTTCAAAACAATTCAATCAAAGTCTAAAGAAGATGGTTATTTAGTTAGTAAGTACTTTATTAGATTAATCTATGATGCATGTGTTGTTTAATTCTTTAAAGTCTAATTTTTTAATCCTATATATTGTTTTGCACCATTTGCTGTCTTTTTTTATTATGAGCATATAGTGGACAGATATGGATTCAATTGATGGTTGTTGCTATTCCTCTCAAGTCTCAACTATTGTAGATCCATATAATATTAATCTAAAATTTGTTTCATTGAGATATTATATTAAGGAAGAATTTTTTTATTATTCCCTTCCTGTAACAAATATTCCCTTGCTGTAATTTTATATTAAGAAATAATATAATTTCTAACTCAGTTAAATATTGTTTCATTTGAATTTTGTTTAATAAAAATATTTATATAATTTTGTGTATTATCTTTATAATGTCCTATAATTTTGTTTCTTCAGGAACTTCGATTTCTAGGCCCTAACTATTTATTAAAAGTTTTTTATATTTTTATTTTTAAGAGAATTAAAGGGATCTGATTTCAACATGAATAAAATGCGTTGATTCCAAAGAAAAAAATTTCGGCATATAGAGTTTTGTTAATCAATAGATTGGTGCCTTTATTTTGTAGATGTGATAGCTCAGTTTGCTTCTAAGGGTAACTTGGTCGAATTCACACGGACGGGAAGCCGTCAAGTTATATCACCATAGAACTTGATGATCTTGAGTAATGCTTAATATCTTTTTGATAGTGGCTTTTGTTTTAAAATCTTATTTTGGAATTTTGTGTCTCTCTTTAATCTACAAGAATTGCTATTTCTTATAGGGGTGGACAGAAATTAAGGGTAACGTTGTGGCAGTCTTTTGCTTTTGAATTGCTCAAATATCTAGAGGAACACCCGTGTCTTACCTATGGTTATTCTCCAAATGGGCAAGATGAAATTTTATAGTGGTTTGTTTATTTGTTTATTTTACTGGTATTTGAATGCATGTTTTCTTGTCATCATATGCTTATGGTATTTTCTTTTGTTATGTCTTTTGTAGGGGTCATGGGTGTATCTAACACAAACTACAATTCGAAACTGTTTATCAATGTTGAGTTTCCAGCTGCCAGGGATTTCTTTGCGAGGTACAGTGTATAGATCAGTATTGTGGTCAGCAGATTATTTATAGAATGCTTTTGATTATTAAACTATTGACAAATTTCATAATTTCTGATTTAAAAATGCAAGGGTGAACAAATTGGATCCTGTTGACGGACAAGGCATAATGCCGCTGGTCTGTGGTCAACCTGTTTCAGATGAGGAGGATTTTTTGCGTCTGTCAGTCTACAAAACAATTGCAGAGATAAAGGAGCATAATCAGGTAAAATTCTTTCTTTATTAGTCTTCCTTTTTTTATTGTATGTTTTTATTGTATTAGTTCTAATGTTTGTTGGATCATAATCTCAATTGTTGTGTTGTACCCTCCCATCCATCGATTTTAGGATGCTGTATTTGTTACAGTCGGGACGATTAAAGAAGTTGAGACTGAATTTGGTTGGGGGTACAAAGGATGTAAGAAGTGTCGTCGTGGCTTGAAGGAACTTGATAAAAAATATTTCTGTCCCAATTGCATTAGAGACTACGGGTTTTATGAGCCAAGGTATGACTCACGATACTTCTTTAACATTCACACATTATATACTCTTTGTCCTCGAAGATAATGGTGTAATCTATGCATTTGTATTATTTGCTCAGACACTATTAAATTATTATTATTCTAATAGGTATTTTTATAACATTTTTTATGAATTATATATAATAAGAATTATTTTAAACTATTCTCGCTTGTGGGATGGAGACTCTTGGATAATTCCCCTTTCTGAGTTTCCAGATCGAATATGGAATCTTATGTGTTGTTTTTGAGTTTGATGTGAAGCTTCACACTGTTCATGATTATTATTTTTTTCTTGATTACATGTTGTAAAATTCTACTTGATTAGTAATTTTTTTTAATTAAAAGGCACTGCTCATAATTTTTGCTTTTGTTATGGCCAGTCGGTGATAATTGTGTGAATGTGGGGTTGGAGATTTAGATTAACTATTATTGAAATCACATTGCAAAGTTACTCTCGTGGCTTGCTATTTCTGTGTTTTTGGATTCTGATTCACAAGGGAAATATAAAAAAATTTATTAGCTACTGATTTATTTAGCTTTGATTTGTTCACGGGGTCACTTGCTTTTAGATTTTTTTAATTCCATTTGATACGTTTTATTCTTCCTTGTGGGATGGAAACTCTTGGGTAAGCTATTAAAAAATTATTTGCATCCAATTCAGTAATAGCATAGTATAGACACTGATTATTGGTAAGATTTATGTAGTGTGTTGTTCTTGGACTGTATATCTTTTGGTGAATAATAGGTACATCATCCACATAAGGGTGATAGACCACACCGATGCTGCCTCTTTTGTTTTGTTCGATGGAGAAGCTGCAAAGTTTCTTGGAGTTTCTACTAAGGACCTTAGGCAGTCTTGTGTGACTAAGGTTTGATGTTATATTCATTTTTTTGTGTTAATAGTCTGGACTATACCTTAATTTTTATTACTTATGAGAGCATGAATGAAGTTTTTTTTCCTAACTGTGAAGGGTGTTGAGAAAAATTCCTGTCCCGAAGAGATTAATAAGCTTAGGGATATTAAGTTCATCTTCAAAGTGCAACTCAAGATGAGGAATCTGAACTCTTATGAACCATATGTGATTCATGTGCTGAGAATGACAAATGAGAATTCTCTGGTCTCTGCCTTCCTGGATAAATACAATCCTGACACTGTAATCTCCTCTGTCTAATAACTTTTTCTTTTGTTTCTGTATTAGAAAAACAGATCAACCAGATTTTGATGATGTCTTTTTATTGAATCAATTGTTTTGTAGGGCCTTTTGTCCCATGAAAATTCTGAACTATTGAGTTTGTCTACTGGTCCATACAACACTTCTAAGGTTTGTGTCAAATGATTTCCAATTTAAATTGTTACAGTGATGTTATTAATTTTTACATAGTAACTAAAATATTATTATTCTTATATTTATTGGTACATGATGGCATATCCCAGGCTTGTGAGAGTGAGCCAACTCCATCACCTGCAGTTGATGAGAAACATAATTCTAAGATTCTCAGAGCTAAGAAACATATTGAAGAGATTGGAGATGAGTCAGTTTCATCCAAATCTAAGAAAGGGAAGTGGGTTGTGGTGGAGGACTAAATCAACACGCCTCTACACAGTTCGATTTAAAATATAGGAGAATAATTTATTTAAACTATTATTTGAATGAACTATGGTTGTTTGAGAGTTATTAGGATCTACAATATATGAGTAGTTTATTTTTCAAAGTTTTTCTGTTGACATTAATTTATCTCTTATAACTTGATACAAGAGTTGTTTCGTATATTTGTTTATTTAATCCAAGATTTTGAGTGTGTTTTCTTTTAATAAATAGTTATTATTATTATTAGTATTTGAATAATTATATAAAAAAATGAAAGTCCGTTGAAGAAATAAGTGTAATATTGGTGGTGGTGATAATATGTTGGCAATTGTAAGGAGAGTTGAGTGAGATTCAACTATGCACAGCATGTTTGGTCTTGGAATATCTTGAACCTTGCATTGGAATCTCCTCTCTCACATGGATATGATTACTACTTTGAGAACTTGGGAATAAATCATGCATTACTGAAATTATTTGCTCATTCAGCATCATTATTATTATCATTATCATATACTTCTTCAGTTTTAAAATAGGTATGGCTTTTATTTTAATTTAAAATGCATATTTTAATTTTTTAATGAATCTAAAAGTTAAAATTAAAACAACAATTATTTTAAAATAGACAGAATCTATTCAATGAACAGAAATAAAAACTTTTTTTAAATCAATTTTTTCGTTTATCAAAATAAGTGTAGAGAATCTGATCAATCACAAGTAGTCTCTTTATAAATTAGAATGAATAGAGAAAACAAAAGAAAATAAAAAGGGAATTAGAATAAATAAAGAAAACAGAAAGGGAATTAGAATAAATAAAGAAAACAAAAGAAAACAAGAACACGTTAGCTGGTCTCCCTCCTCTCTTTTGTTACTTTTATAAATTAGAATAGATAAAGAAAACAAAAAGGGAATAACACTTAGTGCATGCTGGTCTCCCTCCTCTCTTTTGTTACCTTTATTCATTCTTTCATTCAAAGATAACAAGAAGAGAAAACCCTAGCTAGCCTCCACCGCCGCCGAACGGAGTGACCGATTGCCGCCGTCTGTGGCTGTCCGAAGAGTTTCTCTTTGTACTGTCGGTATTTTTCCAAGTCAGATCCCCTATTTGATGTCTTCTTCATCACTCGGCGGCCATCCTCCGTCGGATTCTTCCTGCTGCTTGCGGTCGTCTTGTCGCCGTCGTCTCGGCGTCATTATCTCGAAGGTCAGTGGCTTTGGTGTGCACCTATTCTTCGAATTTCATTTTATTCTCTGGATCTCTTTTCTAAAATCAACAAATTATTGAATGATTATAGGGTTTTGTTTTGTTGAAATCGTTGAATGATTATTTGATTTTGGGGTTCTGGATTTGTTGTACTGCTGTTGCTTTGTGTTTTTGTAAAATTTGTAGATTATTATTTGATTATTCAGCTCAACGTTGTATGTTTTGTGTTTTAGATTATAGAGAAAAAAAACCAATAACTTGAAACACTTGCACACAAACATGCCCAATCCTAACAACAGCTTCCCGATGGATCCTTTCTTGGGTCCTTTCCCTGTTCTCAGAACCTTGGTTGTAACCATGGTAAGTCTCTGAACTAATTCATTAATATATGTAATTTAAAACCCTAATCCCAAATTGCATGCGACCCATATATAATTAAATTTATCATACAATTGATCCCTCTTTTAATACGTCTTTTCACGTAATTTTTTTTATTTTGTCTAAATCTTATATATTATTTTTTTATTTGTCTTATGTTGCAATATTTTTTTTGGAGTCAATAAAAATCAATACCTCAAATTTTAAATTATAAAAAATACGATACTATGTTATAAAATTATTTTTTCTAATAATTTAAGCTCATAAAAAAGGCATATGATTTGAATAAAATTATCTTAAATTTGCTACGTATGATACATAGTTTAGAAAACAACAATAAAATGATGAGATTTTTTTCGAAATAAAATAATACGATATCTTTCTTCTGATACATATATTATGGGTATTATTATATACGTGTGTATATATATATATATATTCTTAAAGGAAGACATGAATTCAGCTGTTATTTTCATATCTTTTTTTACTCAATTTACTTTTAATTGACAGTATTTATGATATAGAATAAGAGATGTATTTTCAATTCAAATCTTTTTTTATTTTTTAAATTATCAAGACAGATTTTTTCTTCTTTTGGATTATGGAAGAAATATGATTTTGGATGCAGTCTAATTTTAAAGTGATTTACCCAAAAAATATACCTCTTCTTAGTTGTTATAAAAGCCTAGGAAGTATGGTCTTATACTATTATCATACATGCTATAATTTATGTTTGCTCTTATTTTTTTATCTAGAGAAAAAATGGATAGACAATATGATTTGTTAGAGATGATTGCACCGCCAAAAGAGAGCTGGAAGATTCATGTCAGAGTAATCAGACTCTGGTCTTTACCAAAATTCAAAGACCCCAAATCCAGTAGCTCTATTGAAATGGTATTGATGGATGAGTAGGTACTTCTAATTTATTTATCCACACAATTATTTCTCTGTTTTTATACACATAATCCCACATTTGTATGTTCCTCACTCTCATAATTATTACAATTTCAATCTCAACAGTTTTATGATTTTCTTGTGACCATTCAATTAAAAAATGAACAAGAATAAACCCCAATTGTATATTTCCTTGCAAGAAAAGCAAGAAAATTTTTTATAAAAGAATATTTTACAGTAAAAAAAGATTTAAATTTTAACTCTGTTAAATATTGTTTCATTTAAATTTTGTTTCATAAGAAAATTTATATAATTTTAATTATTATCCTTATAATGTCCTATAACAATTAAATAATACTTTAAAAATTAATGTGTCTTATTTTGGTTTAAATTCTGCATTAAAGAATTTTATTAAGGAAATATAATTTTATAAGCCAAAATAATTTATCAATATGATTGTATTACATAATATATCTATATTTAATGTAGTCATTTGAATTGGCTGATGCGTCATTTTTTGTTATAGGTATAGAACTAAAAAAAATTGTATTATTTAGTAAAATTTTTCTTTAATTTGTTATTGGCTCTGTTTTGTTTTATTTAATTATCTATGTTTTTTGGTACATGCTAATGACATTGAAAGTACTTTCTTTTTATTTTGATACAAGTCAAACATGACTCTAATATATAATTAGATAATTATGGGTATTGTTAGCGTATAATATATATATATATATTATTTTAGATGTTATTTTTTTTATTAAAATTTATTGAATACTTTTAGAATACAGATTTTTTGACTATATGATTATATCTGCTATTTCTGTAATTGACTAAAAGAACAAGAAAGTAATTGACTAATTGACCTGTATATCAAACAATAGTCATTGGCGTTCAGCGACCTTACTCCTCAAGTTATTATTATTTGGGTGGGGATCAATTATCGTATTTTAAAGAAGATACAATAATTTAAGCTTCTTGGTGGTGTTTTTTTTTTTTTTAAATGTTCGACATAGATTCCAAAATACCAGTACACTTAACACTTTTTTTTCTTCCAATTTTATAATTTAGTATTAACTCGAAGGATAGCGATTTTACCAACTTCTAATTAATAGAGTCACTTATTTATTATATGCTATTTTCAACTTATTCTTAATGAAAAAAATTTTATGAAAAATAAAATAATCAAATAAAAAGATTTCATTATCAACATTATCAAAATCTAGGTGCAAAATATAAAACTAACTCTTCCTTTTGTAAAAAATGTACACCAGAGAAAAGAAAAAGATTCAAAAGGTTTCACTGTTGGCCATGAGGAACTATAATGGAAAAGAGAATCATTTAAATTGAGAATGGAGGGAGGGATATTTGGCCAATAAAAAGGGAGTTTTGAGAGACTTTTAGCAAACTTTTTAAAATGTTCTAATTAGATATACAGTTAAAATTAAATATTCTAATTATTCTCAATATATAGTTAAATATATGTTTAAAATATAACGATAGTATATATTAAAGTATTAAACATTTGAATCCATTATGTGTATATTCTTCCTTTGGTTGCATATAAATCTGTTATTAATGCTTAATACTTAATATTCTAGATTTAAATCATATTTTTTATTTATTCGGTTATAAATATTGAAAGAAAATTTTTATATAAATTTTGTTTGTTTATTTAGTTGGAGCTTATTGGTACTGGGTGTAGAAAGTGAATAATAAAATTTTTTTTCTTTGTGAAAAAATAGGGAACAACTATGCATGCTTCTGTAGGTGAGGATCTGATAACTGTGTTCGAGTCATTGATATCGGAAGGAACTGTGTATGTTTTTACATACTTTGGAGTTAACAACAACTGTGGGTTGTATCGCACAACATCGCATCAATTTTGGTTGTTTTTTTAAGATAGAACTACTGTCTTACCCTCTTTCTGTGATGCAATACCGTTATATGGTATTAAGTTGGTCCCTTTTAGGGAAATTATGGGATACTCTCCTCATCATCCTTTTTTGGTTGGTAAGTGTATAATTTATGGCAAGTACACAAGTTGATTTTTTTTTTTAATTATGACAAAATATCACTAAAAGGTGTGATTTGGGCACATTTTTCTGTTTGATATTTATTTAAGACGTTGCTGGAGTTATGGCCGGCGTAGAGGGTGAGATGAATTTTAACACCCTAATATTCAAATCCTTATGCTCGAGTCATAAGTCAATGATATTACGGTGGTACGACTCTCAGGTGGATTTTTAATAAATAAATATAGGTAATTTCGAAAGGAGTATTAATCGAGAAGCCTGAAAAGAGTAGAAATAAAATCGCGAAGATGTATCTCTCACGTTTCGACAACAAAAGATAAACCGTGAAGCCGAAAACGATATACGGACAAGGCGTAGAGGAGATAAAGAGATAGATCTTATTATTCAATAACCAACCCAATCATTCATATATTCATTATCTGAAATTCATCCAATCACTTGTGCCATCATACAATGCACACATCGACTTACCTTTCTTACCTCTTTCCGGCCTCCGGCCCAAAATTCACGGCCTCCGGCCCATTTTTCATAATTTAAATGCATAAACCACAAATCAATACTCATTACCCAGTACATCAAATTCTCAATACACCAAGCATACAAGGTCACACAATTCTCAACCCAATCATTAATTCACATTACATATCAACTATGTATATTAGCACCAACCATTTACACAATCCAAACTTAATCCTAGGGGCATCTAGCCTAGGAATTCTCATCACAACACACGGTACTTAAATGAAACTTAAACCGTACCTCTTGTAGCCAAACCAATTGAGCCTCTTCTATGGAATTCTTCACCAACCTTAGCTCCAAGCCTTACCAAAGCTCCTCAAGCAATACCAATCTCCCAATTGTGCACCAACATCACCAAATACACTAACATAACCAATGTCACATACATACATCAACCTAGGGCTCATAAAAATGACAAATCACAAGGGTTTGATCACTTCTTACCTCAGCCCATATGAAGTAGGGGTAGAACCCACTTAGAATCCATGTTGGAGTATCCCTAAACACCAAAAATCACAAGATTTCAACACTAACTACCCAAAAACGTGTAACAGTGGGGAATTTCGAAAACTGGGCAGAGATGAATGAAATACTCACCACCAAACTTAGATAGAATTGTAGAGGATAAGAAGAGCAACGCGTGGCCGCAAACGGCTCGTCAATCGGAGCTCCGTAGCTCAAGTTATGGTGGTTTGAAGATCAAAGAGAGTTAGGTTTTCTCTCTTCTCTTCTCTCTTCTCAAATCAGCGCCCCAACCCTTCTTTTTAGGGTAAAATGAGCTGAAATGCTCACAACTAATGTTTATATATGTTGGGTCTTAGGCCCACTTAGGTCCGGTTCACTTATTTTTGCCCATTGGCCCAATTTTGGGCCAAAACCTTTAAGATTAGCGCTCTAAATCGCACTTTAAATATTTCTACCTTCCCTAATTATAATTCCTCATTTCTTAATCTTATTTACCCATAATCAATTTCCTCAGTTGTAGTACCAAACAGATCTCAGCTGGTACTGCCGGTCAAAATTCCACTGCGCACTTTTACGCAGAAAACTAATATTTTCCGACTCGAAAAAATTCACTGAATCCAAATATCATATTTAAATTATCAAATTCCAATTGCCAAATCTTCCAACCATATTCGCTCCTATTTAATTTATTATTTACTAAATTTCGGTTAGACCGGGTATTACATTCTATCCCTCTAACAGAAATTTTCGCCCTCGAAAATTCCATCCATCACTATCCTCTCCCTCTGCCAAGCCAATTACCACTAATCACAGCTCAACTCCAAGCATAACCTCTCCAGTGTCATCGGGCCCTGAGCTTCCCTTCCGCCATTGCCATTATTGTTCATCTATTGCCCAAGAGTCTCCGTAGTGGCCTGCATAGCAGCAGCCATATTCTCCAATGCCGCCATAAGGTTTACCGGGTTATTCGGGTTGATTTTCGGTTCCTGCGTATTAGTACGATCTCTTTCACGTCCCCGACCGGGTCCACGAGGTGCCATCTGGTTCCTATACACACCAAACAATTGATATCAAGTTGATCAGTCTCAATATCGGAAGTATAGTGCTTCAAAGTACCAAAGGTACACTCATGGACTTCATGCTAGATGTATCGATTGGATACCCTAACTAGCACAGGCACAGACTCAGAGTATGCATTGAAGCATAAGCAGTTCCATCCCTCAGGCTCACGAGAACGAACTGCTCTGATACCATAATTTAACACCCTAATATTCAAATCCTTATGCTCGAGTCATAAGTCAATGATATTACGGTGGTACGACTCTCAGGTGGATTTTTAATAAATAAATATAGGTAATTTCGAAAGGAGTATTAATCGAGAAGCCTGAAAAGAGTAGAAATAAAATCGCGAAGATGTATCTCTCACGTTTCGACAGCAAAAGATAAACTGTGAAGCCGAAAACGATATACGGACAAGGCGTAGAGGAGATAAAGAGATAGATAACAGATAGATATATATAACATAAGTAAATAGCTACTAGTCGCGACCCGCGAAGTTTAGGCCGGCTAGGGTACAGTATGAAAGTAGATGACAACAATATATCCTAATCTCTCCCAAAGGAAACATAAGAGCCTCTATAGGCAAGTTCCAAAAGAGTTCAATACA
>NC_029794.2:23396641-23410020 GCF_000816755.2 Arachis ipaensis | reverse complement strand
ACGCGCGAACGCGCGGGTTGAAAAATATCCAAACGGCGCGCAAGCGTCAGCCACGCGTACGCGTGGGTGCTCTTGCGCCCCAGGCACAAAACTGGCACAACTCTAGCACAAGTCTCGGGAAAATAGCTGGGCATTTGGTGCAGCGCATCGACGCACCCGCGCACACCACGCGCACGCGTGGATGGTGCTTTCTGGAAGAACGGCGCGCACGCGCCAGGTGCGCCTACGCGCGTAGGGTCGTTCTGCTAAAAATTTTCTAAGTTAAAAGCTGCAGAATTTACAGATTCAACCCCCAATCTTCCGACGGACATAACTCTCTCATTTTAAATTGTTTTTCACCCGTCCTTCGAACGACATGGACATCCCGGATCCAATTTTATTTCTAAACAGATTTGGCAGAAAACAGAGATCCGTAGTCCAGGTTATGTCCCGTCAAAGTATGCCCCAAAACCATGTTTCCATACAAAACCACAAAGTGCCATTTTCAAAACAAGCCATTTTCAACTCTTTTTAAAATCAATCAAAACATGCCAATTTCAGCCTTTTCTTTGAAATCAATCAAAATATACCAAAATCAACATCAAGCCTCCTCAACTCGCACGTTGACACTTTCTCAAACTCAAACACATTTACATATCATATACTCTTTCTCATGCCAAATTTCAACAACACTATTTCCAATCAACCATCATTATACATAATCAATATCGTACTCACTATCACGTGGCTTTACCCACAAATTAACCTTAATCATTCCTCAAGCATATATCACGACAAACATATCTCTAATGCATCATCATACCATCAAGGCATCAATAATCATAATCACATATATGACCATATAATATATCTCAACCAAAACCAACATACCTCATCTATATAATTGCACCCAAATTTACCAAATCCCATACCTCAACTCCTCAAACCTTATTATTCAATAACCAACCCAATCATTCATATATTCATTATCTGAAATTCATCCAATCACTTGTGCCATCATACAATGCACACATCGACTTACCTTTCTTACCTCTTTTCGGCCTCCGGCCCAAAATTCACGGCCTCCGGCCCATTTTTCACAATTTAAATGCATAAACCACAATACTCATTACCCAGTACATCAAATTCTCAATACACCAAGCATACAAGGTCACACAATTCTCAACCCAATCATTAATTCACATTACATATCAACTATGTATATTAGCACCAACCATTTACACAATCCAAACTTAATCCTAGGGGCATCTAGCCTAGGAATTCTCATCACAACACATGGTACTTAAATGAAACTTAAACCGTACCTCTTGTAGCCAAACCAATTGAGCCTCTTCTGTGGAATTCTTCACCAACCTTAGCTCCAAGCCTTACCAAAGCTCCTCAAGCAATACCAATCTCCCAATTGTGCACCAACGTCACCAAATACACTAACATAACCAATGTCACATACATACATCAACCTAGGGCTTATAAAAATGACAAATCACAAGGGTTTGAGCACTTCTTACCTCAGCCCATATGAAGTAGGGGTAGAACCCACTTAGAATCCATGTTGGAGTATCCCTAAACACCCAAAATCACAAGATTTCAACACTAACTACCCAAAAATGTGTAACAGTGGGGAATTTCGAAAACTGGGCAGAGATGAATGAAATACTCACCACCAAACTTAGATAAAATTGTAGAGAATGAGAAGAGCAACGCGTGGCCGCAAACGGCTCGTCAATCGGAGCTCCGTAGCTCAAGTTATGGTGGTTTGAAGATCAAAGAGAGTTAGGTTTTCTCTCTTCTCTTCTCTCTTCTCAAATCAGCGCCCCAACCCTTCTTTTTAGGGTAAAATGAGCTGAAATGCTCACAACTAATGTTTATATATGTTGTGTCTTGGGCCCACTTAGGCCCGGTTCACTTATTTTTGCCCATTGGCCCAATTTTGGGCCAAAACCTTTAAGATTAGCGCTCTAAATCGCACTTTAAATATTTCTACCTTCCCTAATTATAATTCCTCATTTCTTAATCTTATTTACCCATAATCAATTTCCTCAGTTGTAGTACCAGACAGATCTCAGCCGGTACTGCCGGTCAAAATTCCACTGCGCACTTTTACGCAGAAAACTATATTTTCCGACTCGGAAAAATTCACTGAATCCAAATTCATATTTAAATTATCAAATTCCAATTGCCAAATCTTCCAACCATATTTGCTCCTATTTAATTTATTATTTACTAAATTTTGGTTAGACCGGGTATTACAGGAAATACATGAACGATGGCAAACTTATTAACATGATGGTCATTCATATTGAGAATGACAGGTGCATTTTTTCCAACAATCCTTACTCTCCACTTAATATGTTTAAATAAGTAATCTTTTATTTTCTAAATAATTTGCATTTCTATACAGTTTACAGCTTAATATTGTTATTCTTGGACAGATGGTGGACCGGATCAAGGATTTTTTAGCATCGGGCGATCAACAACTACCAATAGTTATTTTTCAATTTGCAAGAGTAAAAAATGCTGGAGGTACGTGAGTATTTGATTACTATCAAATGATTATATTCTTATTATAACTATTTCTACTAATTATTGAGATGCAAAATGGGTGGCTCATGAAAGGTTGTCAATAGAAGGAAGGTTATGCCATCAATATTTTCATATAGTAAAAACAGTTGAGATAAGTAGAGATTTTTTTAAATATCATTGGAAATTCTCTTTTTTGTTTTTAATTTCTAAAATTTAATTGGTTGAAGTGATACAAACTATTATTATATAAAATTGGATAAACGAGGTATCAGCAGTTTTTTTTTTCTTCGTTGATTGTAAATCCTATGTTGAATTACTCGAGAATTAATTAATCAATATATAATTTTAAACTATATTTCTGTTATTATATAATACTTTTTATTATTTTATATTTGCATTAAATATTTTTTTTTATATGTCATTGCTAAAATAAAAAGTTTTAATAATTAATTAGGTTCACGGTAGGTTATAGTTATTTTTTAAAATCTAAGTATACTTTTGGTTACCTTCCATTCGATAATTCTTTTGTCATGTATAATTGTACAACTCATTTAAACAATGATTGTTATATATAGGTACCAATATTGTGCAGAACATTATGTATGGTACTAGACTCTTGATAAATCCAGATATTCCTGAGGTTTTGATGCTTCGAAAAAGGTATTGTAACAATATTGTGAATTATTTATGGTTGTGCATATTGACTGTATTTTTGTGGCATCGTGATTGATAAGTAGTGTGTACTATAGAGAGATCTCGCAGTACCTGTCTGTGGTTTCTGGCAAACCAGCATATCTTGATGAAGATGAAGTTTTATATTCCATTGGGAGGAAGACAATAAAGGAGTTACGTGCTGCTGCGGATGTGAATGCTTTATATAAAACTACTTTTTTTCGTTTGGTTAATTTTTTTTTAAAAACTTTCAAACTGTTCCTAGATAGGTTGGATTCTATGTTGTTCGGGCCACTGTTCTTGATGTTGAACCCGTTCCAAGTTGGTGGTATAAATCATGTGTTTGCAGCGTGAAGGCAGAAGCTAATGCGGATGAATACTTCTGCGATGGCTGTAATAAGGACGTGAATAATGTGCTTGACAGGTATTACTCTAATTAGATTTATTTGTGCAATCTTTTCATAAAAATGCAATATAGTTAACTAATTGATTATGTTGATTTTTAATGATTTAGCAATATCTGGCTTAATACTAATATTTATTAAAAACAAAAACTGCTTTGGTTGATGAAAATCTGGTTTAGCCACAAAAAAAAAGCTGGCAAACAAAGATAGAGTGCACAGAAAAAAATTCATATATCTACAACACTTTTATACCAAAGTCTCCTTTGCTAGGCTAAAATCTAGAAAACTGATAAATCTAAAAAAAATTGTGTTTGAGCATCTAAATTATGTTGAATATCATTTTTATGATTTTGTTGTAACTAAAGGGTGATAGGCCAGGTGTTAATTGATGTTTTTGAATTAAAAACAAAACAGGTATAAGTTAAATTTGCTGGTTTTTGATGGTACTGGTACAACAAACTTTGTTGTGTTCGATAAGGAGGTCGCAGCACTATTCAGACGAACCTGTACTGAGATGGTGAAAGAGTTGAATGTACGTGAAACCAATTTCGTTAAACACGTTATGATTGTCAATAAAATATGTTTGTTTATTTAGAACGATATAAATGTAAAATTTTTGGTGTAGGAAAAAGGGAAAGCAAGCAAAGATCTTACTGGTTTTAATGAGTTTTTCCTTGATAAGGAGTTTCTATTCAAGGTCGAAGTAGAAACTACTGAATGGTGCGATTCTTATGATGTATCGGTGATACGTTCTGATTCTACCAATTTACCGAGGTGGAGGGACACTCAAGGCCCGGTAAAATCTGGTGTACCCCGTGCTGGTCCTATTAACCCTATGCATGTATGATTTTTTCTTTATTTTTTGTTGATTTTTAGACTATGTATATTAAGGCTTAATTTGCCAAATATGAGATGCTGTTTATTTATTTTTTTCATTGTTTTTTATGTAGCCTCGAGGTGAAGATGGATGTTCTGTTTGTGATGAGTCACCTGATCCAATTGTGAAAAATTTGTCTGTTATTAAAAGACCTGTTGTGAGGGTATTCATTTAGTCTTCACTTATATGACCTCTTTTATATTTTGGAATTTATTTTTTGGTTAAAATCTTAATTATACTTTCTTGTTTTGTTTTGTTTGAAGCGTCTGTTGGATGAGTTCAACATGTCTGGTGCTCCTTCCATTAAAAAGTAGCTGCTGTGAAACATGAGGTTTTTCATGTAATGGAGATAAAGGAGCATGTTTTAAAGGTTTGGTGGAGTCTTGGCTATGACTATTGTTTATTGAGAGAATAGATACTATTCAAATTTTAAAATATTTTAAATTAAATAATTGTTGTTTTGTTTTATTTAATTATCTATATTTTTTGGGACATGCTAATGACATTGAAAGTACTTTCTTTTTATTTTGATACAAGTCAAACATGACTCTAATATATAATTAGATAATTATGGGTATTGTTAGCGTATAATATATATATATTATTTTAGATGTTATTTTTTTTATTAAAATTTATTGAATACTTTTATAATACAGATTTTTTGACTATATGATTATATCTGCTATTTCTGTAATTGACTAAAAGAACAAGAAAGTAATTGACTAATTGACCTGTATATTAAACAATAGTCATTGGCGTTCAGCGACCTTACTCCTCAAGTTATTATTATTTGGGTGGGGATCAATCATCGTATTTTAAAGAAGATACAATAATTTAAGCTTCTTGGTGGTGTTTTTTTTTTTTTTTAAATGTTCAACATAGATTCCAAAATACCACTACACTTAACACTTTTTTTTTCTTCCAATTTTATAATTTAGTATTAACTCGAAGGATAACAATTTTACCAACTTCTAATTAATAGAGTCACTTATTTATTATATGCTATTTTCAACTTATTCTTAATGAAAAAATTTTTATGAAAAATAAAATAATGAAATAAAAAGGTTTCATTATCAATTTTAAGAATAATAAAATTTCAATATTCGATTATATTCTCATGTAGCATTATTTTAAGATTCTAATACTGAACTATTAATTTTATATTAGGTGACTTATGTTTAATTGTCTTGATTTTTAATAAAATTAATTAAATAAATTATATAATTTTGTGGAATTATTCCAATTATATTATTACTTAAATTTTTTTTTCTCTCTGTTGATAAAAACTCTCTTCTTTCTCCTGGTAACACAAAGTTAGATGATGTGGGAGAGTTGCTGCCGTTGTCTCTACTTTGACAACAGTGACCCTCCACTCTCCCTCCTCCCAACCTTAAGATCGAGATTTAGAGAAAAATTTTGATTCATGAAGTTGTTTAGAGATCAGAAAAATATTCAAAAATAGGAGTGGTTCACGAAGAAGATGGCACAAATTTTAAGCAATCATGACATGGGACCGATATATATTAATCATATTCTAAATTCTTCAACCTAAACTCAAAATCTGCAAATAAAAATTAGTATATGGATTTTTCCGAAATAAAATAATAACATTAATAAAAAGTGCTTTTAATTTATTATTAGTTAATTATTGAACATAAAATTATCAAATAAAACATATTATTAAATGAGAGTAATTACTGAATGAGAGTGATTGTTAGGGTGTTGGTGTTGTATGCTGCTGTGACTCATTAAAGTATGTTATATTATATTTATGACTTTGTAAATAGAAACTTTTTATTTCGTTCAAAAAAGAAAACTATTAATTTAAAATAAAATATCTTTGATTCTTTCCAACAAATTATAACGTATACACATTAATATTTTAGCCCAACCCAAAATACAATAGCTCTATATAAGAACTCTATAATTACATATAATCTTTCATATTCAATATTTGATTATTAGATATTCTTTTGAAGGTGTTACTGTTGCACATTGCACCACATCTTTATGTAAGTTTTATTTATTTTTTTCTTTTCAAATAAATTTTTTAAGTGTTGATTAGTCTTCTATTGATTAGTGTTTTCATTTTATTTTGTTCAACTTTTTTACAATTTTATTTTTTTTACTGTTCACATGTTATAAACTTATTAGTTTAGTAATTGAAAAGAATTAATATAATATAGCTTAATTGTTAAATATTTGAAAAAAATAAGACTATTATACACTCTCTAAAAATACTGTTACTATACAATACACTATGTTTTATGTAATTTTTATATGTTTTATGTAAGTTTCATTTTCTTTTATCAAATATGTTAAAGTTTGTTAATTTGGATACTAATTTTTATTATTTTTTAAGTAAAAATTGATACCTCATAAATTAATCAATAAATAATCAGTATTGTGAGTTAATGGATATTTAAAATTTAACTTCAAAATAAGTATTAAAATTTGAAAATTTGTATTTGTAGCTCATTGTTGCGGAAGAAGTACATTGTAGATAAGTGACTTAACAACAATAATGTATCACACTCCAATCACACAATCGAAGGTTGCAAGGTTAAGACGAAAGATAATTTTGGCAAGAAAACGAAAAAGACTTGATGATAATGAGTCTGCTTTCTTTGGTGCTTCTGGTAAGTGTTCTTCTAAAACTTCTTTAATTTTAATTTTTTATGGGAATTACAGTTTAAACTATTATTGTTGTCGAGAATATTAGCGAAGTAGTTTGTACTATACATAATTTTTTAAATATTTTAGTTTAGTGATTTAAAAACTAAAAATAACTATTCATCTTTATAATTTTTTTTAAACTCATATTTAATAAGCTATAAATTACATAAAAACTATGCAATCTTCAAATCTTCATATACTATTTAGGTTAATTAATTATTTAATATTATTTAAAATATACTCTATCATAATTTAAAATAATATACTATTTATCCTAAATTAATACATAAAACTCTATATTAATTGGGAAAATATAAAATTTGATGCTTTTGTGTATATCTATTTAACTCGATTTAAATAAATTGAAATTTTAAAATTATATTTAAATTTAGAGTTTTATTTGTTATTTAAATTGTATTGTATTTATTTTTAACTGATGACTGGTTATACTTTGAATAATATGATATGAATACTCATTGATTTAGTTTAATAATTTAAAAAATAATTCAATAAAGCTAAACCAATACAAAAAAATTTTTAACTACGAAAGTATACTACTAAAATTATATAAAATCAAATACGAGATTAGTTAATTGAATAATTATTATTTGTGTTTCATTTATTTTTTTTGACTTAACAGTGTCGAAGAACAACAATAATACAAATTTTGACGTACATAAAAATGTGCATCATATTACTACAAGTCAAAGAACAGTGTGTCGAGAAACTGGTACCTCATCTAATATTCTCAGTTTATAATCCAGTAAAGATAAATGTGACATTTTTTTCACTATAATTGACTCATATTTATCTAAATTTAATTTATATCGGTTTAATGATGAAAATTTTCTATATATTTTTCATTACTCATTCATAGGGAAGCAACTATCTATGCATGGTATACACTGTGCCTCGCATGGAATTTTTGGACAGGAAAATACTCCTCCTAATTATGTAAGACCTTCTACATCAGAGATAAGATCTAAATCTTTAACTCTACAGACGGATCCTTCATTGACAAGAACTCCACTGTCCGTGTTAACAAATAGTACGTATAATGAATGATTGCCAAATGATTCATACACCAATATTTAACAAAAAGTATACTTCATCGGAAATCATTTATATAACATAGATTTATTACAATTCTAGCATACTTCAGTGTACAAGGACCCGTCAATAATCTAACTGAAGTCGTTTCACAAAATCAGCTTCCATCACACTCCGGTTTCCACCGATCGTGCCTAACAGAAAGGTAATTTAGAAAAGATAGTTGTTATTATTATATTCTTTTTTTTTCTATAGTTTCTATGGTTTATTTGAATGAAATTTAAATTTTTTGTAAAGAAGTTCTACTATGATTGGGGTGAAAAAAGGACAATCTTCCTCTGTTGTTGCTTCGGTGGCTATTAATTTGGCACAACTTTATGAAGATGTAAATTTATCGACTGTTAAGACACATCTACCAAGCGCTGACACACACAGTGGCCAACGTGTTGATCCTTTTGTTGATGATGAAGGTAATTTCTCACTATATCAAGAATTTAAGTTTGTAGTTTGCAAGATATATGAATTATTAGTAATACATCAAAATGATTATGTTTGCATTTTTTATAATTTTTTTTACTGTAATTTTGAATGGTTATGATGATTCAATGTTGGATGTGAATATGGAAGATAATTTTATACCGTCCTCAGAAATCTTAGACGGTATGTAAAATTTTTATCTGTATGCTTATTTGCATCTGTGTACATCATGGACTAAATTGTATCGGTATGACAACTGAGTAGCTAAAGAGAGTTCATTCGACAGATGTATGGGATATAGGAAATCCTATTTATCAATGTCAACACTGTAAAGCATGGATGTGGTCTGGAGAAAGACTTGCTAAATCCAAACAGTCACCCCAACCAAAATTTTCATTATGTTGTATGGAAGGAAAGATCGAGCTTCCTCTACTTTCTGTGCCTCCTGATGGGCTCATTCAACTTCATACTGGAGGAGATCAAAGAAGTATTCATTTCCTAAAAAATATAAGGACACTTAATTCAATGTTTTGTTTTACATCAATGGCTGAAAAAATTGACCGCGGGGTGAACAATGGGACTGCTCCTCCAATTTTTAAGCTTGGGGGTCAAAACTACCATAGCATTGGTAGCTTACTTCCTCCTGATAGTTTGCGACCAACATTTGCCCAGCTATATATCTATGACACAGAAAATGAGATTGATAATCGAATAGGCACACTTCGGTAATTTTCATGCAACCAGTCAAATTTTTTAGTTATTTCTTATCTGTGAGAGAAAATAACATAAATTTGATTTTTTTTTTCGCAGTTCCAATGAAGCTATAAATGAGCGGGATAGGGAAATTGTGGCAATATTAAAAAACATGCTAGACAGATATAATAGTTTGGCAAAGAGTTTTCGCTATGCAAGAGATAGATACCAACAGGAAAATTGCACAAACATAAAGTTTAAGTTGATTAGTAAAAGGACTACAGATGGCAGGACATACAACTTGCCATCTGCATCTGAAGTGGCTGCATTGATTGTTGGCGATGTCAAACAACTTAGCAAGGATAGAGATATTATTATAGAGAGTCAATCTAGAAAGTTCCAGCGGATTGATGTTTTTCATCCGTCTTATTTAGCCTTGCAATATCCATTGTTGTTTCCGTATGGGGAGGATGGATTTCGTTTGGGTATTGCAACATCAGATTCAATCTCCACTAGACCTACAAAAAACAAAACAAAACAATCACTTTGCGATAATTCTTTGCTTTTCGATTACAGAAAAGGACGGGTGAATCTCCGTTAATTCTGAGATCAAAGAGATTATTCCAACAGTTTCTGGTAGATGCCTACACAATGGTGGAATCAGAGAGGTTAAAATTCTTTAGGTGTAAACAACCACAGTTGAGGGTTGATAAATACAAATGTCTGCATGAAAGTCTTATAAACGGGGATGTAGATGCTGCAAGGCTTGGCAAAAGAATAATACTTTCCAGTACATTTACCGGTGGACCTAGGTATATGATGAATAATTGTAAAGATGCGTTTGCAATTTGCAGATATGCAGGATATCCTAGCTATTTTATCACCATGACCTGTAACCCTGAATGGGATGAGATAAGAAGAGAAGTGACTTCCATTGGATTGAAGGCAGAAGACCGTCCTGATATATTGTGTCGAATTTTCAAGATCAAGCTTGATGGTTTGATAGATGACCTCAAAGAGGGAAAAATCTTTGGCAAAATTTTGGGATGTAAGTATGTGTTTATGCAACGCTTTATTAAAATCCTATGTTGTAATGCTTTGCTCATTTGTCTTTTTCAATTTTCAGACGTTTGTACTGTAGAGTTTCAAAAGAGAGGGCTTCCGCATGCACATATCCTTTTATTCATGAGTAACGAGTTCAAGCCACAAACACCAGATGACATAGACAAACATATAACAGCTGAGATTCCTGATGAAAATGAAAGGCCAAATCTACATAGAGCTATTCAAAATTACATGGTACATGGTCCATGTGGTCCATACAACAAGAATTCACCTTGCATGAAGAATGGATCCTGTTCAAAGTTCTATCCTAAAGAGTTTAGACAGCGAACACTCATTGATGAGGCCGGATTTTCCAAATATAGGCGTACTGATAACGGTCGAACTGTGAAGAAAAGAGAATGTGTACTAGACAATAAGTTCATTGTTCCGTATAATCTAGAATTGTTGCTCAAGTTTGGGTGCCACATAAATGTGGAATACACATGCCAAACAAGTTCTATTAAGTATCTGTTTAAGTATGTACACAAGGGTAATGACCGTGTAACAGCTACTCTATACAATGTTGGTGATCCGTCAGAAGCCACACAAGTTGTTGACAAAATTAGGAATTACTACAATTGTAGGTATATTTCGGCATGTGAGAAAGTCTGGCGTCTATTTGGATACGAAATCCAAGAGAAAGAACCATTTGTGATTAGACTTCCATTCCATTTGGAGGATGAGCAACCTGTGGTTTATGGTGAAACTTCTAATGTGAATGATATCGTCGAAAGAGCAATATCTCATAGGTCCATGTTTTTGGGATGGATGGCAGCGAACATGTCATATCCTTATGCTCGAAGTCTGACTTATGCTGAGTTTCCAACCAAGTTTATTTGGAAGGACGATTCTTCAAAGTGGTTTCCTCGAAAGAAAGGCTTCGCAATTGGAAGGTTGACTCATGTACCTGCAGGTAATGACGAGTTTACATTCAATTTTGATCTTACTTATTTAAGGATTTAAATTTAAAATCTTAACAGCCTGTACCCCATGTCCATTTTATTCAATTTATCTACACTAGAAAATAAATGTTCATATAACTTTCAACAGTTATAATTTGTAAATTATACGATTTTTTATTTTTTAATATTTTTTAGAAAAATTATTCTTAAGCGGATGTGAAGCTACATAATAATTAAAATAGCGTAGCTTAATCCATTTAACAACTTAAAAGTGGGATTTTAACTAAGTTTTTTGCAGCAAATACCGAAGAATATTACCAACGACTTCTCTTGAATACTCAAAGAGGATGTACGGGTTTTCGAGATATAAGAACAGTTGGAGGAACAATTTATGCTACGTATAGAGATGCATGCTTCGCCCTTGGACTCTTGCAAGATGACAAAGAATTTATTGATGCAATTAAGGAAGCAAGCTCATGGGCCTCAGGATCATATGTTAGGAGGTTATTTGTAATTCTATTAACATCCAACAATATCTCAAGACCAGAACATGTTTGGGATAGATGTTGGCATGAACTCTCAGATGATATTTTGTATCGACAGAGAGCCATGATGAACATGAGCGGTGAGTTTCTATTAATTACAATGATAAAAGTTCTTCCTTATTGATCATTTTTAGTTTGATTGAATTTTTATGGTATCGTATAATATGCAGAGTTAACAATGTCAGATGATGAGATTAAGCAGTTGTGCTTAATGGATATAGTCAAGATCTTACATTCCTATGGTAAGATCTTGAAAGACTATCCTCCTATGCCTTTAGCAACTGAAGTTGATAATTCTTTGTTAACCGAAAGGGTTATAAGGGAAGAGCTAAACTTTAACAGGGATGATTTAAAGAAAAGTGCCTCAGATATGTTAGCCATCGCAACACCTGAGCAGAGATATGCATTCGATAAAATTGTTACAGCTGTGTATTGTGATGAAGGGGTTTTTTCTTTGTGTATGGTCATGGAGGTACTGGAAAAACATTTCTCTGGAACCTTATGTCTGCTGAGATTCGCTCAAGGGGTGATATAGTGTTAAACGTTGCTTCGAGTGGTATTGCATCTTTACTTCTTCCCAATGGAAGAACGGCACACTCAAGGTTCAAAATACTGCTAAATATAACTGAGGATTCTGTATGTAACATCAAACCTGGTTCTCCTCAAGCAATGTTACTGTTGAAAGCCAAACTTATAATTTGGGATGAGGCCCCAATGGTTAGTAGGTACTGCTATGAAGCGCTTGACAAATGCTTGGGTGACATCATGAGGTGTTCTCCAACATATAGCAAAGATTTGCCCTTTGGAGGAAAAGTGGTTGTACTAGGTGGAGACTTTAGACAAATTCTTCCTGTCATTCCACGAGGATCGAGACAAGATATCGTTCATTCAACCGTGAATTCGTCTTACCTTTGGAAGTTTTGCCAGGTGCTCAAACTAACAAAAAACATGAGACTCTCTGTAGGGATGACTGCTTCAGATCAAGATCAGACAGAGCAATTTGGTGAGTGGTTATTGAAAGTTGGTGATGGTCTAATAGGTGACAATATGGATGGTGAATCTGAGATATGTCTTCCAGGAGATATTGTTATTCCTTCTTCGGACCAGGCATTTGATGAGTTAGTTCATTTTTCTTATCCAAATATTCTGGAAAACATGTCCTCAAAGGATTTTTTCAAAGCAAGAACTATACTGGCTCCCACACTAGACATCGTTGAAGAGGTCAACAACCATCTGATGGCTATCATTCCTGGAGGAGAAAAATTATATCTTAGTTCGGATTCCATATGTATGGATGAAGGGAATATGGAGAGTCAACTAAATCTCTATGGTCCTGAATTACTGAATAGCATAAATTGCTCTGGTTTGCCTCCACATAAATTAATACTCAAGATTGGTGTTCCGGTGATGTTACTGAGGAATATTGACCAATCCAGTGGTCTTTGTAATGGTACAA
>NC_029794.2:23392075-23394541 GCF_000816755.2 Arachis ipaensis | reverse complement strand
ATGAGACTCTCTGTAGGGACGACTGCTTCAGATCAAGACGAGACAGAGCAATTTGGTGAGTGGTTATTGAAAGTTGGTGATGGTCTAATAGGTGACAATATGGATGGTGAATCTGAGATATGTCTTCCAGGAGATATTGTTATTCCTTCTTCGGACCAGGCATTTGATGAGTTAGTTCATTTTTCTTATCCAAATATTCTGGAAAACATGTCCTCAAAGGATTTTTTCAAAGCAAGAACTATACTGGCTCCCACACTAGACATCGTTGAAGAGGTCAACAACCATCTGATGGCTATCATTCCTGGAGGAGAAAAATTATATCTTAGTTCGGATTCCATATGTATGGATGAAGGGAATATGGAGAGTCAACTAAATCTCTATGGTCCTGAATTACTGAATAGCATAAATTGCTCTGGTTTGCCTCCACATAAATTAATACTCAATGTTGGTGTTCTGGTGATGTTACTGAGGAATATTGACCAATCCAGTGGTCTTTGTAATGGTACAAGGCTACAAGTTAGGAAGCTTGGAAATCATGTCATAGAATGTGAAGTCTTAACGGGTAACAATGTTGGTCATATTGCTTTGATTCCAAGAATGAATATGGTACCAACAAATGAAACCGTCTCAGTTAGATTCCAACGACGACAGTTTCCCATAATAGTATCGTTTGCCATGACAATTAATAAGTCTCAGGGACAAACTTTATCTCATATTGGATTGTACTTGCCCAGACCAGTTTTTACACATGGCCAACTATAAGTGGCACTTTCAAGAGTTAAGAGGAAGAGAGGTTTAAAAGTTTTACTTATGAATCACGTAGGAATGTCTGCAAATTCAACTATCAATGTTGTTTATGGAGAAGTCTTTGAAAAAATAGTATTCTAATGTAAATATTTTAATTTTATTTTAAATTCTGTATCAGTGTATAATTATTTTACTTTAAAATATATAAAATAATTATTACTTCCTTTTTTAAGTTAAACTTTGATTTTGATAATAATTTTATAAATATCTTAAAATAATAATTATTTTGTATTTTTGTTTTAAGTATCGAAACATATAAATTTTTTTCTTACTTTTATAAATTTTCCTGTGTTGAGCACGGGTTTATACACTAGTTATCTCTATAATAGAGCATTGGGAGTCTCCAATTTCTTTTATTTGTTCCATATATAGACACATGTATATTTCTTTCTTTTCATGAATAGAATTATCTGACTTTGAAAAAAATACACTACCTTTTAATTAGTCCATATGATTAGAGTAAAAGCTTAATTTAAACTAACTTGTTAGAAAATTTTTGTTTAAAAACTAATTTATTCGAGAAAATTTCTAAGGACTTTACTCTAATTTAGATGAACATTCTGATTTCAAGACACTAATATTTGAATTAGGAAAAAAAAATCTGTTGTTCTAAAACAATACATAATATTATAATCTCTAAGTCGAATTTATATACATTTGGTTCTTTCTAATGAGGATTCTTATTACTTTTAATATAAAGCCTTGTTCTAAGACGAAAGCTTCCATCTCTTGCAGTATCTAAAAACTCTTCCAAGCCAAATTCATTGTCTGAAATTTGCTCTTTTTTCGTTCTATTTATTACTCTTACATTTTTTTCAAAAGGCTTATTTGGCTTCACAAACATGAATTTTATTAAAATTTTCTTCTTCTCCTCCTTTCTTTTTATTTTCTGAATTCTCCCAATTCAGATCAAATGTTTCACGTTCTTTTTCTCTATGCAATTTAATGTCTTCAATAAGCTACTAAAATCATAGCAATCTGTTACAGAAAAAATAAAATAAAATAAAAAAATCATAATTTTCAAAAAAAAAAATTAACTAGTAAACCATTAAAATTAAATTCAGTCATAAGATTATTTTATTTAAAATTATAAATTTAAAATTTTAAAACAATTTTATTTAGACGTAAAACAATTTTATTTAGACGCAAGTGCTGTAATTATATGCAAACCGCCGATAGGGGACACGAATTAGAGTTGAACCTAAACCGTTACCTAGTTACTTAGAAAATGTCTATGTATATATTTGGCAAACATCGTTGGAGAAAAGAGAAGTAATTCTATTTCTAAAAGCGTTCATGTGAAGCTAAAATTTACTGTGTATGCGTTCATGTCCATGGTGATTAGTTAGTGTTGGAAAATTAGACGAAAAATATAGTTATCCGTTCCAAATTTTTTTCATCAAAATCTTTTAGTACTCTCTTTCATATCTTAATTTTTATGTTTTTTTTATGTAATATATGTTGTTGGTTTTATGAAATTTTTATTTTTTCTTATTTGAATGAGTTTTTTTTATTCTTTGATATCCTCTATTGTTGTTTTATATAAAAAAAAATTTATTTTTTATTTGATATTTGAAAATTTATAATTATAATTATTATATAATAAAAAAAGTATTATACAAAAATGATAAAAAATAATAAAAAAATATTAGACATAAA
>NC_029794.2:23383566-23391924 GCF_000816755.2 Arachis ipaensis | reverse complement strand
ATAATAATTACAATTATAAATTTTATAAACTCAAATAAAAAATATTTTTTTATATAAAATAAAAATAGAGTACATCAAAGAATAGAAAAAAAATTTATATAGATAAGAAAGAATAAAAATTTTATAAAACCAACCACATATATCATATGAAAAAAAATATAAAAATTAAAATATAAAAGAGAGTACTAAAAATAATAAAAAAAACCAAATGATTGAAACAAATTTAGAAGATTTTGATAAAAAAATAATTTTAAACGAAGAAAATTTTTCATCTAATTTTCCAATAGTAACCAGCGACCATGGACATGAACGCAAAAGCAACAAATTTTAGTTTGTGCGTTTAGAGGTGGAATCACTTCTCTTTTCTCCAAGACATTTGCTAAGCGCAAATATAGGCATTTTTCAAGTAGCCAGATTGTAAAGAAATCGTCATAGGATATCGCAGTTTCTTCATCCATGTCATTCCTTCCGCTAGCGAATTCTGTGTTTACGCTTTTCAACGTAAACCGTGCTCAAATGTAAAAGTTTACATATTGTTTTACTCAAATTTTTGTTCTATTGTTAACAACAAATAAATCAACAAGTTTTGTTTCACAATCTTAATTCAAGGAGCGAAAACGACTCCTTTTGTAGGTGTCTCAAAGTCTCAATTGTAGTTTCGAAAGTAAAATTAAAGATAAAAAGGAAAACATACAAGGTGTCAGAGGCAAAGTAAAATGCAGAAATTAAAACAAACAGGAAATTAAAAATAAGATGAAAGAAGAAACATGAACGTAAAAGAGAAAAAGACGTAAAAGTAAAGAAATTTTATTAATAAAAACTGAAAGAAAGCAAAGTACAAGTGTTTGAGTTCAGAGGAATTACTTAAGATTCCCAATTTTACTCTGTGATGCCAAGGGGCTGAGAGCGTTTTGGGTCTCTAAGTGTTTTCCAAGAAGAACTGAACTGATTACAACGTGTTCCTAAAGCTCTATTTATAGACTAGCCTAATCTCAATGGGCAGTACACCACTTGCAGGAAATTTGAATTTCTTGTAGCTGTTCCCGCACTTCTTGCTTGCTGTTAATTTCAAATTTTAAATAAATAACCAACTATCAAATGATCTAATTTAATTTAAAATAAATATAAATATTATATATAGGAACATTACCAAATAACTAATTATTTCTTTTTATAATTTTTTTATAAAAATTATATTTTGTCTAACAAGATGCCCCCAAGATTTCTCACTTGAAGATATGCAATGATTGAAAGTGAGAAAACTTAGTTGTTTATTGACATTTTTTTTTATTTTTGATATTGTGAGTCAATTGACATTTTAGACACATCCGCTTGACAGATTAAATGCCTACTAGTAATAGACTTAACAAAATTTCTAAGTCTATAAAATTTTTTACATCAATAGTTGAACTGTCAATGTGGTCTATTCTTTTGTATGAAATTTTTAAGTGTGTCAAATGATATCTGTTCTAATTTCGCCACATTAAATGTGTATCAATTGACCTTTGTTTTGACCTTTAATATTTCAATTAAGAGTTTTTTTTTTGACACACACTTTCATTGTTTTAATTGACACAATTTTCCTAACTTCAGAAGTAACAAAATCTTAACTTCGTGAGGTCGTTTATTTCATATGTTAAATTCCAGGTGTCAATTAAATTTGATAAAATTTCTAATCCTATAAAATCTCCACACTAACATTCTAATAGTTTTGCCTCCAAGCGCTAAGAGACTCAACAGAATTTCTAAGTCAATTAGGCTTTTGTATTTATGAAGTACATACCTAAATATCAATGAGAGATTATTTTTGTCTAAGATCTTAAACTTGATGCATTTTTTTTTTAAATAAAACCATTCATATCTATTTTACACATCTCAATACTTTCAGGATTAAATGCCTTGGTGTCAACTGTCAGTGGCTTGACTCCAAGATTATACATCCTGAACTCCATATGCATCTCATCATAGTAACATGTACTATTATTAGCAAGAACTTCTTCCACTTCTCCATCTTCGTTCCAGAAAATCAACTTTGATGTAGAGTGGATGGAATAGCACCCATTCCATGAATCCAGTCACGTCCCAAAAGTAAGTTAAAACCAGCTTTAGAAGGAACAACAACAAATAGAGTTGGCCTATTGACAGAACCAACCTCAATTGACAGTAGAACCACACCTCTAACAGAAGAAGTCTTTCCATTAAAATCTGTCACCCCAATGCTACTTTTAATCAGATCTTTTTCAGTCTTTCCAAGCCTTCCCATCATTCTTTCAGGCATGAGATTAACAGCAGCTCCCCCGTCAACCAAAATCTTATTGACTATCCTTCCGTCAACACGAGCCTTGATATGCAGTGGACGCAAGTGTTCCTTATCATTTTCAGTAGGCTTCTCAAATAATCCTCCACCACACATATTGTCATCTAGCAATAAGCATTCGCTTCCAGGGAAGACATCATAACAATCATCTTCTAATGACTCTACTTCCTGGACTTGACTATATTCCTCAGGCAGTATTGACACCACAGCTATAGGTTGCTTAACGCCAAATATTGCTTCTAAGTTGTCATCAAAACCAGTGTCAAAATTATCAGTAATTAAATCTTCATCCTTTTCTCCCTTGTTTTCAACCATTACCCTCTTCTCAGCAAGATTCTTCTTGACATTTTTATTGCACTTAGGGTGATTAGAAGAATTGCCTGTTTCTACAGACTTGGCCATGGTTGGTAAAGGAGGAAAATCTACTCCGTGTCCCTTGTATGGATCCAAAGGAACATACTCAGGTATATTCTCTTTCTGCTCAAAAGTTATAAAAGGAGAATATTTTGGAATATTTTGACAATTTGACCAAGGAGAATAATTAGGAACCTGCTGCATGTTAGGATTATAACAAGAATAAATTGGCTTTGAGGGAACAGGCACATTTTTTGGAATATATATACTACCTCCGTCTTGTGCATGATTCATGTTCCATAACTGAGACTCATAGTACCTGGGTTTAAAAGGTCTAGGCTTCACCCATTTGTTTTTTCCTCTTGCAAAGGCAGTAGGTTGATTTTGCACATTTCTCACATTCTGGACCCATTTATTGTTTAAAATTTTGGTGGGAGGAACTCTTGTCTTTTGAGAAAATCCATCAGGTCTTCCATCAATCATGACCACAGTCTTCATCTTCTGGTTGACGGGTTGTACTCCAGTGTTGTTGACGCACTTGTTCAAAGGAGTTTGACCGCCCAACTTTTGTTTTCCCTCGGCTATCTTCCGCTTTAGCTCGTTAGTTTCATTTTCTTTTTCAGCAATCTTCTTTCTCAACTCAGCCTTTTCTTTCTCTTCAACTTTGTACTTTTCAAACTCTTTTGCAGCTTCCTTGTCAAAAACAGCATTGCACTTTGGGCACATGGTAATGGTGCTGTCAGATTCTTTAATTCTCAACAAAAATCTAACAAATCCTCACCAGGACGAGGATAAACTGGCTTCTTATCTTGTTCAAAGACTCTCAGGTCTTTATTTTCAGTTTTAGCACTAACCATCGTGGCATCAACTTCTACCATGTTGATTGACAAATCGAATGGCTCAACATAATTTGAGTCAGCAGCAAATGGTTCAGTGTCCACCTTCATAGTAGTTTTATCCTCAAACTTCAGTCTTCCCTCCTCAATTGCTTTTTGTATCAAATCCCTGAAACGGACGCAATTGTTAGTGGTATGCGAAAATACTTGATGAAACTTATAAAATTTCTTATTCTTTATTTCATCAGTTGTAGGCATCTTTTTTTCTTCAGGTAAAATAAGCTGCTTATCTTTTAATAAAACTTCAAATATTTGATCTGCCTTAGAAATATCAAAAGAATAAGTCTTATTTTCAACTTTAGAATAAGAAGAAACTTTTTCTTTTCCTTTAACAGGCTTCAAAGATTTGCATACATAAGGAGGACCCCCACGTAATTCGGCAATATAAATCTCTTTTTCATCTGAATCACTACTATCGGAAAAACAATCAACATATGCAACCTTTTTTGAACCCCTTTTAAAATTTTCTTTTTTTTTTCTTAATTTGTTCTATCTGTCTTACTCTTTCAGCTAACTGGGAAAAATCTAAAGTATGTTGATTGATAAGTTTCTCCCTAACTCCAAATTCTAACCCATTAGTAGCCATTTTGACAACTTCAGTTTCCGGAATCAGAGTAAAATACTTATTTCTCATGTTTCTAAATCGTGCCAAATAAGTATCAATGGATTCTCCTTCTGCACATTTGACAGAGAATAAATCCGTAAGACTAACTTTCAATTCACCTCGGAAAAACTGATCATGAAAATTTTTTTCTAACTGCGCCCAAGAATGAATAGAATTTGGTCTCAAGTTAGAGAACCATGTAAATGCATTTTTTGTTAAAGAAGAAGGAAAGTATCTCATCTTGAGATATTCATTAGAAGCTGCTTCCCCAATTTCAACAGTATATTGAGCAATATGCTCTACTGTAGATTCATTTTCTTCTCCAGAAAATTTTGTAAGGGATTTTGGAATTTTCCAACCCCTTGGGAGCTCTGCTTGTTGGACACACTCAGAAAAAACAGACACAAAATATGGCCTATTCAAGCAACCAACATTAAATCCCAAACGGTTTAAAACTTGTTCAACCCCTAAGTTATTTTGTCTAAGTCTTTCTAACATATCATCAGCATTTTGACCATGTCTAGGCATATGAACATCATAATTAGGAATTGCTCCACCGTTCTGATTGACATTATCAAATCTTAAACCCAAGTTATCATTTTCTTCTAAATTTATCACAGTAGCAATCTTATTGACTTGCCTATTTAATTGTTCAATTCTAGTGTTTGTGTTTTCTAGAAGAGGATTTAAAACTGTCACCATTTGATGAGTTAACATGTTTACTAGATCATGGTGGCTTTCATCCATCTGTTGCCTAATATTTGCTAAAGATCCCACAGTTTGACTAGGTTGATTAACAGGCATTGCTCTTGACATGTCAGGAAATACAGGTCTGGAATTTTCTACCCTAGTGACAGTGGACGTAGTAGAATTAGATGCACTGTTATTTTCTGTATTAATAGCATGTGAAAAATTTTGTTGTGATACGTGTAAACCTGACACCCCAGAAACAGGTACATTTGACATGCCATATGGATTTTGATAAAGAGGATTTTGAAAAGTTGAGTAGAGAGGCACAGGCAATCCTTGTGTCACCATGGAGGGGACATACCCCGATGGCAAGCCATATGGCGGCCATCCCACGGTATTTATGTCAGTTGCATTTAACCCTGTATGGGCATGGCCAACGCCATCATGCCTCACTGACATCAAGGTAGGCTCTGCGTTTGAAATCACAGGAGAATTTCTGGATTCATTTCCTCTAATCTCATCACTAGAAGTAGAAGAAAATGCTGCAGAAGTATTTGACATGTCAACTGACGCTGATTTCCTTGGCTTTGGACGCACGAACTTACCACTACGCAACCACATGCAAATTAAAAAACTCTTGATTTTTCTTTTGACAAACTACAATCTATTGACAATGTCCCACCGGGCGTGCCAATTTGTTTTACTCAAATTTTTGTTCCATTGTTAACAACAAATAAATCAACAATTTTCGAGTTTTGTTTCACAATCTTAATTCAAGGAGAGGAAACGACTCCTTTTGTAGGTGTCTCAAAGTCTCAATTGTAGTTTCGAAAGTAAAATTAAAGATAAAAAGGAAAACATACAAGGTGCCGGAGGCAAAGTAAAATGCAGAAATTAAAACAAACAGGAAATTAAAAAGAAGATGAAAGAAGAAACATGAACGTAAAAGAGAAAAAGTCGTAAAAGTAAAGAAATTTTATTAATAAAAACTGAAAGAAAGCAAAGTACAAGTGTTTGAGTTCAGAGGAATTACTTAAGATTCCCAATTTTACTCTGTGATGCCAAGGGGCTGAGAGCGTTTTGGGTCTCTAAGTGTTTTCCAGGAAGAACTGAACTGATTACAACGTGTTCCTAAAGCTCTATTTATAGACTAGCCTAATCTCAATGGACAGTTACTCTTTGTACATCACTTGCAGGAATATTTGAATTTCTTGTAGCTGTTCCCGCACTTCTTGCTTGCTGTTAATTTCAAATTTTAAATAAATAACCAACTATCAAATGATCTAATTTAATTTAAAATAGATATAAATATTATATATAGGAACATTACCAAATAACTAATTATTTCTTTTTATAATTTTCTTATAAAAATTATATTTTGTCTAACACATATAATTATAGAAGTTGCATTTATATTTAGATCTTTGAAAAGTTGTAATCTGATAACGTTTTTTCTAACAAATTTTAAATACATAAATTGTCCTAAAATTATTTTTTGAAACATTTTACGACACAATAAAATTAAATTCTAAAACAATGAAATACTAACCTTTTGAGAGAGATTGAATTGCTTTAGGATCTTGAAGAATTGCGGAACCAAGAATATTGGAAGAACTCTCATTCTTTACTGTGACATCAAAATTTAACAGAGCCTTTGACATTTCACTAAAATTATCAAAGCATGAAGATTTGTCATCCGTGTTTCTTTTCGATTCTGGCTTCATGGTATAGTGTGAATTCACTTAGAAGAGAGCAATAGTGATATGAGAGTTCTTGAAGAATCTTATATATATTTTGAGAAGAGATTTGAATGGAATCGAAATTGACTTTAAATTTAAATATCGAAAATAATTGATATCTTAATTAAAACAGATTTTTATTTTATCTTTTGGGGTTAAAACAGCATTTTAATTATCTTATGTGATAAATGTATATTATTTGAATTTAGTTTACTTTGTTAAAAGGAAAGATTGTTTTTCCGAAAAAGAAAAGTTGTTGTTACTGATTTTTTTTTGTGACTTTGCTGTTACTGATTTAATTCATAGAGAACTACTTCTAGATTTTAAAAAGTTAAAAATTATTATTTTAACAGAAAAAATTACTTATAAAATACATTAATATATAATGATTTAATAAGAGATTATTGAAAATTTAAGGAGTTTAATAAAGACGAAGAAGCATTAAAGTCCCAATGAAAGGGTTGGAGGAAAGATATAAAAAAAATGACAAAAAAAATTCCCTACTAAATCTTCAAAGAATCTATCTTCGAAAACGGAAAAAAATTACTATGCAGATTCACCTTAGGTTAGATCTTTCAATCTTCTTCGTATAATAAACCTTAACAACAATCACACAATAGAAACGTGCATAAAATTACTGAAAATTTTATTCATCAAAAGTGGTGTAAATTGTTTCACCAAAAATATTTAAATAGACTCTTAACAAACTAACTCAAAGATAAAATAAAATAACTTAATTTAAATTTTCTAAAGATAAGATAACTAATTTAAATCAGAATTGATCTTATTGGATTAAATTATATTTTATTTAAATTTAAAATTTCTAAAAATACTACTAATCAAATCTTCTAACAAATCTTAACAACAAAACAAACTAAAATAAAGACCTAAAAATTCAAAAATTAATAAATTATGCCTTTTATTAAATTTAAAAAGTATTATTAGACCTTGTCCTTTCTTCCTTGGTTAGAACTTGATGTAACTCCTCATGTATAAGTGTTGCCAAATTTTTAAAACTCTCATTGAGTTTCTTTGTACTTGTTCTAGTGATAGAGCTCTCTAAAAATATGAAATTTTCATTCTATCCTTTTGTCTTAAAATATTTTCATTATCTTCCCAAGTATGTATCATGATTGATTCTTAATTTGAATATACTACTATATTATA
This sequence comes from Arachis ipaensis, assembly GCF_000816755.2. Classification (NCBI taxonomy): domain Eukaryota; kingdom Viridiplantae; phylum Streptophyta; class Magnoliopsida; order Fabales; family Fabaceae; genus Arachis; species Arachis ipaensis. The sequence goes on along the minus strand of NC_029794.2, from coordinate 23,384,157 downwards.
AAGTAAATAGGTAAATAATTGTTAATTTATGATTAATAACGCTATTTTGTTTTCAAAGTATATCTTTTAATTTTTAATAATAATATTCAATGTTAATTTGAATTTAGCTAAAGAATTTTTTAATTAAAGTCCTTATTAAAAGATTTAAAATAAAGAATTTTGCTAAAAAATAGTTTTAGAATAATTATTGAAGTATTAAACATAGAAAGATAATATAAAAATTGAAAATATCCAAAAAGATTGAAAAAAAAAAGAAAAAAATACAAAAATTATAAATTTGAGATATGCAAAAGATATGAAATTCTAAATCACAGAATATCAGAATTTAAAATGTAGCTGAAATCTCTAACAGTTACAGGCATCAAAATGATTAAAAGAAAAGAAAATCATGATCAAAAGAATAATGTGCCAATTAAAAGAAGGAATTGTAGTGCAACATACCTTAATAGAAGAAGCAATCGTAATTTTTACCTCAGAACTATTGTGTCATGGATATGAGGAACAAGAAACACTATTGGTGTTGGGTGCTTCTCGATTTTTATTTTGACAAATATTAGGGTCATTATTTTTAATAAAAAAAATTAATTAACG
>NC_029794.2:23319643-23383469 GCF_000816755.2 Arachis ipaensis | reverse complement strand
ATAAAAAAATATTTTTAAATATTTTTTGTTATTTTATTATTTTTTTTCTTTTGTTCGACTTGTAGCCTATGAAGCACGGATTTGCTCATGGTGCCAGCGTATCCGTGTCGGACGCGAATTCGATGCCGACACGTGGTGGATATATTAAACGAGCGTATCAACGGTGTATCTTTTTGGTGAAGCAAAATCTGCAATTGATTTTGTGATTTTATGGCCCGATTAACTGATTTTTTCTTTTTAAATTTAAAATATTTTAAAATAAAAACAAATCAAAATTTAAATTTAAAAATAAAATAATTAATAAATCAAAACCTAAATCTACTTACCGTTTGTCTTTGGTGGCTTATTTACTCACTAGCTTAACTGTTCTTGGTTCTCTGCGTTATATTGAAGAAGAAGAATAGAAGATACAGAGGATGATGGACTTGAAGCTGTGGTGTTTGCGGATGATGGACTTGGAGGAGAAAAAATTGATACATTTTCTGTTAGCGAGATGGCAAGAGTAGATTAAAGTTTTTTTTATTTTTTTTAATAATTGCATAATTTTAAGACTTTTTTATGTAACTATATTTACTCCTATATTTACAATATGATATTTTATTAATTTAATATATTATTTAAATTTTAATTCATAACGTATCCTAAACATGTCGTATCCAATTTTTTATAAAAAAAAACGTGTCGGTATATCCGTGCCGTGTCGTGTTCGTATCGCGTGTCGTATCGGTGCTTCTTAGCTTGTAGCCCTCCCATATAAATCCTAACGCAAAAGAAAATTTTTTCTAGAGCAATACATGGATCAAATTCGGCCAATCCAAAATATGTCTTGAATCCAGACAAAATCTATTGGATAAGACTGCAGTATATTTGAATTAGGAATTTGAGTTCTGTTTAAAAATTTATTACTAGTTAATGAATTGTTGTATGTATAAGATATGATTATTTAAACTTTTAATATGTGCTTAAGTAGACGAATGAGTTAATTACTTGACCAATAAAAAAAAGTTTACATTTAAATATAAATCAAATTTTATCTCTTAATTTTAAAAAAAAATCATCTAGGAAAATAATTTTTTTTAAAAAACACATTCAAACAAATTCTACATAACATTGATATTTTTACAAAAATACTATATGCATTAATGCATATAAAAAATCAATCATAATATATTTGTGCATAAAAATATATTACTTAACTTATTTTAATGTTTGTTTTATATTTTAATATATATTCTATATGGATGGTTGATTTAGTACGTAATTTTTTGTGCACACATAATATAAGAATATTTTTAATAAATAATTGAGAAAATTTCACTCCCATCTCCTGCGAGATGCTAAAATGACGCTCCCCTCCCTTCTATTTATAAAATGTACATTCCCCTCCCTTATAACTTTTAAAAAACTCCTCTTTAATCTATTTTAAATTTTTTTGTTAATTAATGTTAATTTTATCTATTTTTCAAAAAAAAATATTTTTTACAAAAATACCATTTAACAAATATTTTATTTTTTTATCATTAAATTTTGCTTACCAAAATATCATTTAATAAATTATTTTTTATTGATTAAATTGTATTTTTATTAAAATATTTTTAATAGACATTTAGTTTTATTTCTTAAAAAAAATATATACACAAACTCTAGCTCACCCACATTGCTGGATCTTCATATATATAAAAACAACAACTAAAAATGATTAATTATTTAATTCATTTAACTAAATTACCTTTCGAGTAAAGATGCATTCACCTGACCAATTACAAAAGATAGAAGCTCATACGATGATGAGATGTATTGAAGTATTGCAATAGTGTTGGCGGAGCGTGAAGTACAAGGTGCGAAAAGACATCAACTAACCCCCCAAAACGGAAACCCAAAAATCCGTTTTAAAAGTTGCAATGGTTCTTCGCTGTGATTTCGCTTTGGATTTGATTCTTACTTAGCTTCTAATGATCTGCTGTGTGAGATCTCCTTCGCCAAACTCTATGGTTAGGGTTATTTGAGTGAGTTTTTAAAAAAAAAAAAATCTTTTTTTGATCTATTTTTTTAAAAAATTTTATGTAAAAGTAAAAGTAATTTTATATTTAAATATCTCATGTAAACAAATTTTTTTATTTATCAATTATGTTTGAGTATAATAATATAAAAATATTTTTTGTATATTTATTATATAAAAAAATATTTTAAAAAAATATAAATAATAATTTTTTAAAAAAAATATTTTTTAAATCCTAAATTCTAAACCCTAAATTCAAACACATTTAAAAAAAAATTTATTTTTTTAAACAAAATAATGATACTCAAACAAACACTTAGTCTTAGTAATATCTCCTTACATGTCTCTTTCCGTGTCATTGAAAATTTGTGTTTGTTGTTGCTACTTCCTACGATTTTTGCTGTAAATTATCCCGGATCAAATGTGACTGTGTGTACATACATATATAGAACGGTTTTTCATGTTCAATAACGGATCAGATTTTAGAATTTCGACATTACACTCTTTATAGTTTGTGGATAGAGAATATTGAATACGTACGTATATGTGGATTTAGCTGTTGGAATGTTGATATATAATTGTCTTGTGTTACAGAATTGTTGGTAGAATTGTGAAAGAAATGCAAATGGAGTTATCAAGTGTGAGAAAAGGGTGGTTGATATACTGGAATTGGGTTTCGGTTTGGGTTGGGTTTGGCTCACTCACTCACTGACTCCTTCGCTGGCTTCTTCATCACACTCTGGCCGCCGTGGCTAACAAACTAAACCACATGGATTCGTCTTCCGACGACGAAGACGACCACCACAACCTCGTCGACCAAAATGTTGGAAAGCCTCTCACTCTTCCCTCCACCTCCACCACTGCCGGCGCCGCCACTTTCCACGTCGAAGATATCAGCTCGAGCTCCCGGCGATTCCAGCTCCGGAAGAGGTACATTTTCTTGATCCTCGCCGTCATCGCCGTCGTTCTCTTCTTCTCTGTTACTGAAATTCGCCATGGCCTTATCGCGAGCTTCTCCTCCGATCATCTCTCCGGTCAAATGAAGGAATCCGAATTGCGCGCCATTAACCTCTTGCGGGAGCAGCAACTAGGGCTCTTAACCGCTTGGAATCGAACTTTTCAGCACAATGCGTCACATTCCGATCCGAATCAATTGGAGGATCTGAAATCGGCGCTGTTCAAACAGATCTCTCTTAACAGAGAGATTCAGCAGGTTCTGCTGAATCCGCATCGAACAGGTAACACAAATGAGCCTGAATTCGATTTTAGAAATCCTATTTTGTTCGGTGGAGTTAGTTACAATAGGTGTAGAACAATGGATCAGAACCTCTCACAGAGAAAAACCATTGATTGGAACCCTAAAGATGGTAAATTTTTGCTTGCTGTATGCGTTTCTGGCCAAATGTCAAACCACTTGATTTGTTTGGAAAAACATATGTTCTTTGCTGCAATTCTTAGTAGGACTCTGGTGATTCCAAGTTCCAAAATTGATTATCAGTATGACAGGGTAATTGACATTGATCACATTAACAAGTGTTTGGGGAAAAAAGTTGTGATTTCCTTTGAGGAATTTGCAAGTGCTAAGAAGGATCATTTGCACATTAATAGTTTCCTGTGTTATTTCTCTCTGCCACAGCCTTGTTATCTTGACGATGATCATTTGAAGAAGTTGGGGTCTTTGGGTTTGTTAATGAGCAAGCCTGAGCCTGTTTGGCAGGAAGATACTCGGAAGCCGACACCAAAGACGATTAAGGATGTTCTGGATAAGTTCGGTCATGATGATGATGTTATGGCTATTGGGGATGTTTTCTTTGCTGATTTGGAGAATCAGTGGGTAATGCAGCCAGGTGGCCCTATTGCTCACAAGTGCAAGACTCTGATTGAACCTAGCCGCCTCATTGTGCTCACTGCTCAGCGATTTGTTCAGACCTTCCTGGGAAAGAAGTTCATCGCCTTGCATTTTCGAAGACATGGCTTCTTAAAATTCTGGTGAGCCATTATGATATCAATGGAATAAAGCTTGAGTCATTATTGTTCTCATCGTTGGTGTTTTGTGATATCGGTCTATATGAAGTTTGAGTATGATAGTGGTAAACTCTCCCTGCATCTGCATGCTCTTTTCGATTGCTGAATTTTTTTTTCCTTAAAAAAAAAACGGTACTACTAATGATTGATTACTTTGCATGTTTACAGTAATCTTAAGAAACCAAGTTGCTTTTACCCGATTCCTCAAGCTGCAGATTGCATATTGAGGGTGGTTGAAACGGCCGATGCACCTGTCATTTATCTTTCTACGGATGCTGCAGAAAGCGAGACTGGTCTGCTTCAGTCAATGGTTGTGCTGGATGGCAAGCCTGTTCTGCTTGTAAAGCGCCCTGCTCGTAACTCAGCAGAGAAATGGGATGCTTTGTTATATAGGAGTGGCATTGAGGCAGACTCACAGGTGAAATAACTATATATTCCTTTTCTTTGGTTTTGAAAATTAGGAAATGAAAGATCGAGAACTTTTAGGTGCTCCTGCAAGTTTTTACTTTTCAACTTAGAATTGAGTTGGATTGAGAATAGAAGTTTAAGGGTACCCGATGGAGCCATAAGTTTATGTATCGCAATCACAAAAAAAGAGAGACATCTGCGATGGCACTTGGCAGTGTATTGCTATATACTCGTTTCTCACTTCAAACATTTTTTTTTGGTTGGATTATTATGCAATTGAAAATACATCAGTGAGAAGCTTTTATATGCGGTGATAACTCTTCCTTTAAAACTGTTTTGTTGATATGAGTTTTGAATGTTTCCACACTGAAGGTTGAAGCTATGTTAGACAAAACGATATGTGCGATGTCTACAGTGTTCATTGGAGCCCCTGGTTCCACTTTCACTGAAGATATCCTGCGGCTGAGAAAGGATTGGGGATCAGCATCGTTGTGCGATGAGTACCTTTGCCAAGGTGAAGAACCAAACTTCATAGCAGAAAATGAATGAGGATAAAGACCATTTTTTTGTGCCTTGAATCAAGACCAGTTACGTTTGTTGCTCTATTATAGGGTTGATTGGGAATTTTGTCAATTGTCAATGTGAGAGTAGTCATGTATGATAATAGAATTAGCCAATTTTATTCATTAAGTTTTGCTTGTTATGCATATTCTTTCATTAATGGAACCTCGTATTGGTACCTAATAAGGATTGCATCTTGAGAGCTTTGCTAAAGGGGATTATAGTAGTAAAAGGTTCGATTATGATGTGCTCATTTCATACTTTAACTATTATGGAATAGATTAGGATAACATGGAAACATTTGCAATTTATTTGTTAATTAAATGATTATCTTAAAGTGCGAAACCTCCATGTGACATTACCTTTGCAGTATTTTAAGCAAGTAGTAGCCTAGTAGGTGGCAATGTAATAATATATTAATACATTTGGAAAAATGTCAAATGTACCGGAAATACCGGTATTTCAGTTGTTTTAACTGTTGATTTAATTAATATATATTATATATATTTTTTATAATTCAGATCAATCGTTAAAATAATTAGAACACCGATATTTCTAATACACTTAAAACTCTTCGTTTACTTGCCTTGACCACTAAGGAAACAATTGTATTTGTTGTGTCATTAACTCATTCATTTCATTTCTCACCATCAATCTACACTACTCTGATAGTGAATTCGGATTTGCAGCATTATCCTATTTAATTTGGGAATGAAAGGTGACCAATCCAAGTTTGAATGCCATTATTGCATTACATCCAAAAAGTCAAGGGTAAATCAGTTTTAATCAAGTTACCAAACCATCATAATTATCATAAAGCAATAATATAGTTAATATAATATAACTACTTAGATAAAGATGTCTTTATATAACAACAAAAGTATAAAAGTAAAACACAACATTTGTATAAAAAAAAATGTTGATGATGCCAACCGTATTAAAAGCTTTAATTTGTTACAGAAGCAATTTTAAGATGAATGATGTTGGTTTGTTTTTATCAGCTAATTGTTGGCATCCTTTTATAGTGAAGCTGCTCATCTTTTTGATCTTGTTTCTATTTAAAAATTATATTATGAGAGATATATACGGAATGAAATAAAATAAAATAAGAGAATGTTAGGGTGCTGACTGCTGAGGCAGTATTATTTCAGCGGATGCTGAATTGAGATGGATGATAAAAAAAGCTGACGCGTGTCGTTGGTTGTGTTGCATGCGCAGACAAAAAGGTGAGGACCTACCATTAAAGCAAATCAAAAAAAAGTGAGGACCTATCATTGAAGCAAATCAAAAGTAAGTTCCTTCACGACGTTCAAAGCCATAGAAGCTTTGTTCAGAGGGACTCCTTTTTTTTCAAAAAAATGATATTTTATTAATAAAATTAATACTTTAGGAAACTTTTCAAATGGTCCAGGCATCTTTATTGGAACTCTGAAGATCCATGTACGGTCAGGTTAAAGGTTAACATTTTGTCTTGTAGCACATTGTGAAATATCCATGATATCCCTAGAACAAATTTAAAAGTCACCATAGGGACAGGTGACTGGCATCAGCCGAAAGAAAAAATGAAGCCAATTTATAGCTGAGCCAGCCGATGTACAATGTTGGTGGATTAGTCCTTTTTTGTTGACGCTTTTGGCGGGGCAGTAGTGGGCCTAAGAAGAGCAAATCCCTAGAGGAAATAGTGTCGGCGGCTAAGGATTGGGTAGGTCTAAAGTGGGGAGAAAGTTATTTGGAGTGGAGGTCGTTCGTCACCGGTGGTTGGTGGAGCTCGTCGCGGCAGGGCGTGAGGCTCTGAAGGTCAGTCGCTGTCTGCCTGCTGTTGCTTTCCCGGAAGCTCCAGCATACAAAACCAGCAACCGGTCCGTGGTGTGGTGGTCGTTGTTGTCACTTTGCTTATCTGATCAGTTAAGTTCTCAGCTACCATCGCCGTTGGTAGTCATCTGGGCAAGTAAGCGTCCGTTAGCGATGTTAATTTATGTTTAACTATTTTTCGATTTCATTAACCTAAATTGAATCTGTTGCCAAATGTTTTTATCGTTGTTGAAGTAATGTTATGTGTTAGCTGAAAAGGATGATGTTTTTGCGGTTGAAAGTTATTTTAATTAAATGTGTTGGCCAAAATGATAGTGGCCTTAATTTGTTGGTTTGAGTTGAAGTTCTATGTAAGCATATGAGTATTCGTAGTGTTCCAATCGTCCTGTGTAAGTCCGTCCACCTTTGAGACTCACTCTGGCAATTTTCATTTCGTTTTCGATTTAATTTCTCCATCGAGATAAATATTTTACGATCTTGTTGAAAACTTCTGCGATGTGTTAATGTTGGGTTAACTGCATTTTCGACCTCATTAGGTGTTTGAGCATTAATTGTGTTTTGAAAAACATTGAGGTAACAGAGTTTGTTTCTTAATCCCGTGACAAACCCCTGAATTTGCTGCTGCAAAGAATGCTTTATACAATTCATTTTGTTTGTGTAAAATCCTTCGGTATTTATTTTGTGACAACTTGGTTTGTAGCTGTATTGGTAGCAATGTTAGGAGGTAGTGGTGAATGTGTTTGCTTCTCTGTGTCGTAGTTGTAATGCATGTGGTGTTATTCGAAGTCTTTGTTTGTAGTTGGCAAGTGGATGCTGTGAGGATGTTGGAATCATGTTGGATAGTAGATGAGGTTGTAAAGTAAGGGTTTTTTTATCTACGTAAGTGCCAAAGAAGTTTGTGCAATCCCTTGTTTATTGTTTGTTACAGTTTGACATGTTTGTCCTTTAGGTAATAATGGCATCAAGTAGCAAGTTTTGGAAGGATGCGTGTATGTGGAATGAGCCTCTTGCGGATTTCTGGATGGAGGGCAATGGTGGTGTGTCAAATGCACAGGTACGATGGGTATACGTGCCATTTTGTTTTTATAGTGTGTTAGTGGGATCTAATTGGATGGGAATGTCTGATACACCATATCGGTGGTATGGTTCATGCAGTTGGTTGTACTCTTAGCAGGTGTGAGGGTTATGTTGTGAGAACTAATATTCTATGTGGTGACTATGATGTGATGATTCTGATGCGTAGAAGAAATGCTAGATTGGTGTTTTTTTGTTAAGTTAGCCGTGGCTGTAGTATTTGTTAAGTTTGCAAAATTGAACTTTCACATTTTAAAGAAATATGCACTACTTGCATCTGTGACAATGAAAGTCGACAAGCAAATCCTTTATTAAATAGTTTGGCATGAAGATCTTGTTGTGGCCAACCACTATGATGGCTGGGTAAACTGTATGTTAAATTATAACATGACAATGTTATAATTATAGTAATATTATAATCCTGAAAGGAGTTTTTCAGGTCAAGTTTTCAGGGCTGAATTAATAACCATGTTAGTGCCTATGAACATTCCATTTGCAAAATTAAATTTGAAATAAATTTAAAATGAAAGGCTTTGATGGACAAGAGCGTTAATATGCATGGATATGCAATATTTAAACAGAATTCATTCCACATAATGAAGTTGATTGCGAAATGTTTGTCTTTATTCTTCAGGACACAATGTTTGATACGAGAGTGGAGGAAGATGCTGAGTTATCCGATTGGGAAGGAAGGGGGGCTTCAATGTTGCCCGGATTTTTGGGTTTGGATGGGTTGCGAGCAGAAGATGTTCTTGAAATGGAGTTCTCTTCACCTCAGGAGGCAGGCGGCTTCTATAACAATTACAGCCGACTAAAGGGCTTTGCATCACGGCGAGGCAAGACGGTTAGAAACACTGCCGGAGAGATCGTGCGGTACACTTTTGTTTGTAATAGGCAAGGATTTCGAGAGAAGAAATGGTTGGAAAAGGTTGATCGCAAAAGGGAGCATAAGGTCGTTACCCGATGCGGATGCATGGCGGAGATGAGGATAAAGAGGAAAGACGGCAGTGGGAGGTGGTATGTTTCGCGTTTTGTCGAGGAGCATAACCACGAACTTGCATATGGGAAGCTTGTTGATTATCTGCGGTCACACAGGAAGATATCTGAGGTAGAAGTTGCTCAGCTAACAAGCATGAGGGAGATTGGGATTAGCATACCTAAGATTTATGAGTCTTTCGCAGCACAACTGGGGGGCTTTAATCTGGTAACATTCACAAAGCAAGATATGTATAATGAGATACGGAAACAGAGAGGTCTGCAAGGCGGAGATGTAAGTGCGGCTATTAGGTACTTGGAAGGTCTGGCACGCATGGATGCGAAAATGTTTTGGCGTTACAAGTTAGGGGCAGGGCAACACCTATGCAACTTGTTTTGGAGCGACGGTCGTTGCCAGGAAGATTATGGGATTTTCGGCGATGTGCTAGCATTCGACGCTACGTATGGCCGCAACAAGTACAACCTACCCGTTGTAGTATTTTCCGGAGTAAACCACCACAACCAGACATGCGTATTTGGAACAGCAATGGTCTCATGCGAATCGCAGGAGTCATATATTTGGGTTCTTCGCCAGTTTCTGGAATGCATGCAAGGTAAGGCACCGCAATCGGTCATCACGGATGGCGACCCGGCCATGCGGATAGCAATCCAGTCTGTATTTCCTGATGCACATCATCGGTTGTGTGCCTGGCATCTGCTGAGGAACGCGACTGCTAACGTAAGCGACCCGAGATTCACACAAATGTTTAGACACTGCATGTTGGCAGATATGGAAATCGATGAGTTCGAAGCGCATTGGGAGGCAATGCTCAACGAGTGCGGTGTTAGGGAGGTTGAGTGGGTTAAGGACTTGTACACCAAAAAGCACGCTTGGGCCATCGCATACATCCGCGGTAGATTTTTTGCTGGAGTCCGGACTACCTCTAGGTGCGAGTCACTACATGCCAAACTAGGGAGGTTTGTCGAGAGCAGGTACGGGGTGTTAGAATTTGTCAGAAATTTTCAAAGGTGTGTGGATTTTCTGCGTGACACCGAGGACGAGCTAGACTTTCGTTCATGGTACGGAACACCTGTGCTACAAACAGAGTTTGTTGAGCTGGAAAAGTCCGGGTGGACGATGTTCACCCGCGAAATGTTTCTCAGATTCCGGGATAGCCTGAAACGGTGTGTTCGTGTTAGAATTTGTGAATTTAATGAAACTGAGAACCCTCATGCATACACTCTCCAGAAGTATCGAAGGCCTGAGATGAATTGGAAGGTTTATAGGGACCCTGTCGCGAACATATTTACTTGCACCTGCATGCGTATGGAGTCGTTTGGTATTCCTTGTGTGCATATCCTTTCCGTGTGTGTTAGGCTTGACTTAGTGGAAATCCCTGAAAGCCTTGTGCTGCGCAGGTGGTCTAAGGCAGCCAAAATGGAGGTCCATAACCAATGTGGTGAGCAACACACTGCTGACCGAAGTGTGACCTATAGGACACGAGTGGGTGCTTTCTCCCAGCTTTGTAAGCGTTTAGGGCGTGTTGCGTGCATGAGTGATGAAGACTTCAAGCTTTACTCAAAGAAGCTTCTGAGTGATGCTCTCTTCCTTAAAATAAAGTACGGCCTAAGACCATCAACGGATGATATCACAGCAGCACAAGATTGCGGGGTGAAGGACCCGATTCGTGTTAGAACAAAAGGCACGGGTCGGATGAGTCAAGCATGTGGGTCTACCCCGAAAACCAAAAGAAAGTGTAGCACATGCGGGAAGCTAGGGCACTGGAGGACTAGATGCCCCAACGGAGGCGCGCAACCTTCACCAAGGAATGATAAATCACCTGCTGGGATAAATAAACGCAAGCGATCAAAGGTTACCGCCTAACTTATTTCCTGCATGGACTATTTACTATGACACGTTACCAATAACAGTAACTCCATAAAAAGGTTCAATACCAATGCAATTTATTTCCTGTAACTAAATTAATACTGTATCAGGAGCAGCAGTAGTTATTTCATTAATTGGTGTCTCAATGTTTTTTATCTCCAATATTCAGAAAAATAAGTCTGTTGGTAAATAAAATCAACATACTAATTAATGCACGTAGGGGATTGTTGATGTGTTATTTTTTGGTTTACCATTGAGTTGTGGGTTAACAAGTAACCAGTTTTGCAGGCATATGATATGGTAACGATGATGGGGAAGGAGCAGTCATCGTCGTAATAAAATTAAAGTCTAAATTGCCTTCTGGGCTTTTCTTAAATTGCTTTCTTACCAATTTGTTCTTGCTTATTACCGAGTGCACACTCATTATTTAGCCATTGCATTGTTCATGCTTCATTACCAACCGTTATCACTTCATTATGTTGGTGTTAACAGTTCTGTGGTTTGACGTTCTTGTCAATGCAACAGGCACCCGTCGTTGTCGGAGAAAAAACGCAGCCTGAAAATCCATGTCAACCCGTTGGCTACATTTGGGAACATTTTTCGAATGGAGAAGTGTGACAACGGTCGACTGACTTGTGAGCTGTTGTTCCAACTATGCTGTAACCAAGAACATGTTATGCTGAAACTGCATTTTATTCTGAGAACTTATGTATGCATATGTGGATATTGTTAATCATAAACTGCAAACTCTAATTTATATGTTATTTAATGGCTACAATGTTACACTCTGGCCTCACTCCCTTTTATTGGTAATAACCAATGCTGCCTTGTGGATTCGAATTATAAATTCCATTATCCAACGGGATTTTTCTGCTGAGTGGGATTTTCACTACACTTTCACAATGATTTTGTCCCTCTGCGGTCAGTGTCAATGCATGAAACTTCTGATTTTGCTAATGTAAACCCTTAGAGTTTTTTGTACATGTGTATTATAGCAATTCATTTAAATGGAACTTTTCCTATAAGAAAAAGTTTGTCTTTCCGTAAATCACAAATAGTCCTGAGTTTTAGTTTGATTGCTTTGCAACATTTATAAATGTAAGATTCAGAAATAATCAAGCCCCCCTCAAACGCTTTTAATCAAAATTTAACAATTTGGAATCTCTTCATGAGCACAAAAAATCTTTAATCTTAGAGATCTTGAATTTAAAGAATAATTTAATGACGCAAACCTAAATAAATATTCGTTCTATTCAGTGTATATTATTAGTTTAGTAATAAACAATTAATGTTAATGAATATATTTTGATTATATTGTTAGTTTAGTAATAAACAATAAAGACTAAACAAAATTAGCTAGCGTTATTAAGAAGTCAACTAATCTTGCTTGTTTCCTCAGTTTCGTTGTTATACTTATAATTGGTAATTATTCTGTGTTCTAAAAACGAACGCATAACTATTTTTGAAATTTGTTCAAACAGGTTTTAGGGTTCCATTACAATAAACAAATCCTGATTTGTGCCAACCAAGTTATTTAAAAGTTACAACTACAACTTACTTGTATGCCCAGAGTGTTATGATGATTTTCATTTCATACCATGGTCATGCTGCACATGTTCTTTCCCAACAATTGGATATCAGTCTTATAGCTTTTCCTAACTAACATGACCAAAGTCAGCTGACAGTTTTTATCCATTTTCTTGTTCATTCACGGGGTAACATATGGAGAGTGGGGATAAGTACTGCTATTAATCTTAAACTAGCAATAACTTCATTACTTAATATAATTAGTTATGGTCAACATAGTTTTGAAGCAAAATAAGCCAAACATGTATGCCATGAAGGCAAAGCAAAATGGCACAAGCTGAGTACAAACTCGTTTTGGCCATAAACCCCCTTTCAATAACAGTTGCCGTAACTTGGGGGGTGTGGATATTGTGCTCTAGTCTGTCGACAGGACCACTAGCATCCACACACAAAAGTGGCCATCCTACACATATAGAAGCGGACGTAGATATACTACACTAAATCAAAATACTTTAACGACACCAGTAAAAAAGTTTACTACTACGAAATTCAGTTTCCAGGCTGCGTAATGAAAGGGTTATCTTTAACAAAAAGCTCCAGATTTGCATTGTTTGGCGTCATGTGGAAATTGTTTCACTCCTTTATGCAAACTAGCTTCTTCCACGCTGCGTCTGCCTTCGAGACCACTGTTGCCCTGGTCTCGTTACAATCCAAAAGCACAATCTTGGTTGCGGTCTTCATCCTTAATTTGAGCCGGTCCATCTGCTTGTAACAAAGGGAGACGGTAAAAATTCATCTAATCCTTAAAAGAGGCACATGGTAACATAAGGCAGAACATACCTGCCAAGGAAGGTTGGAAACTTTGAATTTTCCCTCTGTTTGAATCCAGTTCAGAATCCACAAACATGAATCGTTGCTGCAAAATCGGACAATCACATTTCAATCATATTTGCACTGGGGCTTGTGAGGTGACACGTTAAGAAACAAAATTATTACCATTCAGGGTAACTTGGGACTCCATCGGGGTACTTAATTGGTCCCCAAGTGGTTGGATCAGAACTAACATGGGAAAAGCTCAGCATGTTACATTCCAGTTTGAAGAACTGGCTGAGCATTAGCAGCTGCATCCAAGAAAGTCAGAATGGTCACACGTAACCGAATGTTAGTCGCACTCACAACTGTAAAACTTGTGGCATTTTGCATGGAGGCAAAATGTTGGGCAAATTCGATAACACTCACAATGGTTTTCATGTTGCGTTCCCTCCGCTCCGTGTGCTCCGGAGCTCTCGTCACATCTAGACAGTACACCCTTCCATGCTTAACGTCCACGACCATCAGATACCATGTGTATGTTGGCTCGCACACTGGGACCAAGACCTGTCAGTAAAGAAGGATCAATCATAGGTTATAACTTGAGTGAAAAATTTAAAATGTGGAGTGAATGAGATGGTTAACAACATGTTCTAGACGACTAGTTGCCGGCATCCATCTGTTCATGTATTTTCTTCTAATGATATCGAATGGCCTCATAGCAAGGACGTCCTCAGCAAACACGGAAGGTGTGTACCAAACACGAGGAGGCAAATACTGGCATGCTCTCATGGACGCGCTCATAAGGATTATGTTCATAAGCTGTTGAACCAGGCAAAACAAAGGTGTTAGCATTCCCATCTGTTTTATTTTTCTTATTTGGGAGGCACCGTTGGATGCAACTCACGTCAACATTGGGCATATAAACCGGCGATAAGGAGTGGAATCCTACTCTTGGGACTTCCAGTGTTGAGAACTTGAACATAATTTCCCTGGAATGTGTGAAACAAAAAATCAGAATCATTACCGAAGATTATGTTCGAAAAAATATACTACACATTCTAAATTTATGAATAACCAGTATTTGTGCCTACAAATATTGGTCATTTTTTCCGTAAATGTAAGCTGCCATCTTGCATTCTTCAACTGTCAGGTCCATGTGGACTGTTGGCCTAAAAACCATTTGGAATCCCTGAACCAAAACCCAGTCAATGTCATCTCTTCACTTTAAAAATGGTACTAAGAAATCAAATGCGTGATGGTTTATACACTAAGCATTTAGTGGTTCGAATCCTTACCAGAGGAATTAATAGCACGGGAGACTACATTACATTCACCCTTCCATAAGGTTTGAATGCACTCCCATCCCCTAAAGACGAGCCATTAACATTCGCGTTGCAATTATGCTCATTAGTTGCGCTCTTCCAGCTGTCCATCTCTTCCTCTCTGGTCATATGGTTAGAGTCAATTTTTTCCAGTTTCGGAATTTTCAGTGGAATGCGGCATGTTTCCTGCATCGAGAACATCTCACACACCTTTGTTGTACTATCAAGCGTAGACATGCTGGGTAGGTCCCTGAAAATCTGAACCGCACAGGTTTCATGCATTAGCAATTTATATAAATGATTAAAGAAGGCTGATAGTGGAGCTCTGAAGTATGTAACTTACTTTTTCACAAACACGGTCAACTGAGTCATGTGTCGTGTCCCCAGAGGTTGTAGTCCTCTTAGCCACACCAGAGCACCAGTACTGCGCAAGGGTTCGCTTAGGCAAGCCTGAATTGTTCCTGCCCTTAGTAGGGCGAGGAGTTGAGAGTGACTCGTCTATGATGACGTCGTCGTCGAAACCAGGAGAGTTTGGGATTATTATGTCTAGCGACGACATAACATTCGACGGGCCCAAACCCTTTCCTTTTTCCAAGATCTTCTTTGTGTCTGCTAAGGATCCAATGTCGTTAGTCACTGGTGCTCTATTTTGTCTTTGAGCTGGTATGTTGGTTTCGGCCAGGAGGTTATCAACACTGGCTGTATACACGGCAGGTGTGGATGAAAAAGTGGCCGCTGCAGTAGGGCTCCCCCCATGGGTCGCCAGTATTGACTGGATCTCAGTGACGGACTTACCCGTTTGGCACATGGGTCGCTCCAGTGCCGACATGCGCTCCTCCAAAGCCACTGTCCGAGCATCGATCTTCTGTGGACTCAGTCAACAAACCACAAAACACAAAAAAAAATATAATATCACAATCCAATCCTAGTTATTAATCTATCCTTCATGATATTATGGGTCAAACTTGGGTTTGATAAGACAAGTTGACGTGGCTAAACATTGTCCATTGGGTCAATCACTTGAAACAAAATTTTGTTCATGAAAACGGGATCACCACATGTTCACCAACACAGGGCACGCCCTATAGTTATTGATAAAGGTTCTCCCTTTGTTCCAAACCCAGGCACATTTCATGAGTATCTCCTCGTAGCTAGTGTGGATAAAGATTCTTGGAAATTTTATTTGACATACGTACCTCGAGCAGCTTCACTGCGAGGAGAAGTAATCCATCGTGTTGGGACTTCGGCTCTTCGGTTTGGTTTTCTCCCTGACCACCAATAGCGCTCTATACCCAAAAGCGAGATTACAAAACAAGGTTAACCACCTAGCGTTTCTAAACAACAGTTAAGAGGAGACATCACTAAAGGAAATCGTCATTAGTACCATGTTCATCGTCAGCTCGAGATTAAGCGTGGAGCTTCCATCTCCGACCGCGACGCTTTGGACGGTTCCCATATCTATCACAGGAACAACACTGGAAGAGAAGGTGTAGATTGTTAGTAAATGCCACAACCCAGTTAGGACGGAAGAAAGATTATATTTTGACATCCCGAATGGGGCGAAGAACATGGTTGCTTCTGAATGCCAACATCGAAGAAGCAATATACAGGAAAGCAAGACGCTACTTACGCATCATTGGTGTGAGGATCGTTGGAGTCTTCTAGCTGATTCTCATAGTCGTCCATGCCAGCCATCTGCTGTTTGAGACTATTGTATGTCTTTCCTAATTGGTTACTGTACCGGGGTTAGGCGTCTTTTAGCTTCTGTGTTTCCAACTTGGCTCAACAAAGATTTGATTTTATAGAGATCCCTGGGGTGAAGCGTGGGAAGGGCAAAATGATTGATGTGACTCTATCAGGTTGACCCAGCTAGTTCTGTGCTACCAAACCCAATGCCCTAGTGGAAATACTCCTTACTGTTTCGTCACTCTATACTCCTTGTTTCCCTTTCTATTGTTAAGAAAACCAAAAGTTATGCCTTTCATATGTTTGCATTTCCAACGAGTGGATGACACACATAAAACCCCTCCTGAGGTCCATGGATGCAACCAAGCGATTCCCTTGGTTCGCGAAAACTGAATAAATAATGGAGCTGAAACTAAAGAAAGGAATTTAATCTACATAAACCTATAGGCATACAATAATATTCATGTAATTCCAATTAGAATGGTTCACTATAAATACGCATAAACTTTTAACAGAATAATGAAATCGTTTTTCATCATTTATGACAACAATAAGTCCCATACAAAAGTTTTTCCCTTTGAACGAAATTTGGAACAAATTTAATGTTTTAAGCATTCGTTACAATGCGGTTTAATAAAAAAAACAAGTGGATCAAAATTAACACTTCCTGTTTGGTTACGATAATACATTAAAGCCTTCCGATACAATACTAAATTTGATAAATTTAATATACCACATCAATAATTTGCTCAACTTTCCGTGATGATAGATAAAAATTCCTTTTTTTTTTCCCTCTACCATTATTTAGCATAACCATCCCTGTAAATTAAATAACGAAACTCATATGTGTGTTAATTATACAAAAATACCTAATTTTGAAGCTATTCATGCTAAAAACAGACTATTGATATATTAACTGGACTTGTCACTAAATATATTTTTAATCTAATTAATTGAATGTAAAATTAGTTTAAAATATATACATTTTTTAAATAACTAGAACAATAAATATGACAATTTTAAGACTAGCATTAGCTAAATTTAATTGTTCAAATAAGCACCACTATAATAGTATTAATAAAGAATTGTACAAAAATAATATTACGGGTATTTTACTTCTATCAACTATACTCATTTCAAAATATAAGTATTAAATTTAATGTGCTAAATTTATAAGGATAAAATAGAATTTCACAATAAATTATTTTTTTATGATATTTAATAATTAATGAAATAAATGTAGTCAAATAATTTTCAATAAAACGGGATTAATGATAAATCTTAGGAAAAAAGATAATTTAATTTCATCATTCTTGTTAACTAAATTACTATATAGGATAGTTTCATGAGCGGGACTTATCAAGAATTACTTAGAATTTGACACTAGATAAATAATAAAGTTTTTTTTTGAAAAAAAAAATAAATTTTGTGCATTATTAATAGTATTTGTGAAAAATTTTTATTAAAAACAATTAAATTTTAAGTCATTAATTAACATCTATAAGGGAAAGATATATGGAGGCTTAATTTGGTAAAAGGGTTTACTATTTTCGCATCTAACACAGAAACTGAAAATTTATTTTATCTTTGGTATTTTTTCGCTATAAAATGGTTTCAAACGTCATAAGTTTGATTAACTAATTGCTTACACTTGTAAGTTAATGGTCATTACTTATGCTACTTATAATTGATTAAAAGAAAAATTTTAGAATCATAATTACCCTAAATTAATATTCTTTTCTTTGAGTCTTTTATACTATTTTATTCTACGATAAAATTTAGTCTAATATTTTAAAAAATCTTGACAATTCGATTCAAAAAATAAATGACCACTCAAGAAGTTTTTGGTTGTGATTTTTTAGAATCTATTTAGAATAATCATCTTTTAATTTAGAATTTAATTAGTATTGTTGTTAATATTTTTTTTCTTACGCTTTGATAGTTAATAAAAGGATAACCTAATAAAAAATTTATAATGCTATACATCTAAGTATTTTTGTATACCAAGTATAGCAAAAATTACTCACACTACTAGAAATAGGGTTTTTTCGGACGAATTTTGAGACGAAATTGAAATAAATTTCGAACAAATTAGAGACAAAAAAAATTTTTCAAACAAAATTTGGACGAATTTTTTTTGTCCCAAAAAGCCTTGTTGCTAATTTACATTTTGTCTGAAATTTCGTCCGAAATTTTTTTCAGACGATTTTGTGACAGATTTCGAATAGGCATTTATCTGCTACATTTCTAACTATTATGATGTATTTTAAACGAATTTTAGACAGATTAGCCAACATAAAAACAATGTATTTCAGACAAATTTCAAACAAAAAATATATTTTATTCCAGACAAATTTCTAACGAATTTAGTCAAATATAACAAATTTTTTTCGAACAAAATTTAGACAAATCAAATATCTCTTTTCAATTAAATTTCGGACAAATTTAATTTAAAAGAATTGACGTATTTGTAGAATTTTTTTAGAAGTTGTCTTTTTTATATAATTCTCTTGCTTTATCGTATATAAAAAACAAAAGACAGTAGATCTACCATCTAAAGAGTTAATAACAAACCCTAACTTTTTAATAAGCCCCTAATCTTATCCTTAGAAAGAGAACCATCATTAACAAACAAATTAACAATGAACAAAGCTGATAAACAATCACTACTCATAAAAATTAGAACCTGACAGAGGACGCACAAAGAGAAGGAGGCAAGGAAAATCTAGCGAAGCACAAGGGTGGAGGTCGCCTCAGGTGCGGTGTCTGGGGCTGGCGGGGGTGCGAATTCTGAAACCAGAGGAGACGGTGCACATGCAAGAGGCAGAGCAGTGTGAGCCAGTGAGAGTTGTTGCCTTGGAGTGTGAATCACGATGGTAGAGGTCATCTGAGGTACGAGATTGGAGGTTGGAGTAGTCGAGGTCTGAGACCGGAGGTTCGAAGGTGGCCAGGCAGAGCAGTGTGAGCGAGTGAGGGTTGTAGGTTTGAGCGCGAAGCACGAGCGTGGAGGTTGCCTGAGGTGTGAGGTCGAAGGCGTTAGAGTTCAACTCGGAAGATCAGCGGCGGCCACAGGCAGGAGGTAGAGTACGCAGTAGGAGGGGATGAAGGAGATCAAGAACCCCTGAAACCAAAAGGCAATTCTGACTTCTGAATAAAGGTTGGGTTTTTGGCTCTAACCTAGCTGTGATAGGAGGCGGGAGCAGGATCACTGAAAAAAAAGGGCGGTTTTGAATGAAGTTTAGAATTTTGGCTCAAAGTAAAAAAGAAAATTGGAATTGACTGCTAAAACAAAAAATTATACTTTTTTATAAGATATATATAATTAAAATTATTAAAAAAAATTAAAAATGTTATTTTTGTCCTAAATTTATAGGAAAAAATTTTAGCTACTTCGAAGGATTAGTTATAGTAAAAGAATTTAAAACTAATTATAGACAAATTTGGGATAAAATTAACATTTTTTAAAATGCGTCCCAAATCCGTATGAAATTATCAAGCATATTCAGATGAAATATGGACAAAATATAGTTTTTGTCCAAAATGTGTTGTTAATCTGTATGAAAATTTTGGCGCCATCAAAAAAAAATTGGCGCCAAAATTTGGGACAAAATTTAGACAAATTTAGGACAGAATATATTATTCCAAAACCTCCACTAAAAATTGTTCAACATTTGTCTTAAATTTGTCCGAAATTAAAAAGTCATTTAGACGGAATAAATTTCGTTTGAAATTTTTGTCCAAAAAAACCCTATTTCTAGTAGTGTCATAACATCACAAAAAGCAGTTATAACTAGTATTATTCCAAATCTTATTATGATTGAAGGGCTATTTTCGTTTTTTGCTGAATAACTATAAAAAAAATTCGAAATGCAACTTAATCTGCCATGGAACATTGGAGTTGCAATAAAGTGAGTTGAACACATGAAAACTATATTCTACATCTTAAATAATGCATTTTTGGAGAAAGATAAACGTTTGTTAAAAACATATTGACTTAGTTTCTTATTCTTAGGCTCTTCCCACGATTTCCGTCCATCTCGCTTACAAGAGGCAGTAGAAGAATAAGTAGCCTTCTAACACTTAGTGACATAGTGGGCCCGCCCTCCCTCACCGATCCATTAACGGCGGGGACGTGAAGACAGATGGCGCAAACCGGTTGGACCTGCCCTCTAAATTATGTAAACTTAATTGGATATTGCAAATTCTATGCATGACCCTCCGATACTTTCATGTATAACAGCTCAAGTTTTTCCATCTAGATATTTCTGATTAAAAATTAACTGTTTATTTCAATAGAACAGCTTAGATTCTGCAATCTAGATAGGATTGCTTCACTAATTACCGTTAACTAAAGTTACATGGATAACGGAGAAGGCTTAACTATAACCGTAGTTGTAATGACCGAACCGGCGATGCCAGTTTGGAAAAATAAAACGCCGACCCTTAAGACTGACTAATTCGGCAAACTCTTTTAATAGAAGAATCATTCAACCCGCGCAATCCCTGGCATACAAACTGAACAAAGCCGGCAGGATCCTGTGGTACTTCCTAAAATCCAACAAATGAATTCAGGGGTTGTGGAACCCAGCTCTCGTTGGGAGGTTCGAACACGCATCGCCTCCAAGCTGGGGGGTATTCACCTGTCATTCTATATGCTCATCAATGTATATATTACATAACACAACTAGTTGAATCAGGGACCCAGTAACCCAGTTACCTGACCGGTTGGATACCCGATATGGTCACGGGAACAACGGTAGCAATGCCAAATTAAAATAAAACACGATTCCCGACTAAGGAGTTCGACGGGCATGTGAGCGATGTCGGAGTATGCTCATTAATTGAACCTTTATGGGTAATTTAACCGCACAAGTTTCTTGGCTAACTTGGTCGGTATTTCGCATACAACCAGTGCCTAATTTGTCCTAAATTGTTATAATCAAATGTTTTTATTCAAAAAAAATTATTTATATATATATAACACTAATAAAAAAAAAACAAACTTTTTGCATCCTCTTCATAACTTTACAAATGTCAAACTTAAATTGTTGTCCTTTCACCCCTTCCGCTTTATCTCGTAGAAGTCGTCACAATTGAATACAAAATTGGATATAAGAAATAAACAATATCTCTGACGTAAGAAAATCAAGCAGTAAAAATTAAAATTCAAATACCGTTGAATTTTATAATTAAGGGGCCATTATAATAGTCTTTGCTACGGCACGTTAAAGAATGAACGATGTCGTCTATAACTCCTGCAAATTCTTCATTGTTGTTGATATTATGTTGTTCCGGTAGTTCTGATCAAACGGTGTCGCTTCAACAAATTCCGCTAAAAAAGCCAAAAAATACAACAGTGAAGAAAGAAGGAAAAAAATTAGTTTTTTAAGTTTGGAGTATTTCCCATTACATAATAGAGTTCATATAGCGTGGTTAAATAAAGTGCTTTCAAGTGCTGCATAAAAGTAATCTTTATAGAACAGCGTGAATGATGGGAAGTTATATTGTCCGTGATTACTTTTACTTTCCGCCATAAGCTAACTAAGATTGTTAGGCGCACATTAAAAATGTTAATATTAAAAAAATCATTTTTGTCGTTGTTGTTAACATGGTATATTAACTTTCTTCCCTAGAAAAAATATTTTCTCTATTGCCCTGTAGATTATCCACTCAATTTACTTTAAATGATGTTAATTTCGATACGACAACTATTTATTTATTTTTTAAATGCTCAAATATGATTAAGATTTTACATTTCAGCCTAAAGTGGTAACACTTTAAATTTGCTTACATTCGAATAATTAATATAAAGTCTGATTCAATTAAATTACACCTAACCCTCCTAATAGTCTCACTCAAAATAAATATGAATCTTCTATGTAATAAGATAAAAGGCTATAAAAAACTCTATAACAAACAACTCCTACAAAAAAAATCGGTCGACACCAACATGCTTGCACACAGGTTTTCTTTATGCACTATAGGAAAATCGTTGGTTAAAGGTTTTACTGTATTCGTGTTCAAGTGAACACACGAGTGCGATCACCTGATGTCACATCCTTATATTACCAACGATGAGGTGGTTCCTGACGTCTTTCCATTAACGGGACTTGAACCCACATCCCCTTTCCCCCTAGCTAGACTCCGTGGGCCACCAATGCTCATGTCTTTGCAAGCAAACTGCGTGGGTACACAAGTATTTCCTCGCCTAATCCTAGATGATCCGGAAAGGGCAAGCTTGTCGAATAACGGCAGACGTATCATTCATCCCCAAAAATTTGATGTGACGCGTTTGAAGAGACATTACGCTGTCTTCCTGCCTTTTTGGGTGTTGTTATCGAAAATAGCACTTTCAAAGCTTCCTCAGGAAGTCTCGATAACCATACAAGGGCATTATTTGTTCTGAGTGGGAGAGTAGGAAAAAACGCTCAAAATTTCATTCCCTACATCATCCTACCCCCAAAACACCAGAAAGACTAACTGAGCAACGCTTGTCCGGCCCCAATGGAGCGGAGCATGCAGCAGTTCACATATTTCGTTGTAACGAAGGGACACAACACGGGGGTATACGTCTCCTTTGAAGAAGCCAACAGGCAGATCGTCAACCACCCCGAACCGGAGTACACCGGGTTCAATAGTTACGTCCTCGCACTTCACGCCTATGAAGCAAGGATGGAAGCGCTGCGGGCGGACGATGAGGTAACTATGGAAATTATGGCGGAGACAGGCACAGCGGAATCGCCCCCGCTGCAACCCCGAACGATCCCAACGTCCGACGGACGCGTTGCATCTGTTGTTGGTGGTAAGTCTCTGATATACCTTTCCATGAATGTATACATAATAACCATTTAACAGCTTCGTAACAACGTTCCCATAGATTTATGAGGGATCAAACACCACCTTAGCTTCTTCGTGTTTTGTTTTGATCACCAGGAGCACCATTGATTCCAGCAGATGAGTGTGCGTCGCATCACTTCGCCCTTAGCAACAGCATGGAGCTCTGGCTATTGATGTATTGCTACGACGCTAAAATCCCAAGCCCTTCTTTCTTCCGTGAGGAAAAATTTCACCGCCAGCTGGGACCCATTTATGCAGTCAATGTTATAATCCCTGGAAACCCCTTTGGGCCAGACGTCCGGGCGAAGGGTCGGTACACGTTCCTGGAGAATGACGCGCGGGAGGACGCTGCTTTCAGCATGTTGAGGGTCCTTTTGGCAAATAGTGATAATGAGATCAGAGACTTCAACTACCTTCTTGCTAAGTCCTTGCAGCGGGAAAACGCGCATCTTCACGACGAGATAGCAAGGCTGGAGTCTAAGATTCACATGCTGGAATCTATCTGCGACAATAGCCTTGAATGCATCACCCCGTAGATTGAACGTAAAAGCATGGCAACTACCCAGGCGTACGAGTTTCGTGGTTGCAACTTAGTAAGGTTCACTACTCTTTGTCCCTTGGTAGTATGTGTGTCTTGGTCCTAGTAAAGAAGGTCAATGCTATGTTTGAAGTATTTTGTCCCTCAGCCAACATCTTAACTTGTCCTGATAAAATGAGTCTGGGAAACTGCTCAGAGGGGTGGTTGGTTTGAAAATACTCTCGTGAGCTTTAATAATCAAACGATTGTGTTGTCAAGCATGATTAACTGACATCTTTTGTAGTTCGGCCTAATAATCTATTAAAAGCTCGAAAATTAAATTGTCAGGGCAGCAAAAAAGACCTATTTTTGCTGATGTCTGATATCCTAAGAATATGACAGAAATGTGCGAGAAATGCTCCCAAATTTCAGCTGCTACCACGTATTTGATTTTTACTCACCTTCAGCCTGAAGTAAACAGGGTAATGCGTACTAACTGATCGTTGAAACGAAAAGCATCCAATAATTAGATGTGTAAGTGTGTGGGAACTCCACTGTAGCCTTTATCGTGATATCATTACCTAAGATGATGTGGGAAGGTCATAGAAATTAACAAAAGATAACCACCAGCACCTTAAGATGTGGTGCAATCGTGGACTGTGAATGAGCCAAACTTCAAAAAATGACGAAGATTTTGACAACAAATACCCTGCCACCTAAAAAATACACGATGACCTCAAAACGGATATATGAAATGCAAAAGGCATCAACAAGGATTTAACTTCAAAATGCAATGAAGCACGTCAGCCAAATCAATCACTAAATTTGGTTCCCTCTGGTTGAGAACTACAAGCGACAAGCAGAGAAGATTTTCTACATAATTAAATGCAAACAGGGAAATGATAAACAACTACAAGGAGAGGCATAATTGCTTCAGATGCTAAACGAGACGTGCAAATGTGGAGGACGTAGTACAATAAGTAGTTGAATTCATCTCTCAGCCCTGCTAGGAACTCGAAAACGAGACTAGATGAAATCGTGATGATGAAAAGGAATGGCATGGTTGACAACTTGACACGAAATGTACAAGTAAAATTCCAAGCATAGTTGATTGCTGGATAGATTGCCAACATTCATGCATCCGATGGAGAATGTATTTCTTCCTTGGAGCGAACACTGGGGATGAGATAAATTCAGTTCAACAGGGTTGTTACATATGTAGCAGACCCACATTTCCTCTATAGATCCACCATTCTCTGATGAATGGAGAAATTCGTTCAACGGCAACCTGTCATGCAAGTCACACATTTGAGATAAAAATTGTATAAACGGAAGACCACTGTGCAAAGAGGTGCAAATAACACAACAGACTAGAGGAAAAAAGCTGTATATGGGTAGCCTCCTGTGGTCAGCGAAAATATGTACCTCTACAACAAAATCCTCTTTTTCATGTTGCGCAGAATGTTTCTCCAGAATGTGAAATTTGGCCACATCAAATTGCAAAACGTGTCGTTCATGCCTGACGAAAACAAGATTCCAACCCAAATACCAACCGACATGGAGGCATGACATTCATATTCTTCCTGGTCCGTTCCATATACGTTTGGTGCGCACGCAGCGGTTTGTTGGACCCACCTATATGCCTCCTCCTCATAAAGGCAGTAACAAAGACGTTCACGTTAAAAAGAGTTACTGCGTTGTTAATATCTATGGCGTAACCGGTCGACGGGATAAAAGGTTATAAATCATATAACTTCTAATTTCATGCAGTCGACTTGGATATCGTGCAAACAACAATCGTGTTAGACCGTGTTGGCCACATCACGAGGTTGCATCGAAAGTTTATAAACAGAGACTTACGAAAAGCATGCGGAAACGAATATTATTGGAGCTACCAACTGGGATAAAATAGAAGTAAAATGGAGCAAGAACGAAAATTATAGTGTTTGAATGAACGAGACCTGAGACAAAGCTGTAGAGTTATCGGAACCAAAGCAAGAGTTTCTCGTGGTTTTTAAGTACACAGGAGAATCCAAATTTAAAGCCGCTGAGATCCGTTCGACTGCTTCCGAAATTGATTACTCGAGTTTCAAAGGTTTCCATTATGATCACCATCATATGAATTGGAAAATTATATCCCACACGGTGGTGATCTTCATGGAAACTTATCAAACTTGGATAATCAAGTTCGGAGTCAATCAAATGAATCACCGTGAATTTAAATTTAAATTCCCCGTTGTACTCAAAAACAACGAAATAGTCTTGCTTTCACTCCGATAACAATACAGCTCCGTATCGTCCTTCATTCAAACAAACGCTAAAATCTTTTCTCTTCCTCCATTTTACTTCTATTTTATCCCCGGATGGTAGGTCCAATAATATTCAAGTTTACAAATCCCAGATGCAACAAGTTTGAATTGTTTGCTTCGACTTAAACTCTCAGAAAGGAGACCGCGACAGGAACAAAACCCATGCCAACATATTATAACCAATGTAGTAGGTAGAATACAAAGTGTAACATCACCTGCTTATAGATAAAGCTCTATTTACTCCCACCAAGCTACTAATTTATCCTTCCCTTCAAATAAGGCTTTGAACTGGTAAGGCATGCAGCAGAAAGTGCCTGATGATGTAATGAATGTATAAGTGATTATATTGATGTATGAATGTCAAAAACAACAGTCAACATGACATAGCTGTATAGAAACGACTTTTGTTTTTTTGTTTTTTTAACAACCTAACAGACATACACAGTACAGGAACACAATTAAAATGCATGCCTTGATTAAAAGTTGGTAAAAGAATTAGATTTTTTTTTATTTGGTTTTGCATCGACCAATCCAAATGCGCCTAAATATAATCAGGTTCCTCACTTTGATGTCAAAAAAATGAATACTTACATATATCCTATACTTCACTTGAGGTTCTCAAATTGTGTTGCTAGCTTTCTCTAAGACATTCACAACAAGTTACAATCATCTTCAAGAACCAGGTCTGACAAAGTAACTATCTTTCTTTTAAGGTGTCGGACTGCATCTGTCTCAGCCTCTATCAAAAAGATTTCGGAATAACCAAATTTAAACGAAGTTTGACAGCAACAAACATAAATATCACACACCTGATTGTAGACAGAAGATAGGCCCCACGACTTAGGTAGCAAACCCCAACGGATGATACAACAGATGCAGAGGACGCCATTGATTCTGAATTATCTTGAATTGGGGTTAGGCTATTTATTATTCCTGATCGTGGCTTGGAACCTTCTACATTCACCCATTAGGATCTTTCTGTCTTCGGATAAGATAACGCAATCTTATCCTGAATCACAACCCTAGCCACCCAATCACACCACTGTGAACACGAACCACAACCTCCCAGTGGATTTCATGTGTTGAGCTTCACATTGCCTCATAAAGCAATAAGACCATATCCTAAAAAAAGGGAGACTGAGCATTGGCATAATCCAATAACACCAGTCTGGCCCAAACTTGAAATAACCCACAACTTGGCCCAGACACAAACTTGGCCACTCCGAACGTTTTATCCGCTGCAACCTGAAACATGGACATGTCACTGATAATCACAAATTATCAGATATTCGAAACAACGTAAAATAACAAAAGCACAAGAAATGAAAAAATTCAAAAACAATGAAATCAAAACCACTTACTGGGAAATTCGAACAAAACTACACCTCATTACACACCAAAGAAAGGAAATCGTTCAATTAATGCGACCTAAGTTGGAGCGTCCAAATACCCACCTAAATACCCACCCCTTGTTTCCTTCGTGCTAAGGCTTTGCAGATGGAAAAGCGCGCATCTTCTGGAAGAGATAACTAGGCTGGACTCGAAGTTACACATGCTTGAATCCATTTGCGACATTAGGCTTGATTGATTGCAGTCCCCCATGGTTTGAAGTAAAGATCATGACAACTACCCACACCTAAACGTATATATCATCTATGCCCTGATCAAATATACGTGGGAAACAGCCAAAAGAGATGGTTAATTCGATAATGATATCGTGTGATGCAATGGCGAGACGATCATTCTTTGAAACCTTATTTACAGGTAAGTTTCTTTCTTTCGCAGAAAATCTAATTAATTTATAGCACAGTGCAGTTTTACGTTGATAGAGGAAGCAAGTTGTGGCGATGTATGATAATCAACCAATAAACAACTAAATGCAGCGATGCATCTATGGTTTCTCAACAACTCGATAGGGGAACCTACTATTTGAAACCATACAACTAACAAGCAGAGATGATTTTCTGCATAATAAAATGAAATAAAAAAAAAACGATTAACAACAAATACTTGAAGAGAAGCATTGCTTCCAGCCAACCTAGCAAACCATCTGTTTCTCTTCTAGTAAACAACTCGCAAAACACATGTTCTGTTCTCTAGTGAAAAAGTGGTGACAGAATCACACGAAATATCCGAATTTGCACCTTCGAGTAACGATAAAGGACAAGGTCCCAGTGTAAAAAAGTTAAAACTTTCCTCTTTGACGTAGTTGACATACGCAAAGCGAAGGACCAAACAAAAAACAATGCAGACAGATACAACATTCCTGGAACGCAACTAAAGGTTGCAGTGCAAATTAACAAAACAGAAAAAGATTAAAAAATAAAAAGGGCAACAACAATCTACACAATCTAGTGAAAAGGACAGCGACGTTAAATTCAATGAGTCTGGAGACCATGCATGGTGCTATGTGAATTGAAAAGGCAAATAACTGTAGAGATTAAACAGTGGTGCTTTGCGAATTGAAATTGTAAACTAATCTACGGAACATAGACTGTGTCAAAACTACCTACTTAACGGACAGAACATTGGATCATGAACAAAATGGGTTAAGTGTAGCTGTAGCAACAGATCAGCATTCACAACACAGGACATAAAGTTTTTGACAAATCGAAATAGCCAATCCAAAGTAACAAATGAAGCATGTCATTCGACCCAGCGGGATTCATTCAAAATCAACAAATTGGACTAACAGCTCCACGTCTGGCTGGGTACTGGAGATCTCAAACACGGCCAGCTTGGGCACAGTTATGTTGCACTTTCTCAAAAATTCCGCCCACCCTTGGCTAATGCTGCCACAATTGCGCCTTCTTTGGCCAACGTATCTTCCGTAGACGGCCCAGACAGATATCTCCCCCAATCTCAGAGTGACCATGACATCGTCGTTGACGTCGTCTCCAAAGTGCGGCACATTCGGCTGCGCAAACCAAAATGGAGAATGATACGGGGTTAAGGGGATGTGTCACAATTTGTTGCAATGTGCATGATGTCAAACACAATTCAAACACAACTACTGAAGATGGCATTATGAACAATTAGTATGCATTGCGCTGCCTATATCCCTAAACAATGCAATTTACGATTTTAACAACAACATACATTACCCACAAATTTCTGTAATGAATATAACTATTTGACAAAAACAGACATTTATTAGCATATTTTAGTAATGAATTTGAAGACAAAAACTGCCCCAGCAGATAGCCAACCATTGACAACAAACACACAGCACAAGACACAACCTATGGCCCACGTAAAAAGCGACATTGGCAAACAAAGTAAGTACTCACGAAAGAGACACATTTGATGCGGACCTGGTTGGCCGCCAATTCACTTTCAATTGAGGGAACAGCAGGGGAACAAAACAGATAATGTGGTCCCAAAGGCTCGACAATGAAACAGGTGTATATATCATGGAGGGGGAAAGCCATTACCAGGAAGTGGATGCCCAAGAGCCTTTTTGTGATGTGCATGATGAATAAGGGGTGGTCGGACTGAAATGTCTGCTCCACCTCAGCTGCAGCTGCGCTCCTAGGGACATTGATACAGCCGGATCGACGCCGGGGCGCTTGAGTAGCGGGTTTACGTTTCCTTGGCACTCTGGGGGGTGTGACGGCGCCGGAGTCATCACAGGACATATCATACGTCCTTTCCACACCGGGTGACTGAAATATCCGAACGCTGAAGTCGTCTCTGCCCTTGTGCTTGAACAGAAGAATGTTAGATGGTTGTAGCTTGTTTTCATGGTAGAACCTTTGCCATCCCCTACCGAGAGTGATCTCTTTCCACCCCCTGGGGCTGCATGCAATCTTGTAAGTATGGTTTGACCCATCGGCGACCGTGACATACAGATGGTTGCTATCTTTGGGGAGGAGCCCATTGGGTAATGGCAAACGCTGCAAATAAGGGCACAGGAGCCGCCGGCGTAAGAGTTAAAACAAGATGGGGAGAGTAGAGTGACAAATAATCGCAATAAAAGAATCGGAATCGTTAACCTACCATGGGCCGCGACGGCTCTCCTGCCACTTTGATAACCCTAAGGCAATCACCTTTGGCGGAAGCTTCGGCTATTTGTTCGTCAGGGCACCAACACAGACGAAGAAGGGGATATTCTGAGGAACAAGAACCCGTACAGAGTGGATAGCGTGCGAAACCGGCGGATGTCTTCTGTGAATCTTATCTAATTCATTAAGTGAGGTAACGTACTACGAGATGCAGTGCCTGGAAGAATGTGCCTTCAGCCTTCATTGAAGTCTTCTATTAGAAGCCAATCGGTTTCGTGCCTCATGGGCCACAAATCTTTATCCAGGTGTTGCAAGTCAGATTTTTTAAGTGTAATTGATCAATTTCAAATTATTATTTGCATATGGTCGGTTAAACACAATGAAATTTGTTAAAATGAATGATTAAAATAAGGCTAGGCTGCTTGACAGACCACCTAAGTACAGTATTAACAGACATACGCAAAACAACAACATACAAACAGAGACCAAAACTAAAATTAAACAAAGTATATAGTAAATGAATACATCATATCCTAATAAGATCTATTAGGAAAATTATTTATCATCACCAGTTAAACATATGTTAGCTTCTAATTAATTTCCTTTTATTTTAGACAAGTAAAGTAAAGAGAAGAAGAGATATACTTGAATGATATGCGTAAAATTAGTTACTATTAGAAATTTGCAAATGCAATGGATGATTCCAATGGAAGAGGAGGCATGCGAGAGAATTGAAGATACGAGAAGAACAGAACAGCAAGAAAAACATAGAAAAGTAAATTCGAAACTGCTGTGTATGGAGATAATGGAAGATGTGTTATTATGGTTATAGAAGTTACAAAGCGGTTTTGCATTTTAGTGGAAAGTTAATAGAATTAACAACACTGTTTTCATTTAAGTGGGAATTTATTTGATTTTTTAAAACAAATTTTATCTATGTTTTGTCCATATAGTTTGCTTTACTTAATAGGTTATCGTTGGGTTAATATACAAAAAAAAAATGATGCAGATTTAGTCATGGTCAACTATATGTATTGGCTTTATGTATTGCGATAGATAAGGAATTTAATATTGTTGCATTAGTGAAATAATTAAAAAACGTATTTATAAGTTATTTGATTATGTTGGTAATTTTTTAATTTTTAAATTATAACAACATTTAACTCTCATTATATAATAAATAACCTTTTATTTGAAGAAAAGACAAATAAATCATACTTATCTAAGAAATAAAATTCGGGAAATTACTACTATAGATTTAACTCTTCGTACCAATATGCTCATATATTCGGAATCATTACGTGTCCGACAGAATAGATTTAACTTCTTGAGCTCTGACACTCACAATACTCGTGGGTTTGGTTTACACCTATTTGGCTTGTATGTTTATTGTTTTTACTATTTAGAGAAAATAACTTCAGTCATAAATTTTGTTATATCGTATTTTTTTTTTCATACTTATGGGACACAAAATGTTAATATTAGTTTGCGTTAGTTGCGCAGGTTGTAATTTTGTTAATTTTTATTTATTTGCAAGTTAATATAATAAATTATCAACATTTTTTTTAGCTTCTTAATTTTAAATTTTTAGTTATTTTGTTAAGATGGTATATTTTAAATTATGAGTGATCTATATAAATCGTTACTTTTTAAAATTTAAAAAACACTTTGTAACTATGTTCGATATTTAATTTTAAAGGTTGTTTACATAATTTAAACATTTAATTTAAAAGTATCTATTTCAATTGCTAGTTTTCCAAAATTGAAATCGTAGTTATATTTTATTCTTGTTACAATAATATTACTCTATTATTAAAAAGAGGATAAATTTTAGATTTTCGGAAAAACTTGGTCCTAGATTAACATGCTTTGAATAACCTGTTATGATAATTAAATTTATCATTGTTATGATTATTATGATTAATATTACAAATACAATTGTTATTGTTATTATTATAACTATAGCTGCGAAGACGTTAAAAAAAAATATTAATTATTTGTTTGTTTGTTTCATGTATGCTAAATATCAACAAACGATGCTATCCTTGTTTTTTCTAGTATTAATTATAAATCATATATCAAGAAAGCACAAAAACCTAATCATGTTCATTATGCTAACACATTCTAGATTATTAAATATCAAACAGGCACATTATCTTAACCTGTGATGAAATTTTCTGCAGCAGCTGTAGCCCTCTCTTTACACACTGCGTAGCCGTGATCCCTAACCAAGAATGTTAAAAAATTTATGTTCCATTTGAACTGTTGACAATACTGTCTGGTGGAGGAAATTTTTAAACCGATTTTCTTCTTATTATCAACCCTAATAATAACTCTAGAAAAGGACAAACAGAAAAATTACTGTCCTTTGACAACATAAACGCCAAACACCAAACACCAAACCGCATGAAGAATGACACATCGACCATGTCCGCACCTTCTCCATTTTCTACCCTTTCGGCTACCACATTAACGATAGAAACTTCTGTGCTCCTCGATTTACTCCGTATTAAATGTTACACTTATGTCTCCAAAAAAAGGTTGCAACCACACGTGGAAAGACACTAAATTTAACTTCAATTGCATGCAATGCACTGTGATTTGGAACAAATTAACGCCAAGCTTTATGACTATTTATGCAATGAAAATCACATCTCATATTCGAAGCTGCGTGTAACGATATTTTGCAAAAATTTGTTTGTGCCAAGCCTTGTAAACCACGCATACAGAAATAGACTGTAAGTATTGCATAATAAAGTAATAAGAAGATAAACGTTAGCATGACGAGCCAAAAAGATGCCTAATAAACCCTACACCACAAACCCTGAAACCGTCAACCATGAACCCTAACCAACAAACCCGAAAACCCCAGAAACAGCAAACCGTCCGCCCAAGACCTAAGAGGAAACATTATCCACGGCCGTGCAACGTGTCCCAAGATGCCAGCCGCGCCCTAAGCCGAGCGTTCTCGGCCTCAAGTTTAGCGACACGAGAGTCAACGGACAGACCAGATATCCGCTCAAACTCCAGAAGACGTTTCCTGCAACTCTGAGCCACGTAGAAATTGTAGTCGAGGATCTCCTTTCCAGACTCTCCAACAACAGCATGCAGGGATGATAAAGCAGCATCTTGCCTGGCCAGGCGTTCGTCGGCTGAGAACCTGCCGTAGGCAACAAAGTTGACTCCGTCCGGTCGGCCCCCCACATGCACCACAAACCCATAGTAGCGGTCGCCCTGGACGTATACGCATTCGCGGGGCTCAAACACTGGAGGCTCTGTCTTAAGGGCGTCACATGCCTTGCGCAGCATCTGTTCAAGGTCCTCCATGATGAGAAACCGGTCAGGATTCACCGTGGGGACAACCTCTAGACTTTCAAACCCAGGAAAAACAAAAACAATGAGTAAACGTAAAGGATAACCGGGAAAAAAGAAAGTGTGAAACCGCCTACCGTCGTCGCGGAGAGGGGAGCCAGGGCGACCTCCTCTGGAAGAACCACTTCCATCGCCAACGCGTAGGCTCGACATTGTTCCAACCCAATGAACAGCGAATCGGTCACAAATGGATGTAACAACCTTCAAACTTATTAACAAAATCCTCAGCGAAGTAATCTCAAACATCAAAGTTATTTATATTTATATATGACATGCCTTATCACATTCTCCAATCCAATTATGTATGCGCACTTATCTCACTGGACAGTCACACCGCTTCCCCAGGGCTTTAAATTCGATACTAAATGCATTCACCTAACCTATCCGTTTTTTCCACCCTCCATCGTATGTTCAATGCTTTTTCATTTTCACATTTTACGCGTCACATAATCTTCTCTCTATGGGACATACTAAACAAAATTCAAAAACACAAACTTCACATCCAT
Organism: Arachis ipaensis; assembly: GCF_000816755.2. Taxonomy (NCBI): domain Eukaryota; kingdom Viridiplantae; phylum Streptophyta; class Magnoliopsida; order Fabales; family Fabaceae; genus Arachis; species Arachis ipaensis. The sequence goes on along the minus strand of NC_029794.2, from coordinate 23,349,834 downwards.
GATATTAAAAGACCCTAAACTATGCAGATTACATAAAAAATGATTATTTTAACTATTCATATACTTAAAACGGCTAAGTATCTCCCAGAACCATTCACATTCTCCTGACTCCACGTGGAATAATGTATACTACTAGAGGTCTAGAAAAATATACCTAAGTTACAACATTTTGTGTCACAACGTCTGAACAATGTATTATAATAACATTAATAGAGTAAATTTAATTAGGAGAGTGCTAGGGGAACATTGTTGAAAACTCTTCTTAGTCATCTATTCTTTTCCAATAATTAATACCATTCCCCATACAGTTTTTCAATGTTCACCATAATATAGTTACGTTAACTCTCCTGTTTGGATACGCATGCATTATTGAGAGCATATCTGCTACACTCAAGTTAAGGTTTCCAACAGGGTCGGTGGACTTATAAATATGGAGGCTACACTCCTATGCCTCACTCCAAACCCCATACTCTAAACACGTATCCCCATCCCCATCGAAATAGGAACCAACAGGAACAAACTAAAAATGACAATCGACTGTTCCTCAAAAATCGCTTTCATTCCCAACGACATCTGGGTAGCAATAACCATTAAAGTTGCGTCAGACTCCATTCGCGACCTGTGCAGTCTCAGAATGACCTGTAAGGCTGCACGCAATGCGGGAGACACCGATATTGTTCGCCGGAGTGTTTCCATCCCACCGCCGCATGCCACGCCGTGGTGGTGGTGCCTCAGCCCGGAGGCCAAGAGATTCTTTGATCGATGCATCGTAGCTGGCCATCCAGAGCTTCTGTTTCGGGAGGCACTTCGGGAACTCTTCATCAGACGTAACGAAAACATTGGCCTCCAGATGCTGAATAGTGCAGCAAGTACAGGCCATGCAGCAGCCAAATACGCACTGACCATGACCTTGCTGCTTCGAACGGACGACAACGACGAAAAACAAAAAGGGCTGGAACTGTATCGCAAGCTTGATGCAACTGGTTCACTCGCTGAGGGTAAGGCAAAGTGCTTTTCAATTCTGACAATGTCGTGGTCGGGTGAGGTCCAAATGCCCCGTATAGAAGAACAACACACCCTATGTTCCTCACCTAGGTGCTCCACCAGGGGCCACATGCCTCTTCTCTATGACTATCGCAGACGTGCAGCAGAGCGAAACTCCGTCCATGCTTTCGGAGGGGCCGCTCATATCCCCTGCATCCAATGTTGCGCAGACTACGACCTGCAAGCCTTCGTCAACCTTCCATGATTAATACAATTTAATTACAACCTGTTTATTAAACGTTAAATGAATGAGTCGACACAATTGAATTACATACTTCTTTTATATTTCATTTCTTATAATTAAATTTTGAATTTTATTTCTAATTTAATAATTTTTTATTTTAACCGGAACCCTGTCCTTCGCCAAACCAAAAGTTAGGCCACTTTATGCTCCTTGCAAGACGACACATGTTAGCCCCACAGCCGTTAAATTTCCAACCGTTGTAAACATAGTAACAGTTGCAGAATTTCAATTTGATGCTCAAATCACAGGAGCCATCCTCGCTACCTTTAAAAACCACCAAAACCAACATCCCATCGTAAACATACTGAACACAAGTCTCCCTTGGAATCTCAACATGGTCCGTGCCAAGAAGAAATACTATGTTGTTTTCATAGGGAGGGTCCCTGGTATCTATAGTTCCTGGCCGGCCTGTCATAGCCAAGTTAACAAATTTAGCGGCAACCTCCATAAGTCTTACGAAACCTTCGATGAAGCTCGTATGGCCTTCGAACAATTCATATCTGCCAGAAGATTACAGACTCAGCTCACCAACAATGGTCCTCGAGTGCATCAAATTCATGCAACATCCATTCAACTCAACCCATCACCGAATCCTGACCAACTAATCCCTTTCGACGAAGGAATACAGGAGCAACGTCAAATTGAACGAGGGGACAGCCACTCAACTGTCCGTCAAACCAACCGATCCAACCAAGGGCGCCGGCAACAAAATCCCTACCCGTGTATCCTGTTTATCTTCGTTACCATCTTCGTCCTATACTTAACTCTGGTTAGGAAGTAGGCTCCTCTTAACCTTACTTATAACAGCACCTACCACCATGTGTTACCTGCTTTGTAGCAGTCTAACTTTTCACTGTCTTCCGTGTTTTACTTTTTAACGTATATTCTATTGTATTAGATATTAATTAGTCTAATGTTCACTTCACGCATAACATCAGCTTATTATTCCAGCATAACTGTTATTAACTCAGCAAAGTATAATTATTCATACGTGATTTTAGCACTTTAATCCGTGAATCCATTTACCCCCCTCCTCTGTTTACGACATCTCAATACATACGGTACATACAGGATAAGATATTTGGATAAAGACAATTTTAATGCGAAATGCAATAATTTTTGTTCATTTTGATATTTTACATTCCTGTTATGATACTTCATCACGTTACTGAGGTAATTTTTTATAATATAAAAAGACAAGACGTATTTGAATAATTAATTTTTTTTATTATAAAGGGACAAAACGTCATACACGTTTTGTAAAAAAAAAAACATTTGTTTTTACCCTAAACAAAATAACTACCCCAATGTAAGTCACAAGCAAAAACCACAACGATCTTAAGATCTACTTCCTTTGGGGATTGAGAATGACACACATTTAATTAACGATAATAATTTGACGAAACACATACAGCTACAAAAATTCATTATAAACTGAAAACTGATATAGGAAATGCAAAATGCATACAAAATAATGCAATTGTACAATGCAGCGATGCAAGTAAGCCAAAAAAACTACTAAATTCTGTACCGACTCTCTAAGCCCTACAAATAATAAGCAGAGATTATTATCTGCATAATAAAATGAACACAGCAAAACGATAAACAACTAACGTGGCAAACATAATTGATTCACTTGCTAAACCAGACATGAAAATGTATAGCACAGAGTACATTAAGAAGTTTAATTCATCTTTCAGCCCTACTAGGAAGTACAAAACGAGACTTGATGAAATGGACATGAGGAAAAGTAAACGCATGACAAGATTTGTCCAACTTAGAATACTAGTGCACTTCAATGATGGTTAGATTATTGACATTCATGCATCCGATTGAGACTGTATTTCTTCCTTGAAGCAAATTCTAAATACATATAAATTCTTTACAACCCGGTTGTTACATTTATAGGAAACAGCGGCTTCTTTTATGTATTCAACATTCTGTGATGAATTGGAGAACTACTTTCAGCCACCACCTGTCATGCAAGTGACAAATTTGAGTTGGAAGTGTTAAAAATTAAGTCAAGTTTGGAAATCTAAAAAAATATCAACCCAACAGAACAATACATAACATAAAGTTGGCAAAAACAAAGTACAAAACATCTAAAGTGGTTCATCGTCTTTTCTATTTTCTTCATCAAATGAGAACAAAAATATTTAAAGGGACAATAAAAAGTCAAGCGAGCCTCTTTAAACGATTAAAAAAAATATTTCAAATTTCAATACAATGGAAGAAGAAACAGTGTCAGAACAATGGGAAAAACAACAAACAAAAACAAGAACAAAACAGAAGCATAACTGAACCGGGTAAGCTTAGCAGACAAACATGGGTTCCAGCCAAGAGAGCAAACCGTGTCTTTTCGTTCCACTAAACAAAGCACAAAACACATGTGTTGTTTTACATAGCAAAACGGAAAGAACCGAACCTGCACCTACCAACAATGTAAAAGAACAGAAACCACCGAACCTATGTTACATACTAAAACTGAAGAACCCAGCCAAAACAATGCAGAAAGATGCAACATTAGTCTTATGCTAATAAAGCTTTCACTGCAAATAACATAGAAGAACAGAACAAAAAATTGCGCCACAACAAGATACACAATCTAAAGAAATGAAGAGTAACGTTAAAATCACAAAACACAATCACGTGTACGGCATGTCATGCTTTTAAATTCATAAGCTAGCAAAACTGAAACAAGATGTCAACAACATATATGTACCTCTCCAACAAAATACCCTTTTCATGTTGCGCAGAATGTGTCTCCCGTTTGTCAAATTTGGTCACTTTAGGTTGCTTCACGTGTCCCTCCCTCCCGACGAAAACATGATTTCTAGCCAAAGACCAAGGTACATGTCGGCATAACCTTTGTGTTCTTCCGCGTCTGTTCCAATGTGCGCTCGCATCCTTTTCTTATCCCCCCTTGTGGGCCTTGTCCTCAGGAAGTCAGCAACAAAGACGTGCACATTAACAAAAAACTACTGCATTTTTTATTTCTATTGCGTAATTATTCGACGAAAAAAGAGGTTATAAATCATATCAGTTTCGATTTCCTGCATTCCTATTGGATATCGTGCTAACAACAATCATTATAGACAGTGTTGCCAACAGCTTCTGCGTTCACGTTGGGAAAGTTAATTATCGTTGGAGGAAATAGATAAGAAATTTATTCCATATCTATCAATTGTACCCTTCATTTCTTCTATAAAAAGGATGCACATAACCACATAATTTCACACTTTCTGTATGTTCTTCTCTTTATGTTCTTGGTTACAAATTTTTTTTCCAAATTTTTTCCAGATTTATTTTCATCATTGCCAAAGGTAAAGATTTTAATTTTTTTTTATTATTTTTAGTTCTTTCTTTCATATTTTGATTTTTATGTTTTTAATTGTATTTTTTATTTATATAATAAATATTTTTCATATCATTTTTCTGATGTTATTTTTTTAATTTTCTATTGTTATATTTTTATTGTATTTTTTTTATTTATATGACAACTATTGTTGATATAAATTTTTATTTTTATTAATTTTTATGATATTTTTATTATTCTACTAATATTATTTTTTGTTCGGAAAAATGGATCCAAACCAACTCAACTCTTTCTTCAATTACTTACAAAACTTTTCTCAAATTCCAAATACCCAACAATCTCAAACCTCAAACTGTCAAGTCCCAAATCAAAATTTTACACTACCGAATACATTTCAAAATCCAAATCCACAAAATCTTTCTAATTTCAATTTTCAAGCTCCTTATAATAATCAATTTCCTATATTCCAACCGCAAAATCAAAATTCACAAACACCACATTTTCCATTTTCATGCATATTTAACCCCTCCATTGGAAATGTTACTCCAACTTTTTTGCCGTTTCCAACTCAATTCAGTGCATCAAGACATAACACATCTGGTGTTGGTGGCTCTTCTAACCAATCCTCTCATACTCCTATACAATCTAGTCCAAATTCGCAATATTCAGATTTTGCCAACCCTCGTGGATTAGATGCTATTAACTTCAATGATGATGATATTGAAGATCGGAGGCAAGATAGTATTCAACACTGGCATTGGGAAGAGGATGAGATGTTGATCAGTGCATGGTTAAATGTTTCAACTGACCCTATAGTTGGTACCGATCAAAAGGGAGAAACATTTTGGAGTCGAATTCATAGCTACTGTGTAGAATTTTGCTCCGACATGACAAGGAGGGTAGTTGCATGTAAGAAACGATGGTATGAGATCAACAAGGCTGTTGCACAATTTGCTGGTTGCTACGATCAAGCTAGTCGAAACATAAGGAGTGGTTCGAACGCTGATGATATAAAGGAGTTGGCCTATAAAATTTATTCCACAAATTATGGTCAAAAATTCACTTTTGAGAGGCATTGGAACATGCTTAGGTTGGAGCAAAAATGGAGAAGCCAACTACCTACACAGAGTGGCGGCTCAAAGAAAACCAAGGTTAGTGCAACTGGAGCATACTCATCCTCATCAAACCCAGAAACACCATTGGCTGACGAACCCGGTGTGGACTCTCCCATTCGACCACAAGGATCAAACAAGAGCAAGCGAAAAGGTAAGGGAAAAGCACAAATGTCTAAAGATTTTAGCGAAAAGAAATCATCGGTTGTTAAAAAATTATCTCTCATGGAAGATATTAAGAATGTTAGAGAAAAGGAACTAATGGATAGGGAAAAAGAAAGAGAAGAGGAGAAGGAACATAGAGCAAAGATGATGGCAATCAAAGAGAAGGAGTTACAAATTCAAGTGGCAATGAAAGAACAAGAATTACAAGCTCAAGCGGCAATGAAAGAACAAGAATTACAAACTAAGAGGTATATTAAAGAAATGGAGATAAAAGCAAAAGAAAGGGAAATGGAAAGGATGGCCAAGGAAAGGGAAAGGGAGATGGATATGCAAATACTTAATGCTGACACGTCTACAATGAGTGAAAAACGACGAGCTCTTCATGAGATTGCATGTGAGAAAATAATCGCCAAGTGGTTTACTTAATGGTTCCTTGTATTCGTAGAGTTATGTATTATGTTCTTATTTTTATTGCGTATTACTGGCATGTGATGTAGTTTGTTTTATTTATTTATGATGTAAGTTTTTAAATTATTCAATATTATTATGCCCTTATTGTTCATGAAAGTGACCGTTACAAAAGTAGCAGTTAAGTAGCTGATGCGAGCAGAAATTAGCGAATTAAAAATTGTTAAAATATATACGTTGCAAGTATAGTTCTTAATTCGCCAGAAATTCGCTTATCAATTTAAAAAGGTGTCACAGAAAATTGAAATTAAAATACTGGGAGTATGAATCCCAGGTCGTCTCCCAACGAGAGAGAAAATTAAAATCCTAAGAACTATGAATGTGTAGAGAGAAAACTTAGGGGAGGAGTAGAAACTAGATCTAAAACTAAAACTGTGTAGAATGAATGTTGTAGTTAGTTTCTGTATATTCTCTGGCTCTAGTCTGCTGTTCTGAGCCAAAAACTGGGTTAAAATAGGGTCCAAAATCACCCCCAGCGAATTCTGCAGATTATGCAGATCGCGCATGTCACGTGATCGCGTCATCCACGCGGACGCGTCATTCGCGCTTTTCCCTGCCACGCGATCGTGTCATCCACGCCTCCGCGTCGCTTGTACTTTTCCATTCCGCGCGGTCGCGTGAGTCATGCGGCTGCGTCACTTCTCGCTGGTTATCTCCTCAATTTCTTGTGTTCCTTTCATTTTTGCTAGCTTCCTTTCCAATCTCCAACTCATTCATTCCCTATAAAGCCTGAAACGCTTAACACACAGATCACGTCATCGAATGGAATAAAGAAGAATTAAAATGCATAATTAAAAGTCTCTAGGAAGCAGTTTTCAATCATGTAATAATTTCAGGAAGGAAATATAAATGCATGCAAAATTAATGAATAAGTGGGTAAGGATCATGATAAAACCACACAATTAAACACAATATAAACCATAAAATAGTGGTTTATCAACCTCCCCACACTTAAACATTAGCATGTCCTCATGCTTAATTGAAGGAGATAAAATAAATAAGTATGAACATGTAGAAACTCCTGCAATGCAATGCAATCCTATATATGAATGCAACTATATGATTCTTGCCCACTTGATCAAAAGTAAATAAGCTCTTCAAAATAATTACAAATCAAATTCCACTAATTCTATCATTATACAGTAAGACAGATAAAAATGCAAGATGATAGCTCATGAAAGCAGGGAACATGGAAATTCAAGCATTGAACCCTCACTGATGATGTATGTACGCTCTAATCTCTCTAGTGTATAGGGTAATCACTCTATCCTTCTCTAATCATGCTTTCTAACTTTTGTTCTTCTCCTAACCAATCAACAACAGTTAATATACCAATGCAAGCATCATGGGGTCTTTCCAAGGTTGTAATGGGGCCAAGGTAGAGGTAGGGATATATATATGGTTAAGTGAGCTTATAAATTGAATCTTTAATTAACCCAAACTTTAACCCAACCTATATATATTTAGTGTAACCTTAGAATTCCTACCTAACTACCCAGAATTCCCTTTTACATTCCATACTCATGTATCAACTTTTTATTTTAATTTTATCATATGTGCATTGATCTTTGAATTCTTAATTCAGCATTGGGGTAATTTTGTCTCCTTATTTATTTATTGATTTTTTTTATATAGACATAAAAATAAACATAGCTTATCAATGCACATAGATTTTTAATTCTTATAGTTTCACATGAGTAGGTATCCAAATTCCCATTGTATTATCATGACACATTCCCTTAATAACTTTTGTTCCCATAATTTCCCATACTTAACTAGCACATACAATTCTATCTTAAGCTAACCAAAGATTCAATTTGGGATATACAATTGTTTTTCCGCTTAAGGCTAGTAATGTGGTGAAATATAGAACAAACGGGATTTAAAGGCTCAAAGTGGTTAACAAAGGTAATTGAAAAGGGTAGGCTTAATTTGGATAAGTGAGTTTAAACAAATAATGGCCTCAATCATATGCAAGCATACAAATATAATAAATATTGGATATATAGGATGAAACAAAATATAGATTACAATCATAGAGAAGTAAACACACAAGAATAAAATAATTATGGTTAAATAATGTAACCATACATAAAGGCTCAAATCTTCACAGGTTGTGTGTTCTTTAGCTCAAAAATCATGTTCCAAATACAACTTCAAGCAGATTTATCATAAAAATTTTTAAAAATCATTGAAATTTTGTTCCAAAGATAGAGTCTTAGAAGAAACTTATTGTCTTTATAATCAAGTAGAGCATGCATGCAACTAACCTATTACTATGCAATTTATCCTGTTCTATAAAAGAAAGAAAATCTAACTAAAATATCCTAATTTATTGGTGCTAGGGAAGAGAAATTACCTCCGGAAGTCAGGTACTGACCGACCTCCCCACACTTAAGGCTTTGCACCGTCTTCGGTGCCATCTGTCAGGAACAGGGGTGGGCTGGTAGCAGTATCTCCACAGTCGGGACCATCATGGCTCCCTGTGCTGGTAAAAGAAGTGGAGTCTGGGGTTTCTGAGTCCTTGAAGTGTCCCTTGAGTAGCTCCTTGAGGTGTTTGAATCGGCGCTCGTTACGGTGCTCTCTTAACTTCGCTTTCTGTTCTTGCCGATCCAACCTTTCGATTATCTGCTGGAGCAGTTCGTCTGTTGTGGGTGCTTGTGGTGTTGAAGAAGGAATATCTTCAACCGGTGCAGTAGGAAGGCTTGTAGTGGCTGCTGGAGGTCTGAGGTATTTTCCGTTAGGGACATACTAATCATCCCCTGGAAGCATGGCTTTGGTGTCCCCAGCTCTGTAGGAGACTCCGACTGCTGAGACAAGATCTGAGACCAAAGCGGGAAAAGGTAAGTTGCCTGCGATTTGGACGTGTCCTATGGCATTCCGGATATGTCTTGGTAGATTCAGAGGTTGGTCTGTAAGGATGCACCATAGTAGAACGGCCATGTCCGCAGTGAAGGAGGACTCGTGAGTGCTCGGAAAGATGTAATGGGACATGATCTGTGCCCATACGCGAGCCTCCAAGGTAAGTGCTGAAGCCGATATTCCCTTAGGGCGGGTACAATGGTATCCGTAGATCCAACGGCTGCCAGGTAGTGCGATAACTCTGAGAACAGCTTCCCAGTCGAATTGGTACATCTGGCGCTTGAGTGCGGCTTCCTGGAAGGCGTCCAATCCTTCTGGAATAGGGGGAAGACCTAAAGCTTTTTGAATTGCCTCTTCTGTAATGGGGACTTGCGTCTGACGGACAAAGACAGACTGCAGGGTAGGCAGGTAGAAGTTAGAGTAGAACTCGACTACCCAAGAAAGATTGACCTGCCTTGGTTGTCTCTGTAGGAAACCCCATTGTCTTTGTTCCATTTGCGGCTCAACAAAAGTAGCAATATTGGGCGGGAGGATAAGAAGGTGTTCGTTGTTGTAGCTCCTTTCAGCCAGCATGGGGAACATCTGCTCACAGTAGCGATTGGGAAATCGCGCAGTGTCCTTTGCTTGAAAGGCTTTCTCCTTTTCATCAACCTTTATGATCCTCTTAACTCTTTTGGTTGAGGGCTTGACAGCAGTTGAAGAAGGCTCTGCCACTAGTGCTCTTTTAGTTCCTCTTCTTGTTGGTGGTTTGGGAGTAGCTTTCTCTTTTCCTTTCTTGGTGGCCATCCTGAAAAGGGAAGAGAAAGTAAATTAAATTCAAAGAGATATATAGCAAGGAAGAGAACGAAAAAGGCGGTGATGGATGCACATTAGGAGGTAACTGACATTAACACATTCTCATGAGTACATGTGAAAAGTCATCAATAGAAAATAGCTAGTGCATATAATGACAAGTGAATGCAAGGTGTTTATTGGCATGCCGGAAAAGGGCATGAGTAGCATAGATCAAGCATCACTCGTAACAAACCATCACGTTTATATTGACAATTATTTTCAATTAATACAATAGTAAATGGAGTTTATGAAAAGTAGCAGTGAATAGTAGAATAACATAGAGAAGTGCATAATGCCATATGGGCTTTTTCACAAACACATAGCATGCATGGTAGATAAGGTATAGAAAGTATTAAAGTGAACATGCAAGCAATCCTTTAAAAATTAATATATAATTGTCAAACAAGTGCAATAATCCACAAGCATATAATGAGGAATAATGACTCAAATAAAATTCTAACACCATGTAAAAAGGAAAGAAGAAGAAAGAAAATATGGATAATGAAAAGAAAAAAGGAAAGAAAAGAAAATAACATATAAAATAAGAAGAATGATAGAAAAGGAAAGAGGGAAGAAGAAAATAAAACCTTGTTAATGGAGGTGAAAGAGAGAGAGAGAGAGAAAAGGGAGATAGAAGGAAGAAGGGAGAAGGAAGAAATAAGGAGGGAAAAGAGAAAATAGGATTTGGGGAAGAGAAAGATAAGATATTTTGGCAATTTAGGTTGAGCTGTGCGGCGCAAGCGACGCGGCCGCGTGGGGCACGCGTTCGCGCGATTGCGCTTCAAGTAAGGGGACGCGGTCGCGTCGGTCACGCGGTCGCGTGACCCATGTTGTGCGTCTGGTGCGAGTGCACCTTCGTGCCTGCACAACTCTCTGTTCGAATTGATATATTTGCCAAATTTGGGGTGACGCGATCGCGTGGGGCATGCGATCGCGTGAGTGGGCTTCAGAAGGGAACGACGCGGACGCGTGAGCCATGCGTCCGCGTGGATAGAATTGTGCGTTCAGCACCAATCCAGCACCACTCGCGCATAATAATTCGTTGTGCACCCTTTTTACGTCGAAAATCAGGGCACGCGGCTGCGTGGGTCACGCGGTCGCATGGGAGGCCATTATGCCCATACGACGCAGACGCGTCAGCGACGCGATTGCGGGGTCGATATGTGCCACTGACACGCTTCCAGCCACGCTCCAGCGTGGCTCTCTGTTCGTTTTTATTTTCTCCCATCTCCTTGCGACGCGGACGCATCGCGTGGCATTTTTTTTAAATATGCAGATGCAGATGCACGAAAGTACTGATAAAGAGAAGAGTTATTGAATATGAAATACTAAAAATAAAGAAAAGAACGATCATACCATGGTGGGTTGTCTCCCACCTAGCACTTTGCTTTAACGTCCGTAAGTTGGACGCTCCACTAGCTCAATCTTCTGCTATGTGGGGATCTTCCAAGAGGAAGATCTCAAGCTCCTTGTTTTTCTGCATCTTCTCGCCATGGTATAGCTTCAGGCGTTGTCCATTAACTTTGAAAAGTTCAGAACTTGAAGGATGACTTAGGTGATAAACTCCGTACGGTTCGGCCTTCTCTACTCTGTATAGACCTTCCCATCTTGATCTCAACTTACCTGGCATGAGCCTCAGTCGAGATTTGTAAAGGAGGACCAAATCCCCAGGTTGGAACTCTTTTCTCTTGATGTGCTGATCATGTACAGCCTTCATCTTCTCCTTGTATAGTCTTGAGTTCTCATAAGCTTCTAGGCGAAGGCTCTCCAGTTCTTGCAGTTGCAATTTCCTTTCAGCTCCGGCTTTCTCAATTCCCATATCGCACTCCTTGACTGCCTAAAAGGCTCTGTGCTCTACTTCAACTGGGAGATGGCAAGCTTTTCCGTAAACTAAGCGGAAAGGACTCATCCCAATGGGTGTTTTGTATGCTGTTCTATATGCCCAGAGTGCATCTTGTAGCCTGGTGCTCCAGTCTTTTCTTTGAGGTTTGACTATCTTCTGCAAGATACGTTTTATTTCTCTGTTTGACACCTCGGCTTGCCCATTGGTCTGAGGATGGTATGCTGTTGCGACCTTATGAATTATCCCATGCTTCTTCATTAACCCTGTTAGTCTCCTGTTATAAAAATGGGTGCCTTGATCGCTCACGATTTCTCGTGGTGATCCAAAGCGGCAAATAATATGGTTTCTCACAAAGGAAACAACAGTGTTAGCATCATCAGTGCGGGTAGGAATTGCTTCCACCCATTTGGAAACGTAATCCACAGCTAACAATATATAAAAATAACCATTAGAATTTGGAAATGGACCCATGAAGTCAATGCCCCAAACATAAAAAATTTCACAGAAAAGCATAATTTGTTGAGGCATTTCATCCCTCCTGGATATATTACCAAATTTTTGGCATGGGAGACAAGATTTACAAAACTCAGCAGCGTCTCTAAAAAGAGCAGGCCACCAGAATCCACAGTCTAAGATCTTTCTAGCTGTTCGTTGAGGGCCAAAATGTCCTCCAGTCTCAGATGAGTGATAGGCCTCTAAAATGACTGGAATTCTGATTGAGACACACAACGTCTAATTACCTGATCAGCGCCACATCTCCATAAATATGGGTCATCCCATATATAATATTCAGACTCGCTTTTCAGCTTGTCTCTTTGATGCTTAGAAAAGTTTGGAGGAAATGTGCGGCTAACTAGATAATTAGCTACAGGTACATACCAAGGGAATACCTCAGATACTGCTTGCAGGTTATCAAATGGGAAATTATCATTTATAGGGGTAGAATCATCCTTAATGTGCTCAAGGCGACTCAAGTGGTCTGCCACTAAATTCTGGTTACCACTCCTATCCTTTATTTCTAAATCAAATTCTTGTAATAGCAGTATCCAATGTATAAGCCTTGGTTTGGACTCCTTTTTAGATAATAGATACTTTAAAGCTGCATGGTCCGAATATACTACTACTCTAGTACCAAGTAAATAAGCTCGGAATTTATCCAGAGCAAAAACAATAGCAAGAAGCTCTTTCTCAGTAGTAGTATAATTGGACTGGGCAGTGTCTAAAGTCTTAGATGCATAAGCAATAACAAAAGGATCCTTACCTTCACGCTGAGCTAGCGCTGCTCCTACTGCATGGTTGGAAGCATCGCACATGATTTCAAATGGCTGGCTCCAGTCTGGTCCTCTCACAATTGGAGCTTGAGTCAGGGCGGTCTTCAGCTTATCAAACGCTTGTTTGCAATCTTCACTGAACTCGAACTCAATATCTTTCTGTAGTAATCTGGACAAGGGGAGTGCTACCTTACTGAAGTCCTTTATGAATATCCTGTAAAAACCTGCATGGCCAAGGAACGAACGGACCTCCCTCACAGAGGAGCGGTAAGGTAAACTAGAAATAACATTCACCTTTGCTGGGTCTACAGAAATTCCATTATTAGATACCACATGTCCTAATACAATCCATTGTTTTACCATAAAATGACATTTTTCAAAATTTAATACAAGGTTTGTATTAACACATCTATCTAATACTCTAGATAATCCATCTAAGCAAAGGCTAAAAGAATCACCATAAACGCTAAAATCGTCCATAAAAACCTCCATACAGTCCTCAATAAGATCAGAGAAAAGACTCATCATGCACCTTTGGAAAGTAGCTGGTGCATTGCACAAGCCAAAGGGCATTCTTCTGTAAGCATAAGTCCCAAAAGGACATGTAAAAGTGGTCTTTTCCTGATCCTCAGGAGCTATATGAATATGGAAATAACCTGTGTAACCATCTAAAAAGCAATAATGTGATTTACCTGACAGGCGATCCAGCATTTGATCAATGAATGGAAGTGGGTAGTGATCCTTACGGGTGGCTTGGTTGAGACGCCTGTAATCAATGCAGACTCTCCAAGCGTTCTAAACTCTAGTTGCTATCTTCCAACAATCTGGTCACTTCCTTTTTGACAACTTCCAAGATAGTGGGATTCAATCTTCTTTGGGGTTGACGGACTGGTCTTGCTCCCTCTTCTAAAAATATTCTGTGCTCACATACTTGAGGGTTGATGCCTACTATGTATGCCAAACTCCACCCAATTGCCTTCTTATGCCTCCTCAGTACATCAAGTAACTGCTCTTCTTGTTGTGAAGTGAGTTTCCTTGCAATGATAACTGGAAACTTCTGCTCATCTTCAAGATAAGCATATTTGAGATGTGGAGGGAGGGGTTTTAATTCCAACTTCTGATCATGGGCAGGTTCTGGATTGTCTGGAGCTTGTGAAAATGCCGAAGTGCCCTCATTGTCAAGAGGGTCCCCACACTTGGACCTTGTCCAGTGTTCCTCTTTTCTAACTCATCCTTGTGAACTTCAGGTACAGTTTCATCTATGACATCACACTGAAAGATGGAATGATCTTCTGGAGAATTGTCAATGACTTTATTCAGATTGAAGATTACTATTCGGCCATCTATTTCAAAAGAGTATGTTCCTGAAAAAGCATCTAATTTGAATTTTGATGTCTTCAGGAATGGTCTTCCAAGTAGGATTGATGATGGCTTATCTGAGTCATTATGGGGCATCTCCAAGATATAAAAATTAGTGGGGAATGTAAGCCCTTTAATGTTCACTAAAACATCTTCAGCAACTCCAGCCACTATAATAATGCTTTTATCTGCTAACACAAAACGAGCTGCCGACCTTTTTAAGGGAGGAAGCCTCAAAATATCATATATAGACAAAGGCATTATACTAACACATGCTCCTAAATCACACATGCAATCATAAATTACTACACCACCAATAGTACAACTAACTATACAAGGACCTGGGTCACTACACTTTTCAGGTAATCCTCCCATTAAAGCAGATATGGAACTACCCAAAGGAATAGTTTCTAATTCATTAATTTTGTCTTTATGTATACATAAATCTTTTAGAAACTTTGCATATTTAGGTACCTGTTGAATAACATAAAAAAGAGGAACAGTTACCTCAACCTTTTTGAATATTTCTACCATTTTGGGATCGGGTTCTAGCTGCTTCCTGTGCTTCCTTGCAAGTTGTGGAAATGGAATGGGAGTGGTGTTTTCTGCAGTGTCTGTGCCTTTTGGTGCTTCCTCTTGTGGTTGAGCTTCTTCTTTTTTAGCTATGTCCTGTATGTCCTCTTCCTTTTCAACATCTTCTATCTCTACTACCTCTTCAGCTGAGGCGTGTTCTGGTGAGCTTGGCTCCTCCTGATTCCTCTCCTACAGTGTGGTTCCGGACCTCAGGGTGATGGCATTAATGCCTCCCTTTGGATTGGGTAATGGTTGAGAGGGGATCCCAGTGGAGCTTGAAGGTTGGTTACTGGAATTTTGCATTGATCCAATCTGTGAGACAAGAGCTTGCAAAGTAGAGGCTAGGCCATTCAGACTGGCATTAATGTTATTCATAATGTTATTTTCCATGGTCTGTTGTCTCTGCTCAAAAGATTGTAGTAACTCTTCATTAGAAGATGAAGAATGATGAGTAAATTGAGAGGTCTGCTGTTGGGTATTCTGTGGTCCTTGGGATTGCCTCAAGTGAGGTACTCTGTAAGGTTGATTCTGCTGCCTGTTGTTGTTATTATTCCACCTCTGATTTCCCTGATTATCTCTGCCTCCTCTGTTATTGTTGTCCCTCCAATTCTGGTTAGAATTATCCTGCCATCCATGGTTCTAATTTCCACCTTGATTTTACCCTTGGTTGGGGCGGTCATAGAAGTTATGGGTGGATGCCACCATGTTGTCTTCTTGCTGGAGCTGCGGGTATTCATCAGTATAATGGCTATAATCAGCACAAATTCCACAGACTCTCTGTGGGACTAACTGTTGGCTTTGCTGTGCTGGAGAAGGTTGAGCTTACTGAACTTGTTGTTGATTTAATTGCATCTGCTTCAGCAAGTTGGTCATTTCACAGATACTCTGAGCTAGAGCAGAAGTCTCTCTGCTAGAGGATACTTCTGCAACGGCTTTTGAACGGCCTTATTTCTGCCTGTGGTTCCTAGTAGATTCAGCTAAGTCGCTGATCAATTGCCATGCCTATCAGTGGTCTTGTACTTCTTCATAGAGCCATTGCTAGCACTTTCCAATGTGGTCTTATCTTGGGGCCTCATGCCCTGTGTGATATAGCTGAGTAACACTATCTTGTCAATCCTGTGGTGGGGGCATGCTTCCAGAAGATTATTGAAGCGCTCCCAGTATTCAAAGAGAGTCTCGTTGTCATCTTGAACAATCGTGGAAATGTCTTTCCTCAGTTTATCAGTAACTTCAGATGGAAAAAATTTTTCCAAAAATTCTTTTCTGAGTGTATCCCAGTTGGATACATTTGCTAGGGGTTGAGTGTAGTACCACTCTCTTGCTTTTCCCTCAAGAGAAAACGGGAAAGCTTTCAGCAAAATTGAAGTTTCATCTGCACCATCACGCCTGACAGTAGAACAGGCTGCTTGGAAATCTCTCAGGTGCTTGATAGGCTCTTGAGCAGGTAAGCCATAAAACTTGGACATCAAATTGAGCAGTGCAGTCTTTATTTCAAAATCTGTAGCCACCGCTGGGTGATGCGCTTGAAACGGTTGCATTGTAAAATCAGGGGCTCCTTCCATCTGGATAGTAATTCTCCTAGGTTCTGCCATGTCGTCTGCACGTGAATCAACCGAATCAGTAGAACGGGACTGGTTTCTTCTTCAACTGACGTTTCAGATCCGCCCTCAGAGAGGACTAACCGACGCCGAGCTTACCTTATTCGTGAAATAGTCCTTTCAATTTCAGGATCGAATATTGGCAAGCTTGGATCAGGAAGTAAACGCGTCATTTGACGAAAGAAACATGCAGCTCATAGTAGCAAAATAAAATAAAATGCAAATAAATAAATTCTAATTAATAACTTTAGCACTCTATTGCAACTCCCCGGCAACGGCGCCAAAAATTGATGCGAGCAGAAATTAGCGAATTAAAAATTGTTAAAATATATACGTTGCAAGTATAGTTCTTAATTCGCCAGAAATCCGCTTATCAATTTAAAAAGGTGTCACAGAAAATTGAAATTAAAATACTGGGAGTATGAATCCCAGGTCGTCTCCCAACGAGTTGCAGAAAAGTGTGCTATTTTATTAATCAGAGGTTTTCAAAAAGGTTTGAATTGAGTAAGCAGGAAATTAAATTGGAGAATTTGAATAATGTAAATAAAGGCCTTGATTGGGAGTTGATTAGTTGGAATCCCTGTTATTGTTGGAATACTCTCAAGATTAATTGACAATTAAAAGTTGTCCTGTTTAGTTATCCTTTACTAGGTAAGGGAAAGTCAAAGAAGTTGGAATGATACGTCTGTTCACAAGTTGCAATCCACTTAATTAAAAGAGATTGGTGTTATTGACTAGAAGGCAATCCAACCATAAACCCAATTACAATTTTTCTTTCAAGCCTTCCAACTCAAGGGTTCCTTTCAATCAATTTCCCATCAAGTTAGGGAACTACTCGCTCATTGTGAATGTAAAATTCATAGCATATGAAAAGGAATTAAAGAAAGACATTGAAAATAAAAATCAAAATAGTCAATTAAAAATAAAAGTGATCCTTGTATTAAATAATCCTAAAAATATTCCAATGGTAAAATTAAACAAAGCAAAGGACATGGAAGAGTAAAGCCAAGTAAAGAAAATGAACTAGAATGACGAAGTCTTGATGAGGTAATAACTCTTCTCAATATCCCAATGCAAAAGCAAGAGAAAATTAAAATCCTAAGAACTATGAATGTGTAGAGAGAAAACCTAGGGGAGGAGTAGAAACTAGATCTAAAACTAAAACTGTGTAGAATGAATGTTGTAGTTGGTTTCTGCATGTTCTCTGGCTCTAGTCTGCTGTTCTGGGCCGAAAACTGGGTCAAAATAGGGTCCAAAATCGCCCCCAGCGAATTCTGCAGATTATGCAGATCGCGCATGTCACGCGATCGCGTCATCCATGCGGACGCGTCATTCACGTTTTTCCCTGCCACGCGATCGCGTCATCCACACCTCCGCGTCGCTTGTGCTTTTCCATTCCGCGCGGTCGCGTGAGCCATGCGGCCGCGTCACTGCGATTTCTCCTCTTCCGGGCAGTCGCGTGAGCCATGCGGCCGCGTCACTTCTCGCTGGTTATCTCCTCAATTTCTTGTGTTCCTTCTATTTTTGCTAGCTTCCTTTCCAATCTCCAACTCATTCATGCCCTATAAAGCCTGAAATGCTTAACACACAGATCACGGCATCGAATGGAATAAAGGAGAATTAAAATGCATAATTAAAAGTCTCTAGGAAGCAGTTTTCAATCATGTAATAATTTAAGGAAAGAAATATAAATGCATGCAAAATTAATGAATAAGTGGGTAAGGATCATGATAAAACCACACAATTAAACACAATATAAACCATAAAATAGTGGTTTATCAGTAGCCGTTGCAAAACTAGCCGTTAAGGTACTTATTGCAGACACACTTATAAATATCAACTATCAATGACTCTGTAACTCCACTTCAACTCTTGTTTCTCACCTCAAAAGAGAACTAAAAATTACATTTCTAGATATGGCTAGAAATTTTGATGATATGTTTAATGAGACTTTGTATGGCAAAAGAAGACGGCAAGATAACACACTCATAGATAATTGGATGGATGAGTGTTTACTCGAAGATTCAGAAGAAGAAGATATCGATAGAAGCTTTATCCCAATTACTCGTAGATGGATCAACAGAGATCGAGAAGCAGGACATGATCGCCTTTTCCAAGATTACTTTGCAGATGAACCGGTGTATAATGCTGACATTTTCCGACGGAGATTTCGAATGAGAAGACATGTGTTCTTTCGGATAGTAGATGCTCTCTCAAACGTCTATCCGTATTTCCAACAGAGGATTGATGCAACTGGAAGAAGAGACTTGTCGCCACTCCAGAAATGTACCGATTCGATACGGATGTTAGCATATGGCGTAGCAGTTGATGCTGTTGATGATTATGTGCGCATAGGCGAGAGCACTATAATTGAATGCTTGGAAAAATTTGTTGAAGGTGTCAATTCGGTCTTCGAGGATGAATACTTGCGAAAATCCAATCCAAATGACGTACAACGCCTACTACAAATGGCAGAGGGTCGTGGCTTCCCTGGCATGTTGGGTAGCATTGACTGCATGCATTGGCAATGGAAAAATTGTCCAAAGGCGTGGAAAGGTATGTACATGAGTGGTTATCGTGGGGTTGCAACTATAGTACTTGAGGTTGTAGCATCTTCAGACCTTTGGATATGGCATGCGTTTTTTGGAGTTTCTGGTTCAAATAACGATATCAACGTGTTAGATCGTTCTCCAGTATTCGATGATATTCTAAATGACCGTGCTCCGGAGGTAAATTATACCATTAATGGTAATAATTATACTATGGGATACTATTTAACAAATGGTATTTATCCTGAATAGGCCACATTTGTCAAATCAATCTCAAAGCCACAAGGGGAGAAACGCAAGTTATTTGCACAATACCAAGAAGGGCAAAGAAAAGATGTGGAGCGAGCATTCGGTGTGTTGCAAGCACGCTTTGCAATTATACGTGGTCCAGCTCGTTTTTGGGAAAAGAAGAAGCTTGCCAACATAATGAGAGCTTGTATTATATTGCATAATATGATTGTTGAAGATGAAAGAGACACTTATACAGGAAATTTTGCTCAAGGCTTAGAGTATGATGATGTCAAAAATGGCTTATCACAACCTCAGCTGGGGGAAGAAGATTTTGCACCATACCATCAATTTCTCCAAAGAAATGCCCAACTTCGAAATAGGCAGCAGCATAGACAATTGAAAGAGGACTTGATTGAACACATATGGCAATTTCACAATGCTTGTCGTCAACTATAAAGCTTAATTATGTTTTTTTTTTTTTGTATTAAGTAATTTTACAAATTAGTGTAACCCCGAATTATATATTGTGTATTATTGTTATATATGAATTTATTTAATATTAATATCTTTTAATAGTAAATTATTTTCAAATTTATAAATTTAAATTAAATTATTGAAAAAAATTAATTACATTAATTTTAAGTATTTTAATTAATTAATTAAGTGGGACCACAACAGGGACTAAAGTTAGTTCCTCTTAATAGAGAAGAGAGAGATGCTTTGAATTCCTATTTACTGTTTATGACGCAAAAGCTCATGTGAAATTACTTTTTATGACAGGTGGGTCATAAACAGGAATTGGGATAAGTTTTCTACTGGAGATGGTCTTAGAGTATCTCCAACGGGCAAAATTTTGGAGCTCTGCTACTGTTTTGTCAGAGAGAAAAGAAAGTTGGAGCGTTGGAGTGGAACTCACTTGAGTTCCTTTACGCATTTCAAGACGAGGGAGTCCCTCTGAATGGGGACTCCCATTAGCCAATCTACACTTGCCAAATGACAAGTTAAATAAAAAATAAATAAATGTATAAAATATTAATTAATTAAATAATTATGTTAATTAATTAAATAATTATATTATATAATTAAATAATAATTAATTAAGTAATTAAATTATAATTAATTTATTAATAATTATAATAATTAATTAGATTAAATAATTAAATTTTTATAAAATAGCCGTTAGAAACTAGCCGTTATTATGTTACCGTTATTATTAATAAATTAATATTTTGTTAGAGGTAAGCCTCAACATGGTCTCTAAAATTACCTTCGAACCCCATAGTGATCTCTGAAGTTAAAAATTATTCATATTCATCCCTAAAGTTGCACTCCGGGACTCAGACTCATCCTTTCGGCCAATTTCGTCCAGCTGGCGCAACTGAAAAGCTGACTTGGACTCGTTGGTGACACGCTGTCAGCACAACGGCTAGCTGACGTGGCGACATAAACTGTTTTGACTCAATTTGGTCCCCAAATTAAAGTTAAAAACCCTAATCCCCAATTGACTCTCTTCTCTTGAAAGGAAAAATTTAATTTATCTATTGTCAAAACCAAGAGCTTCTGCAGCATCACAGACCAGCTTTCTTCATCTTCTTTTGATTTCGGAAGCAATGCAAGGCAATATACAAGTTTCTGGATGTTCCAAGCAGAAGACAATATACATCAGGATAAGAACATTTTAAATTTGTTGTCTTTATCAGAGAAAATTTCCTCCAACAAGTGCCAACTAATGAACAAAATAGACATTAAACTAGAAAATGAAAATAAATAGAGAAAACACTCATCAAGGAGGGCTCGCCTGCTCGGAGAAATATTAATGCAAAAAGGCTGCTTTTTTCTAAATTGCAGTCATGGCAGCGCCATGACGAAATGGCGTGGCAGATTTTGAACCCGCCAAGAAGCCGTCGCGGCAGCTTCGCCACAGCATTGCTTCCGCCGCAGTTGGCCCTCCTCACTCCAAGTGGTTTTGCTTTTCAAACTTTTCCTCTCTTTTCGAGACTGTTTTGTTACAAAACATTAGTTTTCTTTTTTTTTCTTTTTCTGTTTGTTCCTCTCTTCCATTCCCTTTCTATGACTCAATTTATGAACCTCTCTTCTTCTATGTCTTTTGTTTTCTGGTGTTTCTTTTGAGTTTTTAGTATTTGACTATGCCATAGTTGTCATTTAAGCTCTATATCTTATGTCTTTAAACGTAAACCACATATCTTTCTTGGATTTTTCTACCGGATACCTTTTCTGTTCCTCTCATAAAAACTACAGGACTCTGTTAGGTCACAAAAATGGCTGCAACAAGCATAAGCAGGGAAATACATCCTCTTAAAAATCTTCCGTGATACCCTCCGTGCAATCTTATATTTACAATATAATCATATCATAGAACAGGCTCTTTGAAATTTGATGAAACCATTACCTTTGCAATATCAGAACTGCATTCGTTGGACTGTTTGGACAAAAGTTTTATAGCAATAGCACATTCAATCTGCATAATTTCACATCACAAATCAAATCATTAACACGTTAGCAAGAAAATTCTAATGCTTTTCATGTACAGTTTTCCACTGATAAAAGCTACAAGCTAACCAAAAACGCATACAAATATGACATCACCAATTGTTTTAATCTTTTAAGGCATAGAGATGTAACAATCTTGCATTAGTATAGAAAGATCTAGTTCAACATAAATGCATATGTAGGTGTAAAACACACCACAATCAACGTCTAAGGAAAACTGTTTAACAATAAATTTAATATGAAAATCAAAATGGATTAGAACTATTTCATAAACATAATTCTATTTGATGAAATCATGTCCTTTTGTCAAAATCATCTTACTGGTCAAGTTTTTTCAAGCTACATATACATTAGAATAAAGCATGTAACCAATGTTAGAAGGGAAATAGTAACTTACACTTTCATAATGATTCTGATTAATAGAAGACTGAAATGTCGTAATTATGGTACACAACAAATTAATTGTGTTCTCCCGCATTCACCACAATACATACAATGAGCAAACCCACCGGATAATTTATGCCCAAATAAATGATACACGAGAAATTTTACAGAAGTTCATATCCCGTTAATGTTATTTGTAATTTTTTATATCCTGTTATCTGCTCTAAAACGCGAATCTCTGTTTCTATTCATTCTCCTCATGATGCTTTCAAATGATCGTGGGTTGTTGGAGCTCCCAACTGCGTTGCTCGCGCTAGCCATAACGTGTGGTTTTTGAAGATGGAGAAGACACCGTAGGAGAAGCAACAGAGAAGAGTCACCTCTGGTGCAATGGAGAGGAGAGGAGATGATAGTCAATTGGGGATTAGGATTTTTAACCTCAATTTGGGACCAAATTGAGTCAAAACAGTTTATGTTGCCACGTCAACTAGCCGTTGTGCTGACAGCTTGTTACCAACAAGTCCAAGTCAGTTTTCCGATTGCGCCAGCTGGACGAAATTGGCCGGAAGGACGAGTCTGAGTCCCGAAGTACAACTTCAGGGATGAATATGAGTACTTTTTAACTTCAGGGATCACTATGAGCCTCGAGGGTAACTTTAGGGACCACTTTGAGACTTACCTCTATTTTGTTACTCTATATATACGACTTAGATACACTTCTATTCTCACACTCTCTACTACTCTTCTTCATCTTCTTCCAAGTTTACGAAATCAAAATTCTCTAATAGTGAATTATTTTTAAATTTAAATATTTAAATTACATTGTTGAAAAAATTAATTACATTAATTTCAAGTATTTTAATTAATTAATTAAGTGAGACCACAACAGGAACTAAAGTTAGTTCCTCTTAATGGAGAAGAGAGAGATGCTTTGAGTGTAAGACCCAGAATTTTCAAATAAATCTTATTATGAATTAATTTCAATTCATTATTTATTAGAAATTTTATTCTCAGAAATTATTTTATTAAAGTTAATTAAATCAAAAACTAAATCAGGTTTTGATAATTAATTAGAATTTTACCTAATTTTATAATTATTGAATTATTTTCTATATTTAAATTACAAAATTAGTAGTTACGGAATGATAAAATTTTTTATGTGATTTAATTCAAATAATTGATATTTCTATGATTTAATACTTCAAGTTTTAGGAATAAAGAAAATTAATCTTATTATCTTATAAATTCAATTAAAGAATTTGATTTCAAACCAATTAGTATTTTAATACAACAAATGATATTTTAAAATAATTTTCAAAATTTAATTAGATTTTTAATTAATACTCTATACCCCTAATTTTATTGAATATACCTAAACTACCCAAAATAAAAACAAAATTCCCAAACTAAACCTATTAACCCTAGCCACCACCGCCACACCCCCTTTTCCCAAAAAGAAACAGCTTCAGAATGAATTAAGAAAGAAAAAGAGAAGGGAAATGGAAACAGGGGAAAGAGGGGAGAGAGGGTGAGATCCAAGAAAGCAGAGAGAAAGAGAGGGAAGAGCGCCGGGGGAACGAGGAAGACGCGCCGGAGCTGGTGGGCTGTTCCGCCGCTCCTCGTCGCGGCTGAAGCCGTTGCTGCCACCGATGCATCCGCGCCGTCGTGTGTCGCTGATAGAGGAAGAGGAGCGCGAACCAGAGCCATGCAAGGGAGGAGCAAAGCGCGCGCAGGGGAGGAGTCACTGCTACCATGGTTAAGGTCGCCGATGTCGTCCTCACCGCAAGCCAGAGTCACCGTCATCCATGGTGGAGCCGAGGAGAGAGAGAGAGTATGCGGGGAAAGGAAGGTTGTTCGCGTTCTGCCGCCGCTGTTGGAAGGATGGCCGCCCTCGCCGATCTGCCCGCCGCCGT
The DNA here is from genome assembly GCF_000816755.2 of Arachis ipaensis. NCBI lineage: Eukaryota > Viridiplantae > Streptophyta > Magnoliopsida > Fabales > Fabaceae > Arachis > Arachis ipaensis. Next base: position 23,325,557 of record NC_029794.2, on the reverse strand, counting down.
TTATGCTTGCTGCTACATCGCCGGAGCTCCACGCCGCCGCCGGAACCCGTCTTCTTGGTAAGCGTTTTGTTTCCAAAACCCTTTGAGATCAGTGTTCTGTTATAATCTGTTAGAGATTCTGAGATGTTGGTATCGTAGGTTCGAGTTCCGGTATTTGCGCGTTGAAATTAAGGTTGTCGTTGAACCACCAGAGCTTCTGGTAGCCGTCGTCACTAGAGGTAATTGCCGGAGCTGCTGCCTGATTGGTTCAGAGGGTCGCTGCTGCTTTGTTTCTCGTGGTGAGATTATTTGGTTCTGTTTCAATTTACCATAATATTCCATTACTAATTTTGTTCTAGTTCCGCTCAATATCAATTTCGCGTTAAATTCCAATTTATGTCAGAAAAGTGTTGTTGCTGCTATTCTTGATGCCGCTGTTGATATTGCTTGAAAATAAACAAGGTTGCTGCTGCTGCTGTAAACTTGAAAATAAATAAAAGAGGAATCGACGCGTTTAACTACTGAGCTTTGACTAAATCGAGGTAGGATTTTTCTTAAAATTTATTTATATTACAGAGTTGTTATAAATAGATATTCATGTGAAAAAAAAATGTCTCTGTGAATATGTTTGTCTTATGGATGTGGCTGTTTGTTGGATTGAATTACTGATTGCTGAAAGATGCATGGTTGTTGATAAAAACTTAATTTGTAAAGTCATTGGGTTGAATGTTACGAAAAGTGGTCTTTCTTGATTTGGAGTTAATTTAATACTGTAAATGAATCAATTTTGGAAATAATTTGAGATATGACAATGAATTAATTTTGAAAGCGGCTTGATTTTAAGTTAGTCTTATTTTACAAATGATTTAGTATTTGAGTTGGTTTGATTTTAAAAAGAGATTTATTACTGGCATTGATTTAATTTGAAAATAATTTAATATTGAAACTAGTTTAACTTTGGAAAATGTTTGAGATTTAGAGAAGGTTTGAGAATTGTTTGGTTAGGACCCGGAAAGGGTGGCAGTGTCCGAGTTTTAGAGGAAATGCTTCCGAAATTTTATAAAATTGGAAGTTTTATTTGAAATAATTAATTAAAAAGATTTGTTTTTAAACATGATATGTTTTAAGATTGATTTATTTGTCAAAGAAAGAATTATGTTTTGAATTGGGATTGTTAATGAATGGAATGGAAAGAGGATGACGAGGATTTTCTTTGAAATATGGTTTTTGAATGAATTTGGAAATGAGATTTGGATTGATGAATGATTATGATGTTAAGAATGTTGAGAAATGTTGAGATATGAACTTTGAATTATTCGTATGGCTTATGAATTTGAATTATCTGAGATACGAGGTTCCCTGGGTAAAGTACCATGGCTTGCCACCACGTGTACCAGGTTGAAAACTCGATACTCTATTGACCCTACGACGTAAGTGTGACCGAGCACTATATAAATTCCCAGGAATGTTACCCCCATTGAACAATATTGATTATTTGAGAAAAAGCTATGCATAGACTCTTGGGGATGCACGTCGGGGGACAGTCTAAGGACAATTCAGACTTGTCGGGTTGGCTGGATAACCGACAGATGAGCCTCACCAGCTATAGGACAGGCATGCATCATATGCATTTGTATGCTTTGCTTGGGTTTGAACTTGTTTTGGTTTGCCTAATTGCTAAACTGTTCTTAACTGCTACTTGAACTATTTGCTGTAACTGCTACCTACTTGTGCTTTCCTTGTCTGTCTTGCCTGTGTTTGTCCTGGCGTGCTACATTTGAGAATGAACTTTGGTGCTGAATTAATGATAGTGTTGTTTGATTGCGTGGTTGGTTTCTGATTGATATTTTCTTATAAGAAAGGAAAGGTTTTGGATTTCTGAAAGATTAAACATTGTTTCTTTGAAAAAGTTTTGAACGATTTTCTATGGGTTTTAAAAGATTCATAAGGCAATGATAATCACTGAGCTTGAGAACAGTTTTCTTATTAAATATCTTCTTATGACAACTTTGAAATTCCATGGTTAGACCGTGTGGTTAGGTTCTCACCTCCCTACAGCTTTACCTTTTCAGGAACCAAATGAGCAAGCATTATGGAGAGTTATACTGCGTTTGGTTTATATATGTTGCTGTAATAATTAGATTATTTTCTTCCCTCGTCTTTGTTATTACAAGTTTGTAAGAAGGATAGGAATTGTATGTTTTATATGTATAATATATTGAGTTATTATGTAAGGAGTCTTGTATATGAATCTATGCCTGCTTGTATTTTTCTTAAGATAAAGTATTTATTTCTGGTTTTCGAAGAATTCAGCGATACAGTGTCGAGTCACAGGCTCCTATTTTATTATTTAGTAAGTAAAGTAGTCGTAATACTTCTTGCTATCAGAGTAGCGTAGCCGGAAGCGTGACTTCTGATAATTAGGGTGTTACATTGAGTTCCTATTTACTGTTTATGACGCAAAAGCTGATGTGGAGTTACTTTTTATGACAGGTGGGCCATAACTAGGAATTAGGATGAGTTTTCTACTGGAGATGGTCTTAAGAGCAACTCCAATGGTAATTATTCTAAGTTCCTCCTCTGACATAAGGGCACTTTTGCCCGTTAGAATGTGAACTCAAATGAGTTCCTTCATATGGATCGATGAAGAGAGTTCCTGCTCAGAGGGACTCTCAGCCTCCAACAAAAATTTGACATGTGGAATGTCAATAAAAAAAAGTTAAAACATATATATAAAATGATAATTGTATTGTATGCATATATATTATAATGGTTGCTATTACATATAAATGAATTAAAAAATATTACATATAAATAAATTAAAATATATATTACATACATATTATATGTATGTTAATTAATTTTGTAAATTAGTTTAATTATATTTTTTTATATTAAATAATTTTATAAATTAGTTTAAATTAATTAATAATTATAATAATTAATTATATTAAATAATTATATTTTTATTTAATTTAATTTATATTATTTATCTAATAAAATCATTTAAATAATAATTAATTAAATTATATTTAATTTATTAATAATTATAATAATTAATTATATTAAATAATTATATTTTTATTTAATTTAATTTATATTATTTATCTAATAAAATCATTTAAATAATAATTAATTAAATTATATTTAATTTATTAATAATTATAATAATTAATTATATTAAATAATTATATTTTTATTTAATTTAATTTATATTATTTATCTAATAAAATCATTTAAATAATAATTAATTAAATTATATTTAATTTATTAATAATTATAATAATTAATTATATTAAATAATTATATTTTTATTTAATTTAATTTATATTATTTATCTAATAAAATCATTTAAATAATAATTAATTAAATTATATTTAATTTATTAATAATTATAATAATTAATTATATTAAATAATTATATATTTATTCAATTAATAATTTATATTAATTACTTCAATTAGGAGAGGAAAGTTTTGTAGTGTACTATCAATTTCTCTAAAAAAATATTCAATTTATTTTTGAATTTATAAATTTTAATAATATTATTACAAAAAATATAGTAACTATATTAATTTTAATTAATTAATTAAGTGGAGTCACAATAAGGACTAAAGTTAGTTTCTCCTAATGGAGAAGAAAGAGATACTTTGAGTTCCTAATTACTATTTATGACGCAAAAGCTGATGTGGAGTTACTTTTTATAACAAGTGAGCCATAAATAGGAACTGAAATGAGTTCCTTATTGGAGATGGTCTAAGTTCTGATGCGGTAATTAATGTGACGTTTGTTGTTGGTAATGATGATTAAGTATTTGGATTTTTTTTTTTTGAAAAACAGCGGTGTTGTTTGGAAGCGCAGGTTGAAATTCTTTGAATGGGTATTTGGACCGCGTGTTTTTTTGGGAGTGGATCCTCTCTCGTAAAAAAAATGGATGGTATCTAATATTTAATCTCATTCTTTATTGTTCTCTATTATTTATTTTTGGTCTCATTTATAAAATTAAAAATAAAAGATCACATTTTATTCTCTCAAGTGTTAAAAAAATGAAGAGGATTCATTTTCTGTACTTTTATATAAGAGGCAGCGTTTATGGGCTGATTTTTTTGTTATGAAAAACACATTGGAGTTGTGCAATGAAATGGATATATAGACAGAATTTTCACTGCTATAGTGTCAGTCCAAAACGTAAATTACGTTTTGCTTTTGTCCCCACTTTTTTTTTTGTTTTGAAAAATAACGAAACGCAGCTTGCATTTTGGATTTTTGAAAGCTTTTAAAAAAATTTTTATTTTCGTTTTGCAAACGCAGTCTGCATTTTGTGATGGGCTGTTTTTTTTTTTTTTGGAATAACAAAACGCAGCTTGCGTTTTGCTTTTTATGTCAATTTTTTTGGTAAACGCAAAATGTAGGCTGCGATTTTTGAGGTGTCAGATTTTTTTTTTTGGAAAACCAAAAACGCAGGTTGCGTTTTGTGCAGAAAAAAATATTTTAATCAAGAAACTTGCCTATAAATACGAAGCAAGACTCACTCAAGTGACTTCAGACTTCCCTCCACTTCTACTCATTTTATTCTTCTTTCTTGCACATATGTTGTAGTTCTTAGTTTCTTTGGCAGTTATGTGTGTCAAAAAAGTCAGATTAGGTGAGGTTGAAGTTATGAAAAATATTGTAAATTTGCGAGTGTATTATAACGGTGAGGTTATACCAAAACACACATAAAGGAGTGACTTTTGTTTGTGAATGTCTGTTGTCATTTGCTATTTCATGTACCATGAGTTTTGTCGAGTTACAAAATGGGCTTTGTAATAACATTCAAAGTCACATTACATGAATTCTGTGCAAGTATTTGGTGGGCTGATACAGTTTCAAATAATGCCCATCATTGACGATGCCAGTATGCAGCAGATGTTGTGTATTTATCAACAAACCCAATTTTACGTACCGATGATAAAACTGTACGTTAAATTTGAACAATAGTCAAAGTTGAGCGCGATCGACAAGGAAGTCAATGTTGATGAGTTGGGGGATATAGATTGAAAAAAAAGATAATCATGACAGTAAAGATAACAATATTATTTATTATTAGAAAATATTAGTTCGCCGCCTCGCCGCTTCATCTGCACCTCGCCCCCTCGCCGCCTCGCTTTCTGCTTCTGTATCTTGCTTCTACTTTCTTGCTTTTCTGATTTTGCTTCTTGCTTCTGCTTCTTGCTTTCTTGCTTCTGCTTCTTGCTTTTTGCTTCTGCTGCTTCTGTTTCTGCTTTCTTGCTTTTAATCAAAAATAAAATCAAGGAGCATTTTCAAGAAGGTTTATGATATGAGCACGGGATCCTGAGCCAATGCTACGATTTGTTGATTTGTGGGAGAAGTTGCTTCCTCCTTCAGTCCTCATTGCCATATTAGACAACATAATCTTGCCAAAATTGTCTGCAAATACTTGGGAACTACATCGAGAGACCATTCCTATCCATACTTGGGTGCATCCATGGCTACCAAGGATAGAGCACAAGTTGGAAGGCATTTACCAGGTCATTCGTTTTAAATTGAGTTCTGTTCTTGGTGCTGGCATCCAAGTGATTCCAATTAAATTGATTTCAATTTTTTTGGGTAATTAAATGGGCTTCTGTGATTCCAATTCATATCATGGTGAACATGATGGAGAAGTTTTTCTTCACAAAGTGGCTTCAGGTTTTGTATCACTGGTTGTGCTCAAATCCTAACTTTGAAGAAGTTATGAAGTGGTATAATGGATGGTAGTGGAGGGCATTTTTGTCCAGAAAAAATTAAAAGGACGATTTTAATACGAAAAAAACATTAAGGATGATTCTAAACCCAAAATTACGTTGGGGACGGTTTCGATTCTGACCTTCAACGTTAGGGACCAAAATAATACTTATCCCTAATAATAATTAATCAAATATATATATATATA
>NC_029794.2:23315176-23319628 GCF_000816755.2 Arachis ipaensis | reverse complement strand
AGTCACTTAGGTCCTTGGCTCCGTCAACTCTAACGGAAGACAAAATGGTCCTTGAAAACTCTAACATGGGACAAAATGATCCCTGACAACTTTAACAAGGGACAAAATGATCCCTGACCCCTTTATTTGAAAACGACACTGTTCTTCCCCAATTTTTTTTTATCATATCTCGCATAACCCTAACATTCATACTCTCCACAATCTTCTTTTCCATCTTTTCCTTCCTCCTCTTTAGCTCCAAGATTAAGGCATGGTGTAATTGTCACATATGTCGCACTTACCTCAAGATGTCATGGACCACACACTTCCTAAATCTTTGTGACTAGTACATCCACCTCCTCTGCACTTCACCCACCAAAAGCATCCACTTCCACGTCTTTGATAACATCACCTCCAACCCCGACAACGTCCACGACATCCTCAAGACCAAGTTCTACAACTACTCCAAGGGCTCGCCTTTCTCCACTCTCCGGCAAGCAATATAGATTGTTGGACATTAGGACATCATGAGAAGATTCTCCTTCGACATCATATGAAAATTCTCATTTGAATTAGACACTGAGTATTTCATTCCTTCTTTTCCGAAGTCCAAGTTGGCAGACAGCTTCGACCTCGTATCCAAACTATTACAACGAGCAATGTCACCATTGCCGCTCATATGGAAATTGAAGCGATTACTGAACATTGATTCGGAGAAGAAGCTGAAGGAAGCGATCAGAGTGGTGGACAATGTGGTCATGGAGATGTTAGGGCAGAGGAGGAGGGAGATGGCAACGACAATGATGAGTCTTAACAAATCAGACTTGCTGTCTATATTCATGGGATCCATCGAAGACGACAACTAGTTGAGAGACATAGGCATTAGTTTCCTGAGTATGAATTGGTTGAGAACAAGTTGAGGATTTCTTTTCTTGTGAACATTAAATTTATAGAGTGTGCATTGTGTAGTTTGAAGTTACAGTGTTAGAATGTTAGTGTTATGTGAGATATGATGAAAATTGGGAGAAAATATTATCGTTTTCGAACAGAGGAGATTAGGGACCATTTTGTCCCCTGTTAGAGTTGTCAGGGACTATTTTGTCCTCTGTTAGAATTAACGGAGTAAAGGACCTAAGTAACTGACGGAGTTAATTGTTAGGGACCAATCGAGTAATTAATTTTAGTCGGAGACTAAAGTGTCTAGTCTGAAATTCTTTGATAACCAAAATGGGTATATACTCTAATAATAATAATAATAATAGTAATAATAATAATATAATAATATAATAACAGTAATAAAAATATTAAACTGTAATGAGAAATAAATAATAATATAATAGTAGTAATAATAATATTAATAACGATAATAATATTTATATTCATCATTAAATATTAAAAAAGTTATTTACCCATTGAAGATGATCCAAATACTCAATAATATGTTTTTCAGTTTGATAAAATCACGCACCATTTTTCCTTCCTGCACTGTATACTTCTTCTTCTCCCACACTTTGCTTCTTCACTCTTAACCTTCTTCACTCTTGCTTCCTCACTCTCATTTCACTCTTCCTCGGCTTCAGTAACGTTACTTCGTTTTTACTTGGCCTCCTCTATCTGCGTTTTGGCTTTTAAGAACCCAAGTGACGACCTTCCATGACATGTGTCGTGCATGTAGCTAAGAAGGCTGCAAAACGCAACCTGCGCTTTGCTCTGCAAGGCTGAGAAACGCAAGCTGCGTTTTGCCTAATCCAATGCTGGTCAACACCTGCTCCTGTCAGCATACAGAGGACACCGGGGCACGTTTCGCAACTTGGTTCCCTTCCCAGCCCAATTGCAGGCTACGTTTTACAGCATACTGCACTTTCTTGTACTTCTTTCCATCCAAAACGTAACCTGCGTTTTGTGACTTCTGACAGCAGCAGCTCCACAATTTAACATAACACGTCATGCATCTATTTATCAGCACTTCACCATTTTTTGATCCATTTAGAAATTAATTTCTGGCGTTTATATTGTATATGGATAAGAAGAAATATAGAATTGTAAATGTGGAAATTCGACCCTGGAATAAAAAAAAAGGATAAAAAGAATAAGGGAAAGAAGGTATAATAGAAAAATTATAAATGTGGGTATAATTGTGTGATGTAATGCTTAGAATTGAAAGTTAGGAAATTTATTCGAATAAAAAAAAAAGAATTAGGCCAAATTTGTAAAAATAGAATTATAGTAAATTTAATTTTTGAAACCGATAGAGCAATATAAACTTGGAAAAAAATGTTACTACCATTAAAAAATGACAATGACTATATGGTTAAAAAAGTTTAATTTATTAGGAGTAAAGATTGAGATATAATTGTCATGGTATTTATCATGGAATAAAAATTATGAAGGAAGCATTTAAAGGTGAAAATGGGCCGAGTTGAGCTGAACTTTGGCTTAGACAAGACTGACTCATTTTGTAAATAGATGGCCCAAGTTTAGGTTTGTTATCTCTAATATGTTTTTTTTTTAGGGTCAAGTTCGGCTTAATTAAAATCTCGACAAGTCCACGAGCCTATTTGAAAAGCCTATTTGGTGAATTATAACTCAAAATTATAAATTAGAAAAATTAAAATTGACATTAAATGCATTATAGAATTTATAATTCATAATTTGTAAAGCATAATTTATTTATACATCGTTAGTCATATATCATAAGTTCATAACTATACCTACAATTTATAATCATAAATATTTTATTTAAACAAAATAAAACTACAATTTTAACTAGTCTTGACTATAGTTATTTTGGTTTTGTTTTATATAAGTGAATAGTTGAATGTTCAAACTAAAATAATTATTTTTACAAAAAAAAATTGTGACGAACCAGTCTAATGAGTTTCATAATTTTTTTTAAGGAGTTAATAGTCAAAATCGTCCCTGAAAGATTACTCGATTTCCATTTTAATCCCCGAAAGATAAAATTAATCAAAAGAATCTCCGAAAGATAATTGTGTTGGTGGAGTTCATCCTTCCGTCATCTCTGTTGATGAGCTGGCTAACGTTCGCTGATGTGGAACGTTATCTGACAGTGTGGCAAGCCTCAAACGTTACAATGACAAGATAAGTTTGTTAAATTAAGTCAAATCAGTCCCAAAACCCTAATCCTAATCTCAAGCATAAATAAGTCTTCTTCTCCAGTTGGATGACCTTATACGTTGTTCCTCAGCTAGTATATCCAACTTCAATGTACAACAATGAAGATACTGACCTTTCATCCTTAGTCTTAGTAGAAACACAAACTGAGATAACAAATAGTAGTGTAAACTCCTTCAAATCCAGTGCAAACTCAGATTTCATCATAGAAAACAAAATGATACACCTATCAAGGTGGCCCATTTTCGGAAACCCAGAAACCAAGGAATTCCACGACACAATTCTTGTTAGGCATTTCACCGAACAGCTTCTCTGCATCATGGATAGAACCCATATTAAGGTAACTTGATATATCAGTTGATCACTAATAAATTCATCTCTAAAATTCAGAGATTTGATCACACAGGCATGGAAATAACTTTGGGAGACTCAGCCCCACCACATGAGAGTACTTCCCCATAGCCACCACCGCCATCAACATGAAGGAGAAGAGTTATTTATGCTTGAGATTGGGATTAGGGTTCTAACATTGGTTCTAACATCCAGGGAATTAAGGAGTAACAATAACAACATGAATGCAAAGGTTATGAGAGGAAAAACAAAAAGGTGGCTGTTATGAGAGGTGGTGATGAAAAGAAACTTTTGAATGTCCATTCTAAACATCAAATGACGTCGTTTCAGTACTTGGAGGGGGAAAAAATGAAACTATGTCGTTTTGGGTTTGTCCTGTTATCCGTTGATGTTCCACTTCACCTACCATTAGCCACGTCATCACTGAGATGACAGAAAGACGAACTCCACTAACACAGTCATCTTTCAAGGATTATTTTGATTAATTTTATCTTTTAGGGATCAAAATGAAAATCGAGTAATCTTTTAGGGACAATTTTAACTATTAACTCTTTTTTTAAGCCTATGACATCGCAATTAGTCTATTGTTGCTCCACCGTCAGTCTTTCACATTCTAACAACAAAATAATACCAGAAATGTACCTTCTCCTTCTTTTGTACCCTAATCCTTCAATGTTGACAATATTTTTACAACTCTTACACTTATTATTATTATTATTATTATTATTATTNNNNAAAAAACTTTGAAATTAGTCTACTTTATGCGATAATTAACCAAAGTAAAATCGATAAAATTGTGCATCTGCTGCTTATCTGTAAGTTTTCTATCTACGCCTACATGTATAACAAGATCTTGCATCTTGCTCAATTACCCACTAGTTCATTTAAAGTTCATTTGATATATTTAAATGAAATTTGGATATTGTTCGAATAAATAATTTAATTAATTTTTTAAATAAGATTAAAATACAAATTTATATTAATTAT
>NC_029794.2:23301368-23305155 GCF_000816755.2 Arachis ipaensis | reverse complement strand
AATAAATAATTTTTTATTTTTTTATAAATATTTTAAATTACTTTTTCAAAAATATTGCTTAATAACTTTGAATGTGGTGTAATTTACTCATACAATTGTTTTTCCTAATTTTAGTGTATATGAAGGATTACCATGTGTTCATAACACGCAGCGGAAGAAAAAAAAGATAATCCTAAAGATCTATTTTGTGCTTAAACTTTATTCCAATAATAAACAATATATAGATCAGATCTAAATACCTGAGTACGCTAGTAAAAATCCTTTTCTCCTTCGATGGTACGAAGGCGCTATGCGTATCCACACCGAAACCAACATTTGCTGTCAACTCCTTGACCAATGGACATCTGATCTAAATTGAGAAACCTCTTGCAACTCTTTGCACACCATAAAATTCTTCTCCAAGAATTAGGCTCACATACATTTATGTGCGTAGAGGTAAAGGAATAACAACTCTTGTTATTCTCTCTGTCTTTCTCATGTTTTTCTCTATTCTTGGCATACATATATATAGTATGAGATTTGTTTCTGATTTTAAATTTGAATCTCAATTCAAATTTAAATCATATCTTAAAATTCTAAATCTGAATCCTTCAAATTTATGAATCATATCATAACTCAATTTAAAACAGAATCAGTTAGGATCTCATCCAAATTTAGAAAAAAGAATAACTAATTATTCTCAAATCTCATTTAATATTCTCAATTATCATACTATTATTATATTCTTGGTGCTAGTAAAAAATATAATAATATTCCATTTGAATTAATATAATTATTTATTTGATCAAATCAAATTAATAATTAAATAATTCTACAGCAAAGATTAGAACACTCGTTAGTGTGTGACCCCATAGGTTCAATACTAAGCGGGTAGTAAATTAGTCATACTAAATTTACTAATCAAGGTTGGCGTCTAGCAACACTCCTCAATGACCCGATAGTATGAAGTAATATATTTTTACTAAGAACCTTAGAAGAACAAAGTATAATTCCTTCCATTTTTCCGGCTCTTGGTTAACTCTTAGAGTATGGTTTAATTGTCAAACTCTAACTTGTTACCATTATTATAATGAACTGTGAATGACTTAAGAAACTCATTTCTTCATTCATTCAATCCCCTTGGCCAAGGTTTTATTTATCTCAGTCATTATAATCATAGAGCTCAAACTCTTTACCGAGAGTTGACGGATTCCTTATTGACTAATCATTAATTCTACAAGTATTTAAATCATACCCAATATCCATTCAACTAGCACCCTAGGGTATTAGGTGTCCGGAATCAAAGTATAATAAATACATTGTTAATTACTATGACAGTCACAGGTCAAAGGAAACTCTATTACTATGTTCATCTTGAGAATATCCTATTGACAAATATACGGTAATTATAACCATTAGAAATTCTCAAAATGAGTCAGTTCAATGGTCATATCTCTATATGCACCATATATATATATAATTTAATAAATGAGATCTATTAATCTTCATCCAATGAAGACCATTATATATATATATTGATCTTTCCGAATTATTAATGTCCTTTTTAATAATCCTATGACCAAGAACAATTTAGATTAAATTATAAAAGATTTATCTCTCAATATTATGGTCATTATCACAATGATATATCTCTAAATTTAATCAAGGATGTTATTATATTAACATTTTAATATAATAACAATAACAAATTATTTAATACATGATTGATTGGATTGTGGTCATACTCCTTATTCCCAACAGTATATTGCAAGACTCTTCATACCTTTCTCTTCTTATTTTGACCCTTTGTACTTAAAATAAAAAATTGGATATAAGATTGTCTTTGTTTATTAGTATTAGACATTGAAACTTTAACAGATGGAATATGGATGTTGATAATGTGTTCTAAAATATTAAATTAGTGTATTTATGTCTTTGTAATAGAAATGATATAAAAATATTAATAAAATATTTTTTATTATTTTTATTAATTTTTTATCATTATATATTTAAAATTTTGTGTGTGAAAAAAAATAAGATTGAAATAAAATTTTTATATTTTTATATATAATTTATTATTAAATAAAATATAAAAATATTAATTTTTGTATTTTTATTTTTTTCTATATTGTTTATAGTATTATTTTGATTTCTATTTTTTTTTGTTTCCTACCGTATCTCTCAACCCGACAGACTATGAGTATTGAGTTAGTTGATGTATTTTTGGCATGAAATTGAGAGTGAAATAATGAATTTTTGATGAATTGAGAGGTGGTATGTGATATTGTGGCAATTAAATATTGTTATGTATGTCACTGCTATGTTGCATGAAAATGAGTATGTATGTTAAAGTTTTAATCGAGAATTGGGTGTATGAATGTTGTAATTTGTGTAAATTGTGTCGGAGGTCGTGATAGAGTGAGGAATTTCCTATGTGATAAATGGACACTTACTTAAGCGAATTAGTAAACTAACCACTAGACCAACCCAACTTCTATTTATAAAATTAAAGTGACTCTTACTTATGTAATGCTTGAAGAAACAATTAGTATCGTTTGTTTGGCTGGCCCAAGCTCCAACAACAAGTTGTTGACACGTCCATTTGGCCCACAAACTCTTGCTGTTCCAAAAAAGAAAGATAAACTACCAAAGGCTTGAATTGATTAATGTCAAAAGCAAAACAAATCCAACTACCTCCTTCTCCGAGTAACCTTCACTGACGCACCTTCAACTCGACTTAGTGACTCACCAACGATTCACTCACTTATTTGCTCTCTAGCTCACTCACATTGTTGGATCTTCTGCAACTGCAAGCTCTTTAGCTCTACCATTCTGCTACTCACTCATTGATTGATTGATTACTTTGCATGTTTACAGTAATCTTAAGAAACCAAGTTGCTTTTACCCCATTCCCTCAAGCTGCAGATTACATCTTGAGGGTGGTTGAAATGGTCGATGCACCTGTCATTTATTTTTATATGGATGATGCAGAAAGCGAGATTGGTTTGCTTCAGTCAGTGATTGTGCTGGATAGAGCCTGTTCTACTTGTAAAATATGAATTTGTCTATAATAAACAAAGTATAATCAGATTTTTCAAGGACAAAAGAGAAATATATTATTTTTGTGGCTATAGTGCTTTCTATACACAATTTTCTAATATTACATGAATGACTTCTAAATTAATGAAAATATAATGAAGGAATGAATTGAGGAATGACTCAATTGATATGAGGTAATAGGAAGTGAAAATAAAATTATGACAAGTAATTTTAAGATGTATAGAAATTTGAGGACTACTTTTAGATGGATTTAAATTTTAAAATCTTGAATTTAGTAGAAAAACAAAATCTGAAATTGTTTGTGATAAACATGAATTTAGTAAAATTAATATATATATATATATATATCAAATTTAAGTAAAAAATAATTATTTATGCCTTTATCTTTTTATAGAATTTACTTTTGATGTATTAATAGTATAAAATATTTTATACAGTCGTCTAATAATATTTGTTGTTTGTTTTGGAAGACTATTCACGTAATCAAAGTAAAATTAAGTTATTTTTGCTGATACATAAGTGAATGTATGTATAAAATTGTTTTATGTTGACAGTGAATTAAAATTAAATTATTTTTGCTTTTGATAAAAAAAATTGGTAATTGTTTGCTTTGTTTTATTTTATTAGTACAAAAAAATATATAATTAATTTAAATCTTTTGACAAAATTATTAACAAAAAGTAAATATTAAATTTAAAATTATTATTTACAAACAGTGTAGTTTGTATATATTGATAAATCATAAATG
>NC_029794.2:23297510-23301318 GCF_000816755.2 Arachis ipaensis | reverse complement strand
ATAGACAAATTTTAATAATTACATATGTCATGAGTCATATAAATATTAAAAATATAGTGTTATTATTTAAATGCTCTAATTATTATTCGTACAATGCTAAATAAACTAAACAAAGAAAAATAAGACAATGATATACTTAAATAAAGAAACAGTCCTTTTTAAAACTACTCTTAAACTTCTTTCAAGGTGAAGGAAGCTCTACATGAGAAAGTTGTAACTTCATCGCCATCTTTGCCATAGTATCTGCCACCGTGTTTGCATCTCTCCTAATCAAACGAAAGTCAACATGCCAATTCCAATGCATGATATCTCTTATTTTGAGCACCAATGGATCAATAAACCCAAAACCATCTTGGTGATTAGTAACAAGATTAAATGCTTTCACACAATCCATCTCACAAATAACATCTCGTTGACCCACATCCCAAGCTAAGAGATATCCTCTCCAAATAGCAAACAATTCCCCTGGAAGAATACTATTAATTAAGTAAATAAAATATAACCTATAATTTTTTTAATATATTTAAAAATGAAAAAAATTCAACTTTTCTTTGATTTTATAAAAAATATTAGGTGAATAAATTATTTTTGTAATAAAATCTAATCAATTTTTTTTCTTATGCCTTTTTTTTTCTTTAACTAATTTTTTTTGTTATCAATCTTTAAGCTATTAAATCAATTTCATTGAATTTAGTTACCAAAATAATTTAGTCATATAATATCATTATTAAATTAATATAGTAATTAAGGACAAATAAATTAACTATTAAGTAATTGGTATAAGTAGCTTCTGCAAATGATAATTAGTGAAGTGTCAAAAACTATTTAGACACTACGGTTGAGAACCGAATAGAAGTTTTCAAATTGTATCAGTCATTTTATCTTTTGAATAAATAATCAGATCCGAAGATGACTCTTTTATTATCTAGGATTGATTAGGTATATAATTAGGTTTTGATACGTATAAATGCGCAATAATATAAGAATAAAGTTTTACATCTAAACAAAATATTTAATTAAGTCTAACTAAGTTGTTATAATTGCTTTTTCTTCTCATTTTTCTCCTCCTTTTTCTTTTTCTTCTAAATTTGTGCACGCAAGTTCTCCTCCTCCTCCTCCTCCTCCTCCTCCTTTGTTATCTTTCTCTTTCGTTATCGTCATCACCAATAACACCAACATTTTGCTAACATCTATATTGGTTCTATTTTTTTAATACTATCATTAAATAATTTTGGTTCATTTCTTAGTTTATTTCAGTTCATTTGTGTGTTAATTGAGGTTCACTTGATGCTGATGATAAGTATTGACCAAATTTTTTATTTCTTAAGTAATTTCGGTTCATTTCTTTGTTTAATTGAGGTTCATTTGGATCCATAAATGAATTCGATGTGTTTTTATTAATGAATGAGTCTTTTTGACTATTTGTTCAAATATAAACTAATTTGGTTCATTTGTATGCTAATTGAGGTTCACTTGATGTTGTTAGTAAGTATTGACCAAATTTGTTAGCAAAGAAAAATGAAATTATTCAGATTACTTTATTAAATTGAATTAGATCCACTCCATTCCATTCAATTAGTTCAGTTTTGAATAAGCAATAAAAAAGACTCAATTATCAACAAAAACACATCGAATTCATTTCTGAATCCAAATGAACCTCAAATAAACTAAGAAATGAACCGAAATTACTTAAGGAATAAAAAACTTGGTCAATATTTATCAGCAATATCAGGTGAACCTCAATTATCACACAAATGAATCTAGTTTAATTTTGAACAAACAGTCAAAAAGACTCAATTATCAACAAAAACACATACAATTTATTTATGGATCCAAATGAACCTCAATTAAACTAAGAAATGAACTGAAATTACTTAAGAAAAAAATTTTGGTCAATACTTATCAGCAGCATCAAATGAACCTCAATTAATTCACAAATGAAACGAAATTAGTTCAATTTTGAACAAGCAGTAAAAAAGACTCAATTATCAACAAACACATCGAATTCATTTTTGGATCCAAATGAACCTCAATTAAAAGGAGAAAAAAAGTGGCAACAACAACAGCAACGAGGAAAAACACGCGAAGAAGAAGAAGAAGAAACGCGAAGAAGAAGGAAAAAAATGCAAAGAAGAAGAAGGAAGAATACGAAGAAGAAGAAGAAGAAGGAGGAGGAAGAGGAGGAAGAGGAATGCGAAGACAAAAAAGGAAGAAGGCGAAGAAGAAGAAAGAACGCAAAAAAAAAAAAAATTACGAAGATAAAAAAGAATATGTTTGCGTTATTAAAATATGCGTGTATATACACTAGTGTAATAAAAGTTATTTTTGTTAAATTTACACTAACTTAATTGGATTTAATTAATAAAAAAAACTTAGATATATAACTGAAGTGTTTTAAGAGAATCAGAACGAAAACTAATATTTATACAGATTAATTGTACAAGCATACACATTAAAGTCCTTAGTTAAGGAATAATCAAATTAATTATGACTGAATAAATTAAATTCTATCACAGAAAAAATAATTTAAAAAGTGGTAAAAAAGTAAGAGGGGTATAGTTGTCTTTTTCATATTTGTATTAACTTAATTTTCTTAAGGGTTTATAGTATAGAATTAACATAACACTTCATAAGTTTGTGGGGCTTTTTTGAAAACAAATAAACAATTAACAAGAAATATTTTTTATACAAGCATCTGGAGCTTCTCTTTTCCCAATTAAGACGTTCATTCATGGCAAAAAAAAAAAAAACGTTAATTATTCTACATGTGTTCAAAATATGAGCTTTTTAACAAAAATTGTTATTAACAAAATAACTCTCACACTTTTTCATATTATAAAAGCATTCATGTCCTTAAAAGATCTAAAGATACGTTTTCTATCCTAGAATTATCCATAAAATATTGTATTATAGTGGTCAGAATTAAATCGGTAATTGAACTGACTAGACTATTAGATTACTAGATTATTGGCTCAATTAATGAGTCACTAGTTGAACTAATTAATTTGGTCCTATATAAATAAAAAATAAAAAATAGTCAAAAATTTAAAATTAAAATTTAAAATACATATTTTTACTAATATTTTAAAAATATCTAACTATTCTAAAACAATATAAAATAGGAACAATAAGTATTTATATATGATAGCTCAATGGCTAGGAAAGACATCCTTTTTTCACGAAGACAACACTGGTTTGAACCCCATTTTCACACATTTCTTAAAATTTTAAATTTCAAGCTGTTCAGTCGGATCGTTCTTCAGCGAGTTTGATTGGTTTTTATCGGTTTATTTTGAATTTGACTGATTCGTTCCGATTTTTTACTTTGTACGATCTAAATATTAGACCGGTATTGGATCTGGTTCACTAATTTTTTGATCAAACCGACCGATTCGGTCCAATTTTAATAACTATGTAGTCTATAAAGTACGGATACTTCGTTGAGTTACCGTGTCCGCGTGTCGGACACATTTCGGATACGACACTCACAGACACTTGTCCGACATGCGTGTTTGCTGTGTCCAACCGTGTCTTAATAAAAAATAAAAAATTCTTCTTCGGACACGTCTGGACACACTTAAATACCATCACGTGTCAGCATGTCCAGTCTTATTCTTAACATATATTTTTAAAATAAATTTAGATATAGTATATATTATTATTTATTAAAACAAAAATTATTTTAAATATTTTATATAATTAAAATAAGATATTAAAAATAATTAAAAATTTAATTTATGTTTTAATATCAATAAAATATCAAAATATTATTATTATTTTTCTAAAAAATACTTCATATTTTACATAT
>NC_029794.2:23293721-23296582 GCF_000816755.2 Arachis ipaensis | reverse complement strand
TCTCGTGTCGTGTCGTGTCCCGTGTCCGTATTAGTGTCCGTGCATCATAGATTATAGTAGTATATTTGACTCTAAAACTTACATTCATACATAATGAAACAAAGTAATATATATAATATTTACAAAAATATAAAAAAATTGTGATAATTTTTAAAAAGATATAAAAAAAATATTAGAATTATTGATTCACATAAATATAAGAAAAAAATCATGATAATTACTAAAAAGATATAATTATTGATTCACATAAATATTAGAATTATTGATTCACGTGTTTTCTCCTTATCGTCATTTTTGTTGTTGTTGCTGCTATATTTTTTTGTCTTTTCCTCCTTCTCTCTCTGGTGAAGAAGCAGTAGAAGGTGAGGAAGAAGAGTTTTGAATAGTGCAGAATGAACCAAACACAGTACTCATGGTGAACCGAACACAGTACTCATGGTAGACCGAACATAGTACCCATGGTGAACCGAAATCTTAATTATGGTGAACCGAAATATTAATTACGGTGAAACAATTATATAGTGCTTAAGGAATAAAAAAGAATATACTCGTCTAATTTTTTTTAGACTACTTTCTGCGTACTGAACCGAACACATACATATGGGGAATCAACTCTTACATAGTACTCATGGTGAACCGAACACAATACAATTGTATAGTATTGAGTGAACGAAACATAATCCATTATATAAAATCAAATTCAAACAGCTTTCTGCAGAATGAACCGAACACAGTACTCATGGTAAAACAATTGTATAGTACTGAGTGAACGAAACATAATCCATTATATAAAATTAAATTCAAATAACTCTGCCTACAATTTACATATTCTCAATTCAATTCAATTCAGTACACCTTCGTCCATTTAATTCAATTCATATTAGCAATTGTATTCCATTCAATTCAATTCAAAATTGAATAATCCAAACTTTGTCAGTTTGATTCGTTTCAGAAAAGTAATCCAAATCGCTCTCCTGTTTACCAAAAAATTATGAACCCCTAAACACTGAACCCTAAGCCCTAAATCCTAAACACTAAAACCAGAACTCTGACCCTGAACCCGTAAACCCTAAATCCCTAAATCCCTAAAACCTAAACCCTAAATCCTACACCCTAAAACCTAAACACTAAACCCTAAACCCGAACCCTGAACTCTGAATTCTGAACTCTGAACCCTAAATGCTAAACCCTAAACTCTAAACCCTAAACCCTGAACCCGAAACATGAACACTAAACTCTGAACCCTGAATGTTAAACCCTAAACCCTAAATCCTAAACCCTAAACCCTGAACCCTACCGTAAATCCTAAACCCCTAAAACCCTGAACCCTGAACCCTAAACCTTAGACCCCTAAACCCTAAACTCTCAACCATGAACACGGTGAACCAAAATTAATACACAGGACAAACCGAAAGTTTGAAACACACTAAATCCCTGTACACTGAACCCTAAACCCATAAACCCTAAACCCTAAAACCCTAAACCCTGAAATCCTATCGTCATTCTTTTGTTATTGTTGCTGCTGTATTTTTTGTCTTTTCTTCCTTCTCTCTCTGGTGAAGAAGCAGTAGAAGGTGAGGAAGAAGAGTTTTGAATAGTGCAGAATGAACCGAACACAGTACTCATGGTGAACCGAACACAGTACTCATGGTGAACCAAAATCTTAATTATGGTGAACCGATATATTAATTACGGTGAAACAATTATATAGTGCTTAAGGAACAAAACAGAATATATTCATTTAATTTTTTTAGACTACTTTCTGCTTACTGAACCGAACACATACACATGGTGAATCAACTCTTTAGTACTTACCGAACCGAAAAGTTACTCACAATTAGTCACATTTACTCACACTCACAGTTACATATTAACAATTCAATTTAGATATAGATCACCTCAGTCCATTCAATCAACTTTAAATAAAATTAGCAATTTCATTCCATTGAATTAGATTCAAAATTCAATAATCCAAACCTCATCAAATTGATACGTTTCGGAAGAATGATCTAAATCGCACTCATTCAACTGATTTGAAGTTGATTCATTCATTGTTTCAATTCAGAAGTGCAGATCGAAGAAGAAAACGAAGAAAAAGATGAACGACGAAGCTAATTACGTTGAAGTCAATAAAAATCCATAATGTAGAGAAGAAAAACGTGAATAAAGGAGAGTAACGAATTTAATTAGGTTGAAGAAGAAGAAGAAGAAGAAGGTTGATGTTGTATAGAAAGGTTTACGTTGAGAAAGGTTGATCACGCAAAATAAGAATTATGTGATATACGTTATATGAGGCACGTATACACAAATGAGTGTGTGGGGGCGTGGAGTGGAAGGAACTTGAATAACATCCATGTAATTTTTACATGGATGTAGAGTTTTTTCTTTTTTTTTATTTGATTCATTTAAATACATTAATTAATTAGTTAATTAATTATTTATTTGATTTAATTAAAATAAATATTAAATTATTCAATATTTTATTTGACTATATTAACTATAACTAATTAATTACATTAATTATTTGATTTGACTAAAATAAATAAAAATTGATTTTCTTTAAATTTGTATTAATTTTTTGTCTTATGTATTTTGATTAATATTTTTAAAAGTGTTATAATTAATTATTTATTTAACTTGATTGAGATAAATATTAAATTATTTAATATTTTATTTGATCATATTAATTATATTAATTATATTCAATCAATTCTATTAATTATTTAATTTGATTAAAATAAATTAATTTTATTTTAATTTATATTAATTTTTTTGTCTTATATATTTTAATTAATAATTTTTAAAAGTGTTATAATTTTTACATGATATATATATAAAATATTATTTATTTATTTAACTTA
>NC_029794.2:23290585-23293178 GCF_000816755.2 Arachis ipaensis | reverse complement strand
TTGATTTGATATGATTGAAATAAATATCAAATTATGTAATATTTTATTTGACTATATTAACTATAACTAATTAATTATATTAAAAAAATTATTAGAAGACCATTAAAATTTATTTTTACTCATTATTTTTGTCCATCAGCCTCATTCCTTTAGTCTATTAATTTAACAATATACTTTGACCTATATTTTTAAATATTGATAGTGAATTGTATGCAAAAACTAATAAATTACGATGACCCTCACTACAAGAAATATTAGTTTTAGCGACTAATTTTTAGCGGCAATAACTTAATGACTACTGTTTGTTTTATTTAAATTATATTTTTATGGCAATTATATATTTACCACTAAAACTATATATTGTAATGGCAATTATTATTATTGCCACTAAAAAATATATGAAAAAAATTTTTAGTAAAAAGCTTTTAGTGGCAATAGTGTTATGGCTAGTAGTAGTATTACTAAAATAATATTTTCATAACAATTGACCAATTAACTGACGGAAGGAGAGTGCGTGAAACGGAGATAGAAGAGAGTGCTCCCCGTCGAAACTCTAAGCTCGTCGCCGTCGGCATCGCCGCTGCATTCCAAAGGCTTCTGGAATCGAGCAAAGGCTCCTCTTCTGCCTCTGAGATCGAGAGTAAACGCCTTTTTCGTCAACATATCTCCTCCGCGAACGACTCCTTGGACTTCGTTTCCATCTGATCTGCCACAGATCCGCCTCGCTATCATCGTTTGTTCGTCTCAGATCTACGTCGCCAAGGTCTTCCAGCCACCGTTGCTGCTCTTGTTGCAACACCACACTTCTGCCACTTGTACAGCCGCCGTTCTTACGTGTAGACGCACAAGATTATTGCTGCTAGTAGGTCTTCCTTTATTTTTTCGATTTTGGTTTGAATATTTAGAAGCCTGTGATTCTCTCTGTGTTATTACTTTTGTCCTGTTTGCTTGCTTCGTTTATGCTTAGTTTTCTAATTTTTTGAATTTATGTTGCTTGCTTCGTTTGAATTTGCTTTCTGATTTTGCATGTTGCTTGTTAGGTTCATTTTAGCTTCATAGTTATTGCTTCATAGATGCACAAGATTATTGCTTGATTGATAGTAAAGATGTAGCGTGAAGGGATTGTGAGTAAGGAATGTTTTCGTGTAATGAATGTGTTTGATGAAATGCCTCAAAGGAATATGAGTTCTTTGAATTTTATAATTTTCTCCTTGTTTATGTTTACTAAGTTTAATTTTTGGAAAATGAAACTTTGTAAATGAAGCAGGTTCAATTGATGAATTAAATTTAATAGCATTTAAAAATTCTCTCAAATTTTAAAATTTTTTATTTATCTAAACACATTTGTAGTGATCAGTTCATCAAGGAACCATTGCTACACTTGAACCCAGATGCCATTTTTAGGGAAAATCATGGCTACTATTTCTTTCATTGATGTTTTTTGTCCATCACTCATGATGAATATGAATAGCTGCAAATTATTCATGCAAGCTTTCTAAAAATTTGAATGGACTTTGCAGGTTCCAATAGGAGGGTGTTATAGACTCATTAAAATCCATGCTGCAAGTGCTAACCCTTGCTAATGCCATACTATAGTTTGTGGTGATCTTATTTGGTTACTGATTGTGTAATTCTCATGTGTAAATTACATAATACTTATATTAGTAGGTGGCGGTTAGAATTGAGATTCTCCTTATATTTTTCTTATTTTTGCAGAGGCTTAGAGAAAAAGCAGCAAGCAGAAACGAAGATGAATTTTACTTTTTGCTGTCACAATTATTTTGATTCTCATATATGCTTTGGATGATGCAGTTAAATTGTAACTATAGTATAATGGTTAATGGACTGGTTGTATGTAGATTGTAACTATAGTATAAATTTGTATTATGCTTTATTACTTTTTAAGAGAAATTTGTGTATAAATATTTTGAATTTAATGAAATGTTTTATTTTGTAGTAATTAATTTTAGTATATTTGTATTATGTATAACAATAATAATTGTTTGTAAAAATAATTTGAAATTTTAGAAAAAAGATAGGTTGTTATTTCTAAAAGAGTGAATATAATAAAAAAAAAGTCTTAAGATTTTAGCGGCAATAGTAATGGCAACTAAAAGTGAATAATAGTATAATTTTAGAATTTTTTTAGTGACCATATAAATTGTCGGTAAAATAGATTTTAACAGCAATAGTAATGGCAACTAAAAGTAAACAATGTTTCCATTTTAGAATTACTTTTAGTGGTTATATAAATTGTCGAGAAAATTGTCCCTAAAAGTTATATACTTTTTGCGGCCATTAAAATGGTCTTTTACCGGCAAATGTTATAATGGCCACTAAAACCTTTTAGCGGCGAAGCATAAGATGGCTAATATCTAATTGCCGGTAAATGTATTAGCGGCTATTTTTATTGCCGCTAAAAATAAAATAAATGGCCGCTAAAAGTGATTATTTTTGTAGTGCCTGTAATATTTCTCTTATATTAATTATTTGATTTGATTGAAATAAATGAATTAATTTTGTTTTAATTTGTATTAATTTTTTCATCTTGTGTATTTTAATTAATAATTTTTAAAAATATATAATTTTTACA
>NC_029794.2:23289931-23290306 GCF_000816755.2 Arachis ipaensis | reverse complement strand
TTGAATTGTTTTTTACCAATTTTTTTTTATTTTCTTGTTTTATTTTAAATATTTTAGTTTTAAATTTTAAATTTGGTGAACTCTACGATGAAGACGTTAGTTTATAGAAATTCGTCTGCTCTTTAGAATCTTTGCGACGCCTATCGATTGATGGAACAGCTTTATTCTTATGGCAAGTGGAGCTGGAACTTGTTTTTTATTGGTTCGACTAGGTGGACAATAACAGAAATTGAGTGATGAATACTTTACTGTTATACTTACAATATCCTATTGCTGGTTTTTTACTCATACATGAAATTAACTTGCTAAATTATAAAGTAAAATAAGAATTTGTTTGTATGTCTTAAAATATTAATTTTTTTTAGTGAAAACAAG
>NC_029794.2:23282696-23289877 GCF_000816755.2 Arachis ipaensis | reverse complement strand
GAAAAGAGACTATTTAATTTTTTTTTATAAATTTCCAAACAAACTATAAGATATTTTGGAGCACAAATCTATCAGAGCATGCATGAAAGCTACTCGAGATAATGTAATAGTTTAATAATAACTAGACAGAAAATTAGTGTTTGGATATTGTAATAATTTAATAGATTTGAATTTTAAGAAAATGTATAGAGAATCAAATTTTATATCAATTAATATTAGTTTTTTTTATGTTTATGCTATGGTTTAAAGATAATTAATAATTACAGTATTAAGTATTAACCAACAACAGTCAAGATAGATAGTTATTTTTTTTGATAGTGTCTTGTAAACATATATACATATGGAAAAGTACGAGGAAACAATAGGTTTATTGTACAATCACTACAACAAATTCGAATTGAGGCAACTCTTTAAAAACGTTGTTTATAATAAGAGAAAGTGTTGCTTTTGATAAAAGGTAACACTTTCTGACAAAAGGCAACGCTTTTTGAGGGGTTGGCTATACGGCCGTTATTTTTGGTCTAAAGCAACGCTTTTATATATTAAAGGAACCCTTTTTTTGGCAACCTTCAAAAAACGTTACCTTTTCTGCAAATAAAGCAACTCCGCGAAAGGGTTGCCTTAGAGCACCCAAACACAACGCTTTATATGAAACGCTATGGCAACACTTTTTACGAGTTGTATTGTCTAATATATAAAGCAACACTTGTCCAGAGTTTTTTAAGTTGTTTTTTCATATACCTAAAGCAACACTTGTGCAAGTTTTTTTAAGTTGCCTTTTCCTCCACCTAAAGCAATATTTGTCCAGGTTTTTTTAAGTTACCTTTTTTATAGACCTAATGCAACACTTATGTAGGTTTATTTATAGTTGTCTTTTTTTTAATACCTAAAGCAACACCTTATTGAATTTTTCTTAGATTCTCTTTTTTAATATCTAAAATAATATTTTTTTATCTTTGTTATATTTATATGACATTTGAAGAATATATAACACCCGCATTTGAATAAGATAATAATATATATTGCATATATATATATATATATATATATAGAAAGGTCTTCCAAGTACCAATTAACATATATACTTGCTAATAAGTTACCAAGTCAAATAAATAATAAACCTAAGTAAGCAAAATACATGTTTTTCTGCTAATGAACTTAAACAAAAAAGAAATTAAGTTGTCCACTTAAAACTAAAAAGACTTTGTGCTTCACCATTGTGGCAAGAATTGTCTTTATGTCTTCAGAAAACTTCCTCCAACAATAAGAAAGCTGTAGTCAAATTTAAATGAACAAAAAAATTATAGTCAAAACATCAGCTATACAATAATATGTATACTCAAGTGGTACAACAATTTAGCATACATATACCTAATCATGATTTTCTATATGAGTCGATGGAGGAGAATCCCGAGGAACTAAATTTGGATCTTGTGCACTATTTGCAGACGATTGCTTAGATCACAAGAGAGAAAGCGCTTCATCAACATTCATACCAGGAGAAGTTTGTTGCAACATAAGTTTCACAATATCTTCCAATCCTTGCAGTCATTGCTTATGATCGTCTAATTCAGTTTTTAAAGTTGTTACCTTCTCTTCACTTTGTTTTTTGATTTCATCTATTTCTTTATTTTTCTTAAGAGAAGTTTTTGTAACAGTTCTTCCATAACATCGAACTCTTCCTGGATTCTCTTTACCAAAAACTTTTTGAAATGCATTAGTAGGAGTTTCTCCAGCTTCTTGGAGATCATCAAGTTTATCCTATACACACAAATATATGATATGTCTATTTTTAGTGATAAAAATTCAATGAAAGAATCCAAAAATCTATTGATAACTAATAAGGACACCCATAAAAGAGCCATAAAACAGCAGTCCATGATAGTCATAAAACATAGTTGTAAATTGTCATAAAACAACAATTAAATTAGCCATAAAACAGCCATGAAATAACCATAAAATAGCAGTCCATGATAGCCATAAAACATGGGTAAAATAGCCATAGAACAACATATAAATCAGCCATAAAACAGCTATGAAACAGCCATAAAATAGGAGCCATGACAGCCATAAAATAGCCATAAGTAGATACTAAAATAACAACCACGATAGTCATAAAACAGGCATAAAATAGCCATAGAACAGCAATTAAATCAGCCATAAAAAAGAAAGCAGCAAGTCAGCAACCATGACAACCACAAAACAGCCATAAAGTAGATACTAAAACAACCATGATAGCCATAAAACAGTCATAAAATAGCTGCCATGACAGCCATAAAATATGCATAAAATAGCCATAAAACAGCAACTAAATCAGCCATGAAACAGCCCATAAAACAGCCATGAAACAGCCATAAAATAGATACCATAACAATAATCATGATAGCCATAAAAAAGCAAAAAAAAAAAGCATCCATGACAGTCATAAAACAACAACTAAAACAAGAAAATTATAGAGGAACTTACAATAACAGCTTGTGTTTCTACATCAAGTGTTTTCCCTTTTAGTCCATTCCGAGTTGCAACAAACATTTCAGCTTGATTTGGTTTCTCTTTGTTCTCTTTTTTCTCACGCTATAGATCAAGATAACATTTACAAAGTTATAACATACTAAAATTAGGGAGAAGTAACAAGTAGAGAATTTTAACTCAAATGTGACCTTACCAAATCAACACGCACTCTTGCAAAATTGATTGGTCCCATTTTATGCCTCCATTGTTGCTTCTTGCGATTTTCAGAATTTATAACACACATGGCCTGTGTTTAAAATAAACAATGATGAAAAAAATATAAAAATTGAAAGAATTATACTTGATCATATCAAATAATAATAATTGAAATCCTCTAGCTCACTTTGACAGTTGGAATACTCCAATATGCAATTAGCTTCCGAAATTGTATTTCTGGAATTTTCAAAGGACGATTCACCAACATATCCTCAATATTTCCAGAATATGGTTCAAAATGCTTCTTTTTTATTCTTGTTTTGTAACGCTTCCATGCTCCTTGAACACCAGTCATCACCCATAACTTTGAAGATTTTGGAAGAATGAACTTTGACTACAAACACATCAATTTCATCATATTATATGCATAAAAAGATTATTAACATATGGCATAAACATAAAGATAAATGGAGCTTACATTAATATACTTCCAAATGCGCTTTTTGATTTGCTTAGGCACAGCTTTTCAATTAGTGTACATCAAGGTAATAAAATCACTATTCCTTCCCATTGTTCCAATAAAATTAGTTAAATCCTTCACTCTTTGAGCAGTTGGCTCCACGGCTGCTCCCTGATCAAAAGTCACTTCCTCCCTTTCTTTCCAAGTTCTTGCATAAATCTTTAGGCATCTTGTTTTTCCATGAGTCTTTTTAACCTTTGAAGTATCTAAATTAAAAATTGAGAAATAGTACAAATTAAAACCAAAGACAGCGGTGAATCATATATGGAGAGGGATACCGTGAAAGGTATGGAAAGGACATCCCCATGCTCATAGATAAAAAGAAAATGTAAAACAAATAGCAACAAAATAAATTACATCACCTTCTACATGAACCTCTTCCATAATTTAATCTCCTTCTACATCAAAATTGTCACTTTCATGTTCACCAATATAATCTTCCTCAGAGGGGATATGAACATTTTCTCCATTATTCGGGGATGGCCTAGTTCTAGCATCCTCAGTAGTTGGAACTTCAGTATATTCCTCTTCTCTTTCCACATGAATTCCTTGGTCACCCAAAAAAGCATCAAGAGTCATTGCTGGACGCTTTAAGTTATTTTTTAAGTTTGTCAAGTTAGCTGGTTCTTTTTCAGTAGCTCCAGCATCCTCACCAATTGACTCAAAGTCATTTTCCTCTTCTCTTTCCACTTCTACTCTTTCAGTATGCAAAAAGGCATCAAGAGCCATTGCTGGACACTTTGCCTTGCTCTTCATCTTCTTAGGAATTGGTTGTTCTTCTAATTGAACATTACTCCTCACTTGGTTATGGGAAGACCTCAAAGACCGATTCATAACATTGTCTACAAGTGTTTTTTTTCTCCCTTCCATTGAATTCTCCCTACTATATTTGTCTCCAATTTCTGAAATTTTTCTCTTAGGCTGTTGTGCTATTTTGGCTTGATTACTTCCTTTATCACCTTTAGTTATAAAATTTCGAACTAGTTTCGCAGCAGAAGATACTTCCTTCATTTCAAATTCCTTAACTTTTGCATGAGTTTGATACTTTTTTACCAGTCTTTTCCTCTTTGAAGTTGCTCCGTTTTCCATTAAGTTGCTGTATAAAAATATTAAAACAGCCATAAAATACAATTGCATATGCATCTAATAAGGGGAAGAGGTAAACCATAACAAACAATTACCAAATTCTATATCACAATATTCAGTAAATCATGTTCAAAACTGCTAACATAAAGCGATAAATCTGACTTATATACCATAAAAGAGGGAAACAAGTCACTCAAAAAGTCTTCGGAATCATATTCTTCACTCAAAAGGCAGAAAAATTCAAAATACAGAAAAATATGTCCCACACATACTCATAATCAAGATGCAGAAAAATTCAGAAAATTCTAAGAAGCAACAATCAGAACATAAAAGAGGGAAACAAGTCACTCAAAAGTCTTCGGAATCATATTCTTCATCCGATCCTGTGTTATACTCTTGGGAAAATAGACTTCTTTTGTGACATCGACCAGAACTTCATTCAAATCATTCCTTACCAAGTCTACTTCACCATCATCATTAGGTATAGAAGGAACCATCGAATTATCAAATGGCTCATTTTCATAAGTATCTTCAGCATCAATGGCAACTTGATCACTTATGCTAAATAGGTCCCTTGGAACAGTCTTCATTACATAATGTTTATTTTTATCAAATGCATCTTGCACATAGAAGCATTGGTGCACTTGACATGCCAATACAAAAGGTTCTTCCTGATAGCACTTTTTGTTAAAATGCACATATGTCGAGCCATAAGCTTCCTCCCTAGCCTCATACCAATCACATTTGAACAATATAACCTTAAAATTTCCATAGTAGTCCAACTCAATGATATCATTCACTCTACCATAATAAGAAACATTTTCATGAATTGGATTTGCATCCTTTGTGCTTGCAAAGCTTGTCGTTAATGCTACTAAAGTAACACCACTATTTTGTGTCTTGCGTCTTATCTCACGTTGCCTAGTGTGAAATCTATATCCGTTGATAAAATAACCAGAATATCTTTTTGCACATTGGGTTGGTCCTCTAGAGAGCTCTTTTATCCAATTTGGAACATCATGCCGCAAAGCACGTGTTTTAAACCATGTAGGAAAGTTTTTGCTATGGTTTTTAGCTCTCATCCATCGTGTTCCTTGTTGATAAGTCTCATGCTCACTAAAACTCAAAAGTATAATATTTGTAAGTATAAAATAGACCTATCAATTTCTAATTAAAATACCAAAATATAGTAGAATTAGTATGATTTACCTAACATAGTCGTCTATTTTGTGACAATTCAATAATATGTAGCTATGAACTTGCTCTCGAGACTTGTCATCAAGGAGAAAAGGTTCACCTTTCTTTGCACCCAAAGGAACACATCTTTTTGGAAATAGATTCAAAAATGCATCTGTAGTTTCCATCATAGAATTATTAGGTTCATCATTATTTCTGGGTTGTCTATTCAATTTTGTTTGGACACCAGAATATAAGTAACGCGAGAAAAATGTCAAACATTCTTCAACCAAATATGCCTCTGCAATAGATCCTTCAGGATGACTTTTGTTTCGAACATAGGACTTCAAAGTACACATGTATCTTTCGGGAGGATACATCCACCGAAATTGAACTGGACCTCCCAATCTCACTTCATTAGCCAAATGAATAGGCAAATGAATCATTATGTCGAAGAAAGAAGGAGGAAAGATCCTCTCTAATTGGCATAATGTTGTGACAATATCCTCTTCTAATTGATCTATCTCTTGTAATGTGATAGACTTTTGACACAATTGACGAAAAAATGAGCTAAGTCAAATCAAAGGAACTGCAACTTGATCTAGAAGTATTCCTTTGATAGGAATTTGTAACAAATAGTGAAGCATGAAATGAGCATCATGAGTCTTATAACCAGATATTCTTCTCTCCAAAAGGTTCACACACCGAGAAATATTTGAAGCAGAGCCATCTGGCAACTTTGCTGCCTTCAAGACGTCACAAAAAATTGATTTTTAGCATTGGTCATTGAGTAGCATGTGATGCGTGAGCATCTTTCCTATCTTTTCCTAGTGAATTTGCATCTAACTTGTTGAGTTTAATTAAGAATTAATTATATTTTAGCCACTATGGATGCTATTTTGAGTTTTGTGCAATTTTATTCATTTTAGGTAGTATTCGGATGGATTTGATGAAGTTTCTGCAGAGAAAGAGAAGAAACCAAGGAGATGACCAGCGAATACCGACGCGGACGCATGGCTCACGCGACCGCACGGAATGGAGGAATTCGCAATGACGCGATCGCGTGCCTGACGCGAATGCGTGGACTGGAATCTGCACAAATGACGCGAACGCGTGACCGACGCGTCCGCGTGACTCGCGAAAAAGGACCATCGACGCGTGCGCGTGACCGACGCGTACGCGTGACATGCGCCACGTGCAGAAAACGCAGAAAAATGCTGGGGGCAATTTCTGGGCTGTTTTGACCCAGTTCTTAGCCCAGAAATCACAGATTAGAAGCTGCAGAAGGGACAAATCAAGTGGTCCCCACCCATCAGCTGAAGACTTGTTAATTAATTTGAATTTAAATTCAATTCTTATTTTAGGAAAAGATATTATTTTAATTTTAATTTTAGAAATTTGATTTTTAAATTATTAAAATTAGTTATAAAAGGGATCCCAATAGGGTGGTTCCAGAACAACATTCCACAACATTATTCCATACAAATTTACATTCCATATTCCATGAGCAACTAATCCTCCATTGTTAAGGTTAGGAGCTCTGTCTATTGTATGGATTGATAATATTATTTTTCTATTTTAATTCATGTTTTGATTTATATTTCAATAATTGTTTTTGTTCTGTATTTTATGAATTTGGGTGGAACGGAAGTATGACCCATGTTCTATTTGAGTTCTTGTATAACTTGGAAAAGCTCTTTACTTGAACAATAGCTTGAAAACATATTATCCT
>NC_029794.2:23279542-23280316 GCF_000816755.2 Arachis ipaensis | reverse complement strand
AATAATTGTTTTTGTTCTGTATTTTATGAATTTGGGTGGAACGGAAGTATGACCCATGTTCTATTTGAGTTCTTGTATAACTTGGAAAAGCTCTTTACTTGAACAATAGCTTGAAAACATATTATCCTAAATTTCTAATTGTTTGTATTTAACGGGATACGTGACATATAATCCCTTTATTTTTGGACAATTAGGATTCTTGTGGCATATAAACTGGAATTTGATCATCACCCTCTAAATTGGAATTAATTGACCAAGGAATTGGCAATTGATGAATTTTAGAGGAGACTAGGAAGGTCTAAGGAATTAGGGTATAGTCACAAATAGTTTGCCATGAATTAAATCTTGCATGATTAAAATAGTTAATAAGAAAAGTCAATCCAGAAAATAGATAACTCTGAAACCTTAACTACTTTCTCAATATTTTATTCCCAACTTATTTATCTGCCTATCTTTAATATTCTAAATTTACTGTTTAATACTTTTGAACTTCCAAACACTATTTTCTGTTTGTCTAACTAATCCTATCAAACGCTATTGTTGCTTAATCCATCAATTCTCGTGGGATCGACCCTTACTCACGTAAAGTATTACTTAGTATGACCCGGTGCACTTGCCGGTTAGTAGTGTGGTTGTAAATACCGCACCAAGTTTTTGGCGCCGTTGTCAGGGGTTGATAGTGATTAACAACTATTCGTTGTTTGATTGCTTAGATTAGATAATTTTTTTATATATATATTTTTTTTTTATTAATTTTTATTTTACATTTTTTTA
>NC_029794.2:23275914-23279401 GCF_000816755.2 Arachis ipaensis | reverse complement strand
GTTGATTTTATTTTAATTTTTTCTGTTTATTTTTCTTTTTTAATTTTTGAAATTTTTTTATTTAATTTTAGTTATTATTTTCGAAATTATTTATTTATTTATTTAGTATTTTTATTTTATTATTTTACACAGGTTACCTCACAGGGACTTCTCTACACTCTGACGTAGAGAGTCCCATTTTTTCTTGTTTTCTGCTTGTGTATGCGCAGGAATAGAGACAAAGAACATCTCTTAGACTTTGATCCTGAACCTGAAAGAACTTTCAGGTGATGTTTACAACAAGCAAGACTTTGTAAGACTGCAAAATCCACTATGGCAAATAATAACGCTAATGCCAATGTGGTAAATCCGAATGGGGATGATCAACAGAGGAGAGTGCTTGGCTCTTATTCTACTCCTACTGCAGATGTTTATGGAAAGAGCATTGTGGTACCTCCTATAACTGCAAACAACTTTGAGTTGAAGCCACAATTGGTCACCCTGGTGCAACAAAATTGCCAGTATCATGGTCTTTCTCACGAAGACCCGAATCAATTTATATCTGATTTTCTATAGATATGTGATACTATGAAGACAAATGGAGTGAATCCAGAGGTGTATAAACTCATGCTTTTCCCGTTTGCTCTGAGGGATAAAGCAAAGCTATGGCTAGATTCACAACCAAAGGAGAGTCTGAATACTTGGGACAAGGTTGTTACAGAGTTTCTCACTAAATTTTTCCCACCAAAGAAGCTGACTAAGCTTAGGTTAGAGGTTCAGACCTTCTAACAGAAGGAGGGAGAAACACTTTATGAAACGTGGGAGAGATACAAGCTACTGACTAGGCAATGCCCTCCGGACATGTTCTCCAAATGGACCCAACTAGATATCTTCTATGAAGGCTTGGGTGAGATGTCCAAGATGAGCTTAGATACTTCTGCAGGCGGTTCATTGCACAAGAAGAAGACACCAGAGGAGACTATTGAGCTGATTGAATTGGTTGCAAGCAACCAATATTTATACTCATCTAACAGGAATTCTGTGAACTCTGAGACCCCTCAGAAGAGAGGCGTGTTGGAAGTGGAAGCTGTTAATGCTTTTCTTGCTCAGAACAAGCTTATGTCTCAGTAGATAAATCTACTTACTCAACAGATGGGTGGCATGCAAGTCTCAGCTATCAACACCCAAAATCCACCACAGGAAGTCTCCTATGACATGGCAAGTAACTTTATACAAAATGATAATTATGATTATGCTCAACCTTCTTCTGAACAGGTGAATTACATGGGGAGTAGTCCTAGGAATCCCAACAATGATCCATATTCTAAGACATACAACCAGGGATGGAGGAATCACCCAAATTTTGGGTGGAGAGATCAACCTCAGAGACCTCAGAACTTCAACAATAGTTCTCAGGGCGGTTTTCAACAGAACAACTATAATAACCGCCAATTTCAGTCTCATCAACAACAACCACCTCAGCAGGCAAATTCTAAATCCCAAGAAGATTCTAAATGGGAGATGATGATGATGAGTTTCATACAAGAAACCAGAGCCTCCATTAGAAACTTGGAGGTGCAAATGGGTCAAATGAGCAAGCAATTACCTGAAAGGTCTTCAAATACATTCCCTGGTGATACAGTGGTGAATCCAAGAGAAGATTGTAAGGCTATTCAATTGAGAAGTGGTAAGGTAGCTGGTTTTGAGACTAAAGTCAATGAAGATCTAGTTGAAAAGGAAACTCCAGAGGAGAAGAAGGAAGAAGTAGAGCACACCCCTCCTAAGCGTGCAGACAACCCGTTTCCTGACTCTCTTGACACTTATCCCACCTTATCAAAGGCCCCTGAATACAAGCCAAAAATTCCATATCCTCAGAGGCTTCAGAAGGCGTCCAAAGAAAAGCAATTCTCTAAATTTTTAGATGTCTTCAAGAAGCTGCAGATCAACATTCCTTTTGCAGAGGCTCTGGAGCAAATGCCTCTCTACGCTAAATTTATGAAAGAGTTGTTGACCCACAAGAGGAATTGGAAGGAGCAAGAAACCGTGGTGTTAACCAAGGAATGCAGTGCTATTATTCAACACACCCTTTTTGAGAAGATGCCAAACCCAGGAAGCTTTGTCATTCCTTGCACCATTGGAGAAGTTGGCATTCAGAGAGCTTTATGTGATCTTGGAGCTAGCATCAACCTCATGCCACTTTCAGTGATGAAAAAACTTCAAATTGAGGAGGTAAAACCTACTCGTATTTCTCTTCAACTTACTGATCTTTCTATTAAATTACCTGTGGGTGTGGTTGAAGATTTACTTGTTAAAGTAGGACCATTTATTTTTCCTGTTGATTTTGTTATATTAGACATGGAAGAGGAGGTAAAACCCTCTATTATACTTGGTAGACCATTTTTAGCTACAGGTAGAGCTCTGATTGATGTGCAAAAGGGTGAATTAACCCTGAGGGTCAATGAAGAACAGGTGGTCCTAAATGTTTTTGAAGCCCTCAAGCACCCCAATAATTATGAGGGGTGTATGAAAATAGATGTTATTGAACCACTTGTTCAAGAAGTATTGGAAACTGAGGTATTTGATGATATTCTGGATCCTATTTTTGAGTGTGAATTAGTTGAAGTTGACGATTCACCACCCCAAGAGGAGCTGATGAACACGCCAATCAAGAAGGAGGAAGCCCCCAAGCTTGAGCTCAAACCCTTACCCCCTTCTCTGAAATATGTGTTCTTGGATGGAAATGATTCATATCCAGTAATTATTAGCTCTTCCTTGAAGCCTGAAGAGGAAGAGGTGCTTGTTTCAGTGCTCAAGAGCCATAAAATAGCTCTTGGGTGGACCATTAGTGACTTGAAAGGGATTAGTCCAACCAAGTGTATGCACAAGATCCTCCTTGAAGATGATGCCAAACCAGTTGTGCAACCACAAAGGAGACTCAATCCAACTATGAAAGAGGTGGTCCAAAAAGAGGTAATGAAATTATGGGAAGCAGGTATTATTTACCCTATTTCTGACAGTCTTTGGGTAAGTCCTGTGCAGGTAGTTCCCAAGAAAGGAGGGATGATAGTGATCAAGAATGAAAAAAATGAGCTTATTCCTACAAGAACAGTCACAGGATGGAGAATGTGCATAGACTACAGGAGGCTCAACACTGCTACAAGGAAGGATCATTTCCCTCTCCCTTTCATTGATTAGATGCTTGAGAGGTTAGCTGGTCATGCTTTTTATTATTTTCTAGATGGATATTCTGGATATAATCAAATTGCAGTGGACCCTCAAGATCAAGAGAAGACAGCATTCACATGCCCCTTTGGAGTGTTTGCCTACAGGAGAATGCCATTTGGACTTTGCAATGCTCCAGCAACTTTTCAGAGGTGTATGCTTTCAATTTTTTCTGATATGGTTGAAAAGTTTATAGAGATATTTATGGATGACTTTTCTGTTTTTGGTAATTCTTTTGAATCCTACCTTAAACATTTATCTCTTGTCTTGAAACGGTGTCAAGAAT
>NC_029794.2:23262041-23275764 GCF_000816755.2 Arachis ipaensis | reverse complement strand
AAGGAAAGGGTCAGAAAATCAAGTAGCTGACCATGTCTCCAGAATTGAGCCTGAAGCAGGAGTGCAACCACCCACAGCTGTAACTGAGACATTTCCGGATGAGCAATTGTTCCTCATTCAGCAGGCTCCATGGTTTGCAGACATTGTAAATTATAAAGCCATGAATTTTATCCCAAGGGAGTATAGTAGGCAACAAGTGAAGAAGCTATTGACTGATGGAAAGTACTACATTTGGGAGGAACCATACCTTTTTAAAAGGTGTTCAGATGGAATTATCCAGAGGTATGTCCCAGATGAAGAAAAACAGCAGATTCTTTGGCACTGTCATGGTTCTGAGTATGGAGGCCACTTTGGTGGTGAAAGGACAGCTACAAAAGTCCTTCAGAGTGGGTTTTACTGGCCGACTCTCTTCAGAGACTCAAGAGCATTTGTAAAGCGCTGTGACAGATGTGAAAAAGCCACAAATCTCCCTGCCAACCATGAAATGCCACAGCAGGGGATTCTTGAGGTTGAGTTGTTTGATGTGTGGGGTATTGATTTCATGGGACCTTTCCCACCCTCACATTCAAACAACTATATTCTAGTGGCATTCGACTATGTGTCCAAGTGGGTGGAAGCTGTGGCTTTACCCACCAATGATGCCAAGGTGGTAATGAGCTTTCTTCAGAGATATATCTTCAGCCGGTTTGGTGTCCCAAGGACACTCATTAGTGATGGAGGAAGTCACTTCTGTAACAGACAGCTGGACTCTCTTCTGCATAGATATAGAGTCCGTCATAAAGTGGCAACCCCCTATCACCCTCAGACAAGTGGACAGGTTGAAGTTTCCAACAGAAAACTTAAGAGAATTTTAGAGAAGACTGTCAGTATTTCAAGAAAGGACTGGTCTAGGAAGCTTGATGATGCTCTCTGGGCATACCGGACAGCGTACAAGACTCCTATTGGCATGTCCCCTTATCAGTTGGTCTATGGCAAAGCCTGTCACTTGCCAGTCGAACTGGAGCATAAAGCTTACTGGGCAATCAGGTACCTGAACCTTAATTCAGAAGCTGCAGGAATTAAGCAAATGCTTCAGTTGAATGAGCTTGATGAATTCAGATATTCAGCCTATGAGAATGCCAAGCTCTATAAGGAGAGAACTAAGCTAGTGCATGACAAGAAGATAGCCATCAGAGTCTTTGAGCAAGGACAGAGAGTGCTTCTATACAATTCAAGGCACAAATTCTTTCTCGGGAAGCTGAAATCCCGGTGGTCAGGACTATTTGTGGTTACCAGAGCTTCACCGTACGGTCATGTGGAAATACAGGAAGAGAATTCTGACAGGAAATTTACAGTGAATGGCCAGAGGTTGAAGCACTATCTTGGAGGCGAGATTGATCGCCAGAGGTCCACTCATCTGTTGAACTAGCAGCACTGATTGTCAAGCTAGTGATGTTAAAGAAGCGCTTGTCGGGAGGCAACCCGATAATTTCATATCCTTAGCTATTTTTCGTAGTAGTAGTTTTCTTAGTTATTTGATTTTTATTGAGTTCTTACTAATTTTCTGATCATGCAGCTATGTTCTTCTAGGAACCAAACACCTCAAGCTATATTTCAAAAAAAAAAAAAAGCGGGGAAGGCACACAACGCGCAAGCGTCATTGACGCGAACGCGTCAATCATGTGTGTGTAAAAAATAAAAATTGACAGAGAGTTGCACGGGAGTGGCGCTGGATTCATGCCTTTCGCATAAACGATCCCACGCGAACGCGTACCCCACGCGTTCGCGTCGTTTGTGATTTTTGCCATTCACGCGGGCACGTCATCGACGCGAACGCGTGACCTGCAAATTCGACGTAAAAGAGCGTTTGGGCAGAGAGTTGTGCCGGCTTGGGGCAAGAAGTGTGCTAAAAGCACAAATTTGGTCACGCGGATGCGTGACTGACGCGTTCGCGTCAGTTGCACATACGGCCATCCACGCGAGCGCGTGCACGACGCAAACGCGTCGTATGAGAATTTGGCTCCCAAGCCATGCGAACAGAAAGTCACGCGGGCACGCGGCTGGCTTCGCGCGAATCGCACAAAATCCAGGGCACGCGGACGCGTGCCTGACGCTAACGCGTCATTATGAAGAATGCGCGACGTACGCGATCGCGTGCTGTACGCGAACGCGTCGTTTGCACCGCCCAGTTTTCTTTCTCTCTTTCTCTCCCAATCCCTATTCTCTCTTGTTCTTTTATCCTTTCCTTTTTCTTTCATAATAATATTTGTCTCCTTCTATTTTCAGTTCTTCTTTGCTTGAGGACAAGCAAACCTTTAAGTTTGGTGTTGACGCTTCGCTTAAGGGTTTTCTGTTTATTCCTATGGCACCAAAAGGGAGGCGAATCATCTTCACAAAGGAGCACAACCTGAAGAATAAAATGACCGCTCAGATAACTAAGGTGGTTGAGTTCCTTTCATTTTTTCCTTCCCGCTTTTATTATGTATGTTTCGGTTTTCTACTAGTTTGCTTTGTTTGCTGCATGATCCTTTATTAGTAGATTCATAGGTTATAGTTTAATTTTTCTGTTAAGTGCTTTAATTCTGAAAGATGTCTCATGTATTGCCCACTAAGCTTGAAATCAAAAAGAAAGAAGAACATATGTAGTGCATGAGAATTTGAGTTTAATTTTTAGAATAGTCTCACTTACTTAGATGTGGTGGTATTTTCTGTGATTCTGAATGAATGCTTGAACAGTGCATATTTTTTATACTGAAGTTTATGAATGTTAAAATTGTTGGCTCTTGAAATAATGATGAAAAAGAGAAATGTTATTGATAATCTGAAAAATCAAAAAATTGATTCTTGAAGCAAGAAAAAGCAGTGAAAAACACAAAGCTTGCGAAAAAAAAAGAAAAAAAAGAATAAAATAAAATAAAGAAAAAAAAAACTAAAAAGGCAAGCAGAAAAAGCCAATAACCCTTTAAACTAAAAGGCAAGGGTAAAAAGGATCCAAGGCTTTGAGCATTAATGGATAGGAGGGCCCAAAGGAATAAAATCCTGGCCTAAGCGGCTAAATCAAGCTGTCCCTAACCATGTGCTTGTGGCATGAAGGTGTCAAGTGAAAAGCTTGAGACTGAGCAGTTAAAGTCGTGATCCAAAGCAAAAAGAGTGTGCTTAAGAACTCTGGGCACCTCTAACTGGGGACTCCAGCAAAGCTGAGTCACAATCTAAAAAGGTTCACCTAGTTATGTGTCTGTGGCATTTATGTATCCGGTAGTAATACTGGAAAACAAAATGCTTAGGGTCATGGCCAAGACTCATAAAGTAGCTGTGTTCAAGAATCAACATACTGAACTAGGAGAATCAATAACACTATCTGGATTTTGAGTTCCTATGGATGCCAATCATTTTGAACTTCAAAGGATAAAGTGAGATGCCAAAACTATTCAGGATTGCAGTTGTAAACCCCACTATAAGAAGAGACATGAGTTTAATCGAACTCTCATTCTCATGCAAATTCACATCCTAAGCTTATATTAGTTTTTGGTTGCTTGAGGACAAGCAACAGTTTAAGTTTGGTGTTGTGATGTGTGAGCATCTTTCCTATCTTTTCCTAGTGAATTTGCATCTAACTTGTTGAGTTTAATTAAGAATTAATTATATTTTAGCCACTATGGATGCTATTTTGAGTTTTGTGCAATTTTATTCATTTTAAGTAGCATTCGGATGGATTTGATGAAGTTTCTGCAGAGAAAGAGAAGAAACCAAGGAGATGACCAGCGAATACCGATGTGGACACATGGCTCACGCGACCGCGCGGAATGGAGGAATTCGCAATGACGCGATCACGTGCCTGACGCGAACGCGTGGACTGGAATCTGCACAAATGACGCGAACGCGTGACCGACGCGTCTGCGTGACTCGCGAAAAAGGACCATCGACGCGTGCGCGTGACCGACGCATACGCATGACATGCGCCACGTGCAGAAATGCAGAAAAATGCTGGGGGCGATTTCTGGGCTGTTTTGACCCAGTTCTTAGCCCAGAAATCACAGATTAGAAGCTGCAGAAGGGACAAATCAAGTGGTCCCCACCCATCAGCTGAAGACTTGTTAATTAATTCGAATTTAAATTCAATTCTTATTTTAGGAAAAGATATTATTTTAATTTTAATTTTAAAAATTTGATTTTTAAATTATTAGGATTAGTTATAAAAGGGATCCCAATAGGGTGGTTCCAGAACAACATTCCACAACATTATTCCATGCAAATTTACATTCCATATTCCATGAGCAACTAATCCTCCATTGTTAAGGTTAGGAGCTCTGTCTATTGTATGGATTGATAATATTATTTTTCTATTTTAATTCATGTTTTGATTTATATTTCAATAATTGTTTTCGTTCTGTATTTTATGAATTTGGGTGGAACGGAAGTATGACCCATGTTCTATTTGAGTTCTTGTATAACTTGGAAAAGCTCTTTACTTGAACAATAGCTTGAAAACATATTATCCTGAATTTCTAATTGTTTGTATTTAACGGGATACGTGACATATAATCCCTTTATTTTTGGACAATTAGGATTCTTGTGGCATATAAACTGGAATTTGATCATCACCCTCTAAATTGGAATTAATTGACCAAGGAATTGGCAATTGATGAATTTTAGAGGAGACTAGGAAGGTCTAAGGAATTAGGGTCTAGTCACAAATAGTTTGCCATGAATTAAATCTTGCATGATTAAAATAGTTAATAAGAAAAGTCAATCCAGAAAATAGATAACTCTGAAACCTTAACTACCTTCTCAATATTTTATTCCCAACTTATTTATCTGCCTATCTTTAATATTCTAAATTTACTGTTTAATGCTTTTGAACTTCCAAACACTATTTTCTGTCTGTCTAACTAATCCTATCAAACGCTATTGTTGCTTAATCCATCAATCCTCGTGGGATCGACCCTTACTCACGTAAGGTATTACTTGGTACGACCCGGTGCACTTGCCGGTTAGTAGTGTGGTTGTAAATACCGCACCAGCATGCCTTTGCCAGCTTCACCTTTTTCCTACCATTTGTTTTCTTGGGGTGAAGGTTCTTTCGAATGCCCATTTCTTGCAAGTCATATCGAGCATTTGTGTGATCTTTTGTCTTGCCAGAAATATCCAAGAGAGTTCCAAGAATACTATCAACTATGTTCTTTTCTATGTGCATCACATCTAAATTGTGTCGTGATATGTTATATTGCCAATAAGGTAAATCAAAGAATATTGACCTCTTCTTCCATGGACCATCTTTCTTTGGTTTTAGCTTCCCAAATGAATTATCCACATACTCCAACTGACTTAAAGCTTCAGTACCCGACAATAATGGTGGAGCTTGCCTATATTCTACTTTTCCATTGAAAGATCTCTTATTAGCTCTCCATGGATGATCCTCAGGCAAAAAGGCACGATGACCCATATAGCATGTCTTGCGACTATATTTAAGATAGTTAGAACAAGTCCCATGGTTACAACAAGGGCAAGCTAGCTTCCCTTTTGTACTCCAATCAGATAGCATTGCGTAAGCCGGAAAATCACTAATTGTCCACATAAGAGCTGCATACATTTGGAAGGTTTTATTTTTTGATGCATCATATGTTTCCACCCCGTCCTCCCACAACTCCTTCAACTTCTCGATCAAAGGTTGCAAGTAAATGTCTATATCATTTCCTGGTGACTTTGGTCTAGGGATTAGCAACGACAACATAAAGTATTCCTGTTTCATAGACATCCATGGCGGCAAATTATAAGCCATTAAAACAACAGGCCACGTGCTATGAGATATGCTCATGGTTTCGATATGGATTGAATCTGTCACTTGACAAGCCAAGTCTCACATTACGGGGATCGAGAGCAAAATTTGTATGACGATTGTCAAAGTCCTTCCATGACTGCCCATCAGCGGGATGCCTTAACTTCTCATCTTTTCTGCGTTCTTCGTCATGCCACCTCATGCTTTTAGCTGTTGCTGAGCACATGAATAGTCTTTGAAGCCTGGGAATTAGGGGAAAGTGTCGCAACGTCTTCACAGGAATATTGTGATTTTTTTTGAAGGCAAAACATCAGCTTCAACTACAGGATGCACAATCCAATGCGAAGTGCCACATTCATGACAAGATGTGTCCTTCTCGTACTCTTTCCAATATAGCATGCAATCGTTCGGGCATGCGTCAATCTTTTTATAGTCAAGACCTAAGTCTCTCACCATAGTCTTGGCTTTATTGAAAGAAGTAGGAATATTTAAGTTAGGAATAGCCTCTTTTAGCAACTCCAAGAGAGAAGTAAAAGAGGCATTACTCCACCCATGTTGACACTTTAACAA
Organism: Arachis ipaensis; assembly: GCF_000816755.2. Classification (NCBI taxonomy): domain Eukaryota; kingdom Viridiplantae; phylum Streptophyta; class Magnoliopsida; order Fabales; family Fabaceae; genus Arachis; species Arachis ipaensis. Next base: position 23,269,439 of record NC_029794.2, on the reverse strand, counting down.
GTATAGTCAGATGGTGAAAGACAACGTAGAAAACCCGTCGCAACCGGGATATAGTTCTTTGCTAGCCTCTTCAACCAAGTTATAGAATTTCTTTGCATCTTCATTCATACCTTCTTTTATCCCTTCCGCTTGTGCCACATCCCGAAATCTATCGTTCAACAAGGCATCCATGTCGTCATACGAGTTAGTCTCACTCTCACTATCAATCTCATTATCGCTATCGCTATCAACATCCATGCCGACTACGCTTTCCCCATGATGAATCCATCTCGTATAACCATTAACGAATCCAAAGGCAATCAAATGAATATAAATTGTTTGTCTTTTGTGCCACAAGAAATTACAACACTTTGCACAAGGGCATAAGATTTCCTCTCCTTGTGGGTATCCGATGGAGTAAGCAAAGTTTAAGAAGTCATTGACACCGTTACTAAACTCAGCTTTATCTCTCGGTAAACTCATCCAATCTTTTTCTAGGTCTTAGGAAAATCTAATTATTCATATATTATTACTACTATTTAACTAATAACCATGTAAATAATAATGTTTATGCACAGTAAGTATATAAATTCATAAAAAAGGCACATAAAAATATTATTATTAAAATTAAGAAACAATGAAAAAGACACATAAAAGACATTCAACATGAAAAAAAACTGCACAAAGGTCATAATATACATATGAAAACATACAAGTATAAGTAAGATAAAAAAAACTTACGGAGTCATGGCTAAACAAATTGCAATCTTCAAGTCCTAGAATGTCCACCAATGTTCTTCAAACTCCTCTGAAGCAATCTTTCTGTATAACAGAGGAAAGTATCAAATTTACATTACTCCATGTGGAAAAAAGAAAAATCAAACAAAAAATAATAATCGAACAAAAGTCCAAGGCACTGTCCTCCACCAAGTACACACAAACACAAACACAAGAACAAAAGCTTATGCAATTTAAATAATAAAATAAAACATGCTGCTTGCCTTCTAAGCACAGACACACAAAATATAATGTCGCATGATTGAGGATAAACACAAAAATAGATTAGTGTCATTATCAAATATCATCCTCTGATTCAAAAATAGATATTCCTTGTTCCTTTCTCTGCACAAAAAATGTTTCCTAGAATTTAAGAATAAAGCCCAAGAAGAATGGCATGAACTTAATTCTGTTTTTGAGCAGCTGAAAAAAAATACAGTGAAAACCCAAGATTCCATAACTCTTTAGTTACAACTTTTGCTACATAAAGTCTTGTAATTCATGGAACATAATACTAGACTTTAAGAGTAACTTAAAGATTTAAAAGGTTCAAGGTAAGGTTTGTCTTGAGATCCAAGTATTATAATTTAATTTATATGGTTATTTTTTTAATTATCCCTTTATCTCTCTATATTGATTTATATATTTCTATTGATTGATATAAATTAAATGTATGATTTGCATGCCCAATTTGTGTTGTGCTAATTGAACTTTGATTAAATTATATATATATATATATATAAAGAGTAACATTGAACTATATGGGTTAAGATTTTAATTTTTCTAACTGCTTGATGTAGGTTAGATGCTTGGTGATATCTAAGAATTTATGTAAAAAAGAGAATAGGAATTGCACATACTTGTATTCAAAATCATATATACAATCAAGAACACAAGTACGGGCATAGCAATATGATTCAGAAAAATAAATAAGGTCTGAATTGTGATACATCTTTTCCTCCAACATGAAATTTGGCCATGAGTTGGAAAAAAGATAAAAATATACCGACTTACGTTACATAAATCTTTAGAAGTCCAACAAATATAACAAGAACTATGGACATCAGCATATTTTGCAATTCTGTTAATGTTAGTAGAAATCATGGTTGTATTTTATAATATAAAATTAGATGAACCTTGGAATTTTCAGTCATATTCTAAATCAGGATGATGATTGATGATATTAGCTGGCTACAATAACCCAAAAGTATGAAACTATAGCCATAGCATTCACCGCAACAATTTAGAGAATTCTGACAAAAAGAAAAGAAATTGTGAAATCATATAGAGGATGTACCTTAACAGTTTTTGCAGATCCTCGTATTTTTCCCCAGGAAACAGCTTCAGAAATCAGAATTAAGATGCACAAAAATTCAGAAAACCCTAAGAAGCAACAATCAGAACCATGAAAATTTCAGAAAAATTGAAATAAAACCCCTAAAATCAGAATTATAAAGAAGCCCCAAAAAATTAAGATTCAATGCATTCAGAATTCATAATCAAAATAAAATTTAGAACATTTCCAATCATCATTCACAATAAATGCATTCAGAAATTTCATTCCATAGTAAAATTTAGAAGCTTTCTTACCAACCTGATGTTGAAAAAAATCTAAGTAAGAAGCAAAAGATGACTCTATACTTGATATATGCTTCCAATTTTGTTTTATCTAGTTCACGAAGATAAGAAAAAGAGAAAAAGCAATAAGAAAAGTTCATACCAATTAGTCAATACTGGTGGTTCATTGCATGAAGGCACTAGACAATTCTAAGTATCACGCCTGGTCTCATCAACCGCAAACTGCTTCTTTCCGTACCTTAACACAGCTTTTAGAATAGAAGCTGCAAGAAAAATATAATAGTGGAAATTTGTTTGACCAGGGTCAAAAAGATGGAACTGAAAAAGCACCAGGAAGATGTTGATCCACATGAAAACTTCAGAAAAATTGAAAGCAAACCCCTAAATTCAGAATTATTGAGAAGCCTTAAAAAGACATGCATTCAGAAATTCGATTTACATACTAAAATTCAGAACAGTCCCAATTCTTCATTCACAATCAATGCATTCAGAATATTCATTCCATGGTAAAATTAAGAAGCTTTCTTACCAATAAGCAGAGGAGGAGGAGGGGGTTACAGCTGCGTGTAGTATTGAGACCTTGCGAAGAGGAGAAGGCGAGATAGGGGAAGAAGTGGAAGCGGGAGAAGGAGAGGGGTTTCTCAAACAAGACCCTGTACGTGGAGCCGAGATAGGAAGAGGGGGAGCCGTGGAGCAGCGTGCGTGGAGGATAGCACCGCGCCGATGCCCGTGGAGGAGAGCATCGCGTCGACACCCGTAGAGGAGAGCACCGCGCAGGAGCCCGTGGATGAGAGCAACATTCCGACAACCGTGAAAGGGAGAACTGCGCCATCACCGTTTGGAGTGGAAAACACTGCAATTGAGAGTTGTGGTCGATGAGGAGGAGAGCCGCGATCGGTGGTGTGGCCGTCTGTGTGATAATGTTAGGGTTACAGTATCTAATGAAATGAGGAAGCTAAGTGATGAAGGAATGAAGTGATGAACTGATGAAGAGAATTGTGTCTTTTCTTTCCTTTTTTTTTTCAAGTTATTTGATTGGAAAATAATTGGTGGGAATATGAAAAGTTTCCCTTTAAAATTTGTAACTGTGAATAATTTTAGGCAACTTTTTATAAATGTTATTTATTCAATTTTTTTTATAACTTTTATAAAATGTTGTATTTTTATTTAAAAATATTGTCTTAAATATTTTATATTGTAACATTTTTTTAGTGTTGTTTTAGATATCAAAGACAACAATTTTTGTGGGTGGCCAAAAATTCAGTTATCTTAGCCTTATTCAAAGGTAACACGTCAAAAATGTTGTCTTTGCCTATCTAAGGCAACTTTTGTTAAATGTTGCTTCGAATAAGGGTTACCTTAGGCCAAAAATGTTGTAGTGTTAATGCATACAATGAGGGTTTAATTGAAATTTAAAATAAATCATGGGTTATTAATTAATTTTGTATTATTTCTAATTTGAAATTTAAAACCATTTAGGATTAATCTTAATTATAGATTCAAATCAACTAATTAGGTCAAAACGAGAATCTCCTCGCGTGGTCTCCTCCACGATCACACGGCTGCCCTATGCGTATCTTTCCACTTCCCAGAGCAGTCCACTGCCTAGCACTGCCTCATGTTGATCGATTTCCTCCTTCATCTACGATCGAACAGTCCACCGCCAATAACAATTAACCAACCAGCGCCGCCCTCTCATCCACACAGAACGCAGCAGGTTTTGACTCCTTCAGAATGGCAGAATTGCAAGAAGAGCGTGTTTCAAGTGAGGGTCCTCCTTTATGCATATCACCTACCCGAAATTTATTAATGGAGGTAGATATAGTTGAACCGTTAGTATGTGTAGCCTCTGACGTTTCAGAAAATTTATCATACGAACAAGAAAACTTAGCCGGCGATGTCGCAGGTCACGGTCACAAGTCGAACAAGGTGAGAAATTAGGATCCTCAAATTCTGTCATGGATATTTATTTTGCGTTTAATTTTTATGTTTAGTCACAATGTAAGTGAGTTCTTTAATTGTATGTTTATTGAAACATGCAATTGTAATCGATCAGTTGAGATGCAACTAAATTTATGTTTGTTTTATATTTAATGGTATGATTATATGCATTGAGGATTAGGTGAAATTAATTAATCATTTCATGCTTATATGATTATATCTAGGAAGCATATTTTCATACGTGTTTTTGTATAATGGCATCTTTATTTGCTAATCATCCTATTATGGACTTATGTGCTTATATGGATGATGGGATAGCATAATTTAATTTTTTGGTATGCTAATATGAATGCATTTTTTGTTAGAATTTTTATTCTAATTGTGGTCCAATTTGTTAATATAGAAATTAGTTTGGGTGGTATTGTAATTATTCATTATTATATTGACAGTTGGTCTGTTCTTTGATGGAAAGAACACGACTGTTCATCATAAACTTTATAAAATTTGGGTCCCCAATTCTAATCATAAGAAAAAAAAAATACACCTTGATTCCATCTGGTTCTTTGTGATTCAAGAATTGGAAGTTCCAAATTAAATTAAAGAATTTATTGGCAATGGCTGGAGGTACGTAAATTACTGGTTTTATAAAGAAATCTAACATGTGGTATCAGAGCAAAATTGTCTCTGCCTTGCCATTTAAAAATTTAATTACTGTGCATTATTTTGATAAATTATTTTCAAAAGAAGAATGTATAGTATGAATTTTGAAATAAGTAAGAAAAACTATTGAAATTAAAGTTGACGTACCATAAGAAGAGGGAATAATAAATAATATTTTCAGAAGGAATCTTCTAAATTTGTGTGGTAGTTGTTCTTCATAATAGTATAATTTTCCATGATTTCCATAAGTTTTCTTATTCTTGAATAAAGAAAAAAAAAGAGAGAGAGAAGAAGAAAGGGAAGACGGTGGAAGAGAGAAGAAATTTTGTTTGTTATATAATATTAAATGCTTTCTACTTTTACGTTGAAGTTGTTGTGTTTCAAATTTAAATTTTGGTTGGAGTGAGGTTTGAACTTGGATCTTCTAAATATTGGCAAAATAGTTATCCACTAGATCATCTTCACTTTTGATATTAATCATGTTATTGAATTTATTTATTTAATGATTATATTTGCATGCAATATAAATTCTTCTGCTGCATATCATATTGTGATTAATATATGATTTATTGAGGAGTAGCCACAACATCCTTAATAATAATTATATTTAAAGAAATCACATAAATATTAATATGATATATTTGTAATTGTTGTGAACTATATAATAAACTTACCCACAGGAATTTATTATGTTATTCACATATAATTAGATTGAAATAGAAAATATTTTTTACTTCTTAATTAGCCTACAGGTATTAAGAAATAGTATTTTATTTTCTAGTTTCAATACTTTAGTTCATATAGTGAATATTATGTGTGTTAAAATCTTTGCCCACAGATAGATTTTAATGACACTATGATTTATATTTATTTTGATATGACTTGCATTGGCATGTATTATCATATATTATGGATTTTGATGTGCCTATTTAAAGTTGAGTAATGTTAGCATGATTTATTATTTGCAGCGGTAATGATATCTGAAACTGTATCTGAAGTTCATTTGTTAAGTGGTGACAACTATAAAGAATGGAAAGATAAGATTCTCTTTTACTTAGGGTGTGCAGACCTTGACTATGCTCTTCGTAGGGAAGAGCCTCCGACACCTACTGATGATAGTTCTCAAGCCGAGGTAGCATTATACGAACGGTGGGAGAAATCCAACCGTTTAAGTATGATGTTCATTAAGTCTCGTATTTCAGCTAGTATCCGAGGTTCAATTCCTGATTATAGGAATGTCAAGGATTATATGAAGGCTATTGATGAACAATTTGAGTCTTCTAGTAAGGCACTTGCAAGCACCCTAATGGCACAATTGTCATCTATGAGGCTTACCAGCGTAAGAGGTGTGCGTGAACACATCATGAGGTTGAGAGACATTGCAGCACAACTGAAAGCTTTAGAGGTTGAGATCTCTGACTCATTTCTGGTGCATCTTATTCTAAATTCTCTTCCTGCCCAGTACGGACCATTTAAAATTTCTTATAATACACATAAGAAAAAATGGTCCATTAACGAATTACTGGTGATGTGTGTGCAAGAGGAAGGAAGGCTAATTCAGGAATTTGGTGAAAGTGCACTATTAGTGACAATTGAGGGTAGTAAAAAGTAAGCTCATAAGAAGAAAGGAAAGGGTATTGTATCCCATCCTATGAAGAAAGAAAGCGCACGGTGTTTCTTTTGTAAAAAGAAAGGACACATGAAGAAGGAGTGCCCAAAATTTAAAGTTTGGCTTGAAAAGAAAGGTACTAACCTTTGTGATCTTATTCCTTCAGTGTGTTTTGAATCTAATTTTGTTGAAATATGTCATGACACTTGGTGGATTGATTCTGGTGCTGAAATTCATATTTCAAATACCATGCATGGTTTCATAAGGAAAAGAAAACCGATAGGAAGTGAACTAAGCATCTATATGGGCAATCGGATGCGTTCACGTGTGGAAGCTGTTGGAACATTTAGGCTTGTATTAAGTATTAGTTATATTTTATATTTAGAAAGAACCTTTTATATTCCAGATTTTTCTAAAAATTTAATTTCTTTATCTAAGCTTGTAAAACAAGGATTATGTATAAATTTTTATGATGATTCTGTTGACATTATTAAAAATTCTAATATTATTGGACGTGGTACTTTAATTGGTGATTTATTTAAAGTCCATTTAGCTAATAATATTCCATCTAATCTTATGGTTATGCATGGTAATGGTATGAATGAAAAATCCTCCATGTTATGGCACCGAAGGTTAGGACACATCTCCATTGAGAGAATAAAGAAATTAGTAAGTGATGGAGTTCTTGAAACTCTAGACTTTACTGATTTTGATACTTGTGTGGATTGCATTAAGGGAAAGCAAACCAAAAAGTCTCAAAAAGGTGCTAAGAGGAGTTCTGACATATTAGAAATAATTCACACTGACATATGTTGTCCTGATATGTCCTTAAGTGGTCAGAAATACTTCATCTC
>NC_029794.2:23247706-23261283 GCF_000816755.2 Arachis ipaensis | reverse complement strand
AGATCAAAATGGTGTAGCTGAAAGAAGCAATAGGACTTTGCTGGATATGGTGAGGAGTATGCTTAGCAACTCCAATCTTTCTTTATCCTTGTGGAGTGAAGCCCTTAAGACAGCTGCGTATATATTAATTAGAGTTCCAACAAAGGCAGTTTCTAAAACGCCATTTGAGCTATGAAAAGGTTGAAAACCTAGTTTGAATCATATACGCATTTGGGGTTGTCCTGCTGAAGTTCGGGTTTATAATCCACAAGAAAGGAAGTTGGACCCAAGGACGATAAGTGCTTATTTTATCAGCTATGCAGAAAAGTCTAAGGGTTACAGATTTTATTGTACCTCCCATTCAAGTAAAATAGTTGAATCTAGAAATGCAAGTTTTTTAGAGCATGATGTGGAAAGTGGGAGAAATCATCCTCCTAAAGTTGTTGAGAATGATAATGTTTGTTAAACCTCTCCATGTACAAGAGTGATTATTCAATACAATGCCCATACAGATAGGCTCAATACAGAACAACCTGTTACTGATGTTCCACATCATGAAGATAATGTTCAAGTAGATCATATAGTGGAGGATCAAACTCTTCATAATGAAAATGTTGTTCAAGAACATATTGCTCAAGAGCAACTTCAAGAAGAGGGAGAACCTGTTATGCCACTACCTTTACAAGAGGTTGATGATGCAACATTAAGAAGATCAACAAGAATTAGAAAGCCTGCAATTTCTAGTGACTATGTAGTATATCTTGCTGAGTCTGACTATGATGTTTGTGATGAAAATGACCCAACGACATTTTCACAAGCAATGAAAAGTCGTAATTCCAATTTATGGCTAGATGCTATGAAGGATGAAATGAATTCTATGGCAGATAACCAAGTTTGGGATCTTGTAGAATTGCTTGATGGGGAAAAGGCCATTGGCTGTAAATGGGTCTTTAAAACCAAGAAGGATTCATCAGGAAATATTGAGCGCTACAAGGCTCGACTTGTTGCCAAAGGATTTACTCAAAGGGAAGGAGTTGACTACAGGGAAACCATTTCTCCTGTTTCAAAGAAAGACTCTTTCCGCATCATTATGGCATTGGTAGCACACTTTGACATGGAATTGCATCAAATGGATGTGAAAACGACATTCCTTAATGGAGATTTGGAAGAAGAGGTCTATATGAGACAACCCGAAGGGTTCATCTCAAGTGCTGGTAAGGAGTTAGTTTGCAAGCTTAAGAGAGCAATGTATGGTCTTAAGCAGGCTTCCCGACAGTGGTATTTGAAGTTTCACAATGTGATTTCTTCATTTGGGTTCATTGAAAATATTTCTGATCAATGTATATATCACAAGGTTAGTGGGAGCAAGATCATATTTCTCATCTTATATGTAGATGATATTTTGCTTGCAACAAATGATTTAGGATTGTTACATGAAGTGAAACAATTTCTCTCTAGACATTTTGATATGAAAGATATGGGTGATGCATCTTATGTCATTGGCATAAAGATTCATAGAGATAAACATAAAGGAATTTTAGGTTTATCTCAAGAAGCCTATATTAATAAAGTTCTTGAGAGGTTTAAAATGCAAAATTGTTCAGCAAGTGTTGCACCTATTGTGAAAGGTGACAAATTTTGCTTAGATCAATGTCCCAAAAATAAACTTGAAAAGAAACAGATGCAAAATATTCCTTATGCTTCAGCCGTTGGAAGCCTAATGTATGCTCAGGTCTGTACAAGACCTGACATTGCTTTTGCTGTTAGCATGTTAGGAAGATATCAAAGCAATCCAGGAATTATCCATTGGAGAGCTACAAAGAAGGTCTTAAGGTACCTTCAAGGGACCAAGAACTTCATGCTTACATATAGACGAACCGAAAATTTGGAAATTGTTGGATACTCAGATTCAGACTTGGCGGGATGTGTTGATTCTAGAAAGTCAACGTCAGGATACATCTTTATGCTTGCTGATGGAGCAGTATCTTGGAAGAGTGCAAAACAATCACTTGTAGCCACTTCTACCATGGAAGCCGAGTTTATTGCATGTTTTGAGGCTACATCACAAGGTGTTTGGTTAAAGAATTTTATCTCTGGGCTTAAGATTATGGATTGTATCTCTAAGCCATTAAGAATATATTGTGACAATTCAGTTGCTGTATTTATGGCTAAGAATAATAGAAATAGTAGTCGAAGTAAGCACATCGATATTAAGTACTTAGCCATTAAAGACCGAGTTAGGTCTAATGAGGTACAGATAGAGCATATTAGTACTAAACAGATGATAGCGGATCCTTTGACAAAAGGCATGCCACCAGGATTGTTTAAGGATCATGTTACTAGTATGGGTTTATGTTCTGTAATGTCACTTATATGACTTATGTTATATTATATGACATATTTGGATATGAAATTCCTATTATTGTTTGTTTCTCATTTGGTCAGTATATATACGCATACATGATTGAGAATGACAAATAAAATTCAGTGAAAGACCTGGAATAAGCATTGGGCTTATTCCTACAGAAATACCACATGAAGAGTTTATTCAGTTAGGAGATATTACATTGTAATACATAGAAGGTAATACTCGATTAATGAAAAACTACCGCTATGATTCGTGTAATTTGTCTTAATTGTTTAAGCATAGTATGTAATTACAAACTATACGTAACAAATGTTGGACCAAGTGGGAGATTGTTAGAATTTTTATTCTAATTGTGGTCCAATTTGTTAATATAGAAATTAGTTTGGGTGGTATTGTAATTATTCATTATTATATTGACAGTTGGTCTGTTCTTTGATGGAAAGAACACACGAATGTTCATCATAAACTTTATAAAATTTGGGTCCCCAATTCTGATCATAAGAAAAAAGATACACCTTGATTCCATCTGGCTCTCTGTGATTCAAGAATTGGAAGTTCCAAATTAAATCAAAGAATTTATTGGCAATGGCTGGAGGTACGTAAATTACTGGTTTTATAAAGAAATCTAACATTTTTATCTATGGTGTGCGTATATTATCCGTACATGATGATCATGCAAGTATGTAAAATAGATAACCATAGGGTGATGCAGTGGCTGAATTTGTTTACTAAATTGAAGTGAATGCTACTTGTATTTGCAACATGCTAACCATGGAATGCTTATATGAGTGTTTTAATGATGTAATTTTATGCTTATATGCTCACTGCATATTTTTTAGTTATATGCTCATATGCTTCTTGCATATTATTTTAATATTTTTCATGCTTATGGGATTATATGGTTATGTGTATCCTACATGTGCTTATATGGATGATGGGATAGCATAATTTAATTTTTTGGTATGCTAATATGAATGCTTTTTTATCTATGGTGTGTGTATATTATCCATACATGATGATCATGCAAGTATGTAAAATAGATAACCATAGGGTGATGCAGTGGCTGAATTTGTTTACTGAATTGAAGTAAATGCTACTTGTATTTGCAACATGCTAACCATGGAATGCTTATATGAGTGTTTTAATGATTTAATTTTATGCTTATATGCTCACTGCATATTTTTTTAGTTATATGCTGATATGCGTCCTGCATATTATTTTAATATTTTTCATTCTTATGAGATTATATGGTTATGTGTATCCTACATTTGTATAGATTAACTAATTATGTAAAAACAATTCTCTTGGCTTGATTTGTAGCTGTTGATGTGTTTTCGGTGATTGTTTTAGGGATTTTATTTAAATGAGTTTTGATAAGGATCTTCCTCCTTTTGGTACTCTGTTTGTTTTGGAGCTATAGGTCACGCAGTTGTCGGATGTTACGGATGTTGGAAGTGAAGATATGGAGCTTGGTGATGAGGTATTGGAGTCTAGCTTACTTTTGTGTAGTCATAATTATGGGTGTTCAAAATCGATCTGGACCGAACTAAACCGACCAACCGAACCGAAAAAACCGAAAATCGAACAAAACCAACCGAAAATGTGTTTTGCAGTTTTTTGTGGTTCGGTTCGGTTTTCGGTTCTGACCAGGAAAACCCTAATTGAACCGAACCGAACCGGTTTAGTAAAAAAAACCCTTAAAAACCAACCCACTCCCCCCCACCCCCAAACGGCCAAACCCCAATTCCCTTGAGCGCGATTACTGAGCAGAAGTGAGCCCTAACCAGTGGCGCATGGTGCACGAAATTGTAATTCACACTTTTCACAATTCGTACCACTAACCAGCAAGTGCACTGGGTCGTCCAAGTAATAGCTTACGTGAGTAAGGGTCGATCCCACAGACATTGTTGGCTTGAAGCAAGCTATGGTTATCTTGTAACTCTTAGTCAGGATATCACTTATAATTATCAGTTGACTTGCAAATGAACAAGAGAGCATGGATTAAATAATACTTATTATGCAGTAATGGAGAATATGTTGGAGTTCTGGAGATGCTTTATCTTCTGAATCTCTGCTTTCCCCCTGTCTTCTTCTTCACGCAGGCAAGGTTCCTCCTATGGCAAGCTGTGTGTTGGTGGATCACCGTTGTCAATGGCTACCATCCGTCCTCTCAGTGAAAATGGTCCAGGTTCGCTGTCACCGTACAGCTAATCATCTGTCGGTTCTCACTCATGCTGGAATAGAATTCATTGATCCTTTTGTGTCTGTCACTACACCCAACCCTTGTGAGTTTGAAGCTCGTCACAGTCATTCAGTCCCTGAATCCTACTCGGAATACCACAGACAAGGTTTAGACTTTCCGGATTCTCAAGAATGCTACCAATGGATTCTAGCTTATACCACGAAGATTCTGATTAAGGAATCCAAGAGATACTCATTCAATCGAAGGTAGAACGGAGGTGGTTGTCAGGCACGCGTTCATAGGTTGAGAATGCTGATGAATGTCACGGATCATCACATCCATCATATTGAAGTGCGAATGAACATCTTAGATAGAAACAAGCGTGTTTGAATAGAAAACAGAAATAATTGTATTAATTCATCGAGACACAGCAGAGCTCCTCACCCCCAATCATGGAGTTTAGAGACTCATGCCGTAGAGATACAATGTGAAACGTGAAAATGTCATGAGGTACAAAATAAATCTCTAAAAGTTGTTTAAATACTAAACTAGTAACCTAGGTTTACAGAAAATGAGTAAACTACGATAGATAGTGTAGAAATCCACTTCCGGGGCCTACTTGGTGTGTGCTGGGGTTGAGACTTGAGCTTTACACGTGCCTAGGCTATTTTGGGCATTTAACTCCAACTTGTAACCTGTTTCTGGTGTTTAACGCCAGAATAGGGCAGAGAGCTGGCGTTGAACGCCAGTTTGCATCGTCTAAACTCGGGCAAAGTATGGACTATTATATATTGCTGTTAAGCCCTGGATGTCTACTTTTCAACGCAATTGAGAGCGCGCCATTTGGACTCATGTAGCTCTAGAAAATCCACTTTGAGTGCAGGGAGGTCAGAATCCAACAGCATCTGCAGTCCTTCAGCCTTTGAATCAGATTTTTGCTCAGGTCCCTCAATTTCAGCCAGAAAATACCTGAAATCACAGAAAAACACAAAAACTCATAGTAAAGTCCAGAAGTGTGAATTTTGCTTAAAAACTAATAAAAATATACTAAAAACTAACTAAATCATACTAAAAACTATCTAAAAACAATGCCAAAAAGCGTATAAATTATCCGCTCATCACAACACCAAACTTAAGTTGTTGCTTGTTCCCAAGCAACTGAAAATCAAATAGGATAAAAAGAAGAGAATATACTATAAATTCCAAAATATCAATGAATTTGCTAGAGTCCCCAATTAGAGGTGTTTAGGGTTCTTAAGCACACTCTTCTTTTTGCTTTGGACCTCGACTTTAACCGCTCAGTCTCAAGTTTTCACTTGACACCTTCACGCCACAAGCACATGGTTAGGGACAGCTTGGTTTAGCCGCTTAGGCCAGGATTTTATTGCTTTTGGGCCCTCCTATCCATTGATGCTCAAAGCCTTGGATCCTTTTTTATTATCCTTGCCTTTTGGTTTTAAGGGCTATTGGCTTTTTGCTCTTGCCTTTTGGTTTAAAGAGCTTTTGGCTTTTTCTGCTTGCTTTTTCTTTTCCCTCTTTTTTTTTTGCCATTTTTCTTTTCCTTTTTTTTTGCAAGCTTTGGTATTCACTGCTTTTTCTTGCTTCACTACAACAAATATGGCCTTTAGCAACGCCAAATTTTGTAACATCTTAAAACCGTTCTTGTAGATAGGTTTAGACAACGGTTTTTTATAGTGTTACCGTTGAATTCAATTTTTCATTATTTTATAGCAACAAATTAAAACCGTTCTCTTTGACTATTTTAAAGAACGGTTTTATAACCGTTACCATGATTTGTATTTAAGCAACGATTTTTTATCGTTGTTTAAATAATTGTACAAAGAAAACGCATAAAAACCGTTGCCAAAATGCTACACTTTAAAACCGTTCTATTAGATGGTCTTAGACAACGATTTTTACAGTGTTGCTGTTGAAGTTCAATTTTTTATTATGCTATAGTAATGAAATAAAACCGTTCTCTTTGACTATTTTAAAGAACGGTTTTATAACCATTACAACAATTGTTTATGAAACAACAATTTTCTAATATTATTTAAATAATTATACAAATTAAACAATACCAATAAAAATAATTTCAAATAATTATATAAATAAATTGTGACTTATTTTATTTTGAACTCCTTATTTTTATAAACTAATCTACCTTAAACAAAAGAAACCCTAATTTTCTCCTTTTCCCAGCATGAAACACGCAGCCCTTCACCCCCCTTTTCTCTTTCAACCCATGCACACACAGCAAAGGAAGAGAAGAGAGGTCATGTCACCGTCAGATCTGAAGCCGCCGAGGAGCCGAACGCCGTCGAAGCCGCACCGTCGCGTCACCGTCGCTCTGCCTCCGTTGAACCCGTCACACCGCCGCTGCCGTGATGTCATTGCTGTCGCAAGGGAGAAGAGATGCGTGAGGAAGGAAGCTCGTAGGGGAGAAAAAAGACGCCGCCTGTGCTGCCAGCTCCGTCGCGTATGAATTCCACTATCGCCGTCGAAGGTCCGTCGCCGTGGCCGTGGAGAGGAGCCGCCGTTCATGCTTGTCGCCACCAAAAGAAGAGCCGCTGCCACCGTCGATTGTCACTGGAAAACACACCGTACCGCCGTGCCTCTGGTCGCCGGAATCACGGACCGGGGAGAAGGGGGCTGCCACTCCTGTTGCTGCTGCTTCGTACTTTTATTGTAAGCTGTCTCTGTTTTGAATTCCATTGAATTCATTTCTGTTTTTGATTCCATTGAGTTTGAATTCTCCATTTTGCTGTAACCATGGTCACTGTTGTTGGAGTTTAATTGATTTGGTTTCTGTTTTGATTGGAATTTTAATTTGGTATAATGCTGTCTATTTTGGTCACTAGTTCTCTGAGTTTAAATGATGGGTTCTCTCAGTGATAATATTCTAGGTGATTGAGTGATGCAACTTTTATGTAAATTAAGCTTTATAACACTCCCTATAAACATAGAGATGGATTATCACACTTCACCACCCTAAAGATACTGTAAACATGGAGATGGATTATAACTGGTGACTATTTCCTTATGAGGAGTAGCATTCTAGAGTTAATGAGTTATTGCATGAGTTATAGAGTTCATGAATACATGCAATCCATCTTTTTTATTTTGTGGCACTATGCTTTTGCTACATTTCAATCTCAGACTTAATTTGATGCCCTGAACAAGCTGCTCTTACATTGTATTTTTATTGTTGCTATACTGTGCATTATTTCTACTATTATTTTTGCTTTGTATAATATATGACCTGTTTTCACATTAAGATCAGTGTATTAGTACTTCTATTGATTAGGCACATCTTATTAAAAGATGGGAATCTTTTTTTCTTTTAGCTGCTTTTTGCAATTGGTGTGTAACATGGAAAGGAGATAAACTCTGCAGTGGTTGCAGACAAGTGTGGTACTGCTCTGAGAAACATCAGGTAGTCGAATTGTTTAAATGTTTTATTTAGTCTTCTTTCCACAAATTTTATCCTAATAGTTATCTTTCTTTTCCTCGTTCCCTCTCTCTATTAGTAAACATTATTAGCATTAGGCTTAGTATTATATTTAATTTGCTAACTTTTTTGTTCACTGGAAAATCATTATAAAGGTGAGGGAGAACTTAGTATTATATTTAATTCTGCTTCCCTGCTTCTACCTCGCTGCTTCTGCTTCACCGCCTTGGCTGATTGTGGGTTGTCATCTGTGGTAAGTGGTCTTTTTCTCTGATTTTCTTTTGTTTAGTTAGGGCGTGTTTGGCTGTTGGCCATTTTTGTTGGAGTTAAGAAGAAGAAAGGAAAGTGGTGTGTGAGTTTTTGCTTTTGTGTTTGTTTCAGTCCTTTGAATAGTGATTAGAGTTTGGATTATGAGATGAGATGTGATTAACTGATTATGGTGTTGCGATTAGGGAGTGGAATAAAGTATGGGAATGTGGGATTTACTAATCTTTTGCTGTTGCTTTTGTTCACTAAATTATTATTTGAAAATGCTGTTGTGATTTTATTTTAATTTTAATATTGATTTAGTATGTAACTGGTTCTCTGTCAATGCTGCTCTGATTTTGTTTTAATTTTAATATTCATTTGTTATAATACTGTTATAATTTTGATTTGGCAATTAGGTCTCTGAAAATGTTATTCTGGTTTTGTTTTGGTTTTAATATTAATTTTATATTGATGTAGTATAATGCTGTTTGATTTTGATTTGGAAATTGGTTCTCTGGAAATGCTATTTTAATTTTAACATTGATTTGGTATAGTGCTATTCTGATTTTGGTCAGAATAGGATAAGAGTATTGGAAAACTGATTCATCTGTGTTTTCTTGACCTCTCTAACACTCCATTGCAGACACTACCAGATTCCATTTGTGATCTGCATAATTTGCAGATACTATTGTTGAAAAACTACCCTAAACTCACAAGTTTACCTAAAAGAATATGTGATTTGATAAGCTTGCGTTACCTTGATATCAGAGGTAGCAGTGTGCAAGAGATGCCTTAGGAAATGCTATAACTAACTCATAGTTCTTGATGAGTGTTGCAGAGAAATCAAACGGTATCTTTTTTCTTTTGGATCATTTACTGTGAGAAGGATATAGATACCATACTCAGGAATATATGAAAAGATGAGTATGTAATAAGTCTTGGCTTTAATAGTCATAAATTGACTTGGTATATACTTTTTATCTTCTTCAAAAACTAGTACTTTCATAGCTTCTTCTAGCACTGATATTATAAGTTTTAACATATTTATTTATTTTTTTTATATTCTCTATCATAGTCTTTACTATTTGAACTTTTTTCTTAATCATATTGAATCACAATGAATCCAAAATTTAAATCTTCTACAATTGAGCTACACTACAGGTAAAGAGCAATTGGATGAGAATGAAGGAAATAATATAGAGGAGCAGGACAAGGATTATATTAATCCAACTGAGACTAAGGTCATAGATAATACTGTGAAAGGTAAATTTTTGATCTCTTTAAAAACATTTTATGACATCATTTCTCTTTAAATTTACTGCTATGAAAGATTTATATATGATAACTTCTTTGTATAATAGGGATATATTTTAATAAATAATTTATTGGATCTATTAATTGGTGAGGGGCGGCAGGGCGGGGGTTGAAAAAGAGTGTTTGGTGAGCATGATGATGAAAATGGTTGTATGTGAGGACATGGTTTTTTGTTATTTTCATTAATAAGCACAATTAATTTACTTGAATTGATTAATTTGAGCTAGGCTTTCAATAAAATTAAGACTCAAGTTAAATAGCAAAACCTGAACAAGAAAATCAAGACTCAAGTGTTAAATAGTTAGTTTTCTTATAGCAGTTGTGAGAGTCTGTGATTTTTACTTGATGCACTAGGCTATAAATAACTCTCTCTCTATGTAATTGAGGTGTAATTGCTATCATTTTTCTAAATAATAGTTCAGTTTACTTTCACTGCAAGCTATCTATTTTTTTAGCTTCTGCATCTTTTCTATTTAGTCCTAGTTCATTCTTTCTTCTTTCTTTTTTCGAAAAGTTTCTAGTTCATTCTTTGGGGAAGTTTCTAGTTCATTCTGCATCTTTTCTAGTAGTTTTAGTATCTTTAAATATATTATGGTAATTTTAATTAGTCTCTTTGTATAGAGACAACAGTGAAGAAAACATGAGGACCTACAGAATGCTTGAAGATTCATGCAGGACAGTTGGAAGATAGAGAAGAAATTACTCTAGATATTGAAGGAGAGGCAATTGGTCCTACTGGTGAAGCTGTAAACAACTTGAGCAAATTGGGCACAGTGGCAAGGAATTCAAATATTTGTCCATTAATTTTCACAAACTGCAAGAGGATTAAAGATAAAGAAGCTATTTGGGAATATGTTCAATTGAGAATATTAGTCTTGTTTCTTTTAGAAACATAAGGACATATACATATATTTTATTCTTACTAGCAAATAATGTGATTGTGGATCTGACAACAATGTTTATAAGTCAAATTTAATGGGAAATGTGCAATTATTTTTCTTTAGTGAATTTATTCAAATAGTTTAGATTATTTATTGACATTAAATAATTAAAAAAATTGAAATTAAAACTGTTGCCAAAAAAGGACACAAATGGTAACGTTTTAAAACCGTTGTCTTAGACGACTATAAAATGGCAATGATATTAAAACCGTTGCCAAAAAACGACACCAACAGTAACGCTTTAAAACCGTTGGCTTTGTGAATAATAAAACTACAACAGTTTAAAACCGTTGCCTATTCAGTTATGGTTTTAAACCGTTGGATTATGAAAGAGAACGTTTTAAAACCGTTGCTTATCGAGTAACGGTTCAAAACCGTTGTTTAAAATTTTCTTTCAAAACCGTTGTCTATGCCAGTAATTTTGGCAACGGTTTTTTGGTTACTATTGCCTTAGGTAAAAAACCGTTGCCTTTGACCATTGGCAACGGCCGCATATACCACAGGTCAAAAACCGTTGCCAAAGCATTGCCTAAAGTTTTAGGAACGGTTTTTCAATCTACGGCAACGGTTTTTGACCGTTGCGAAAACCCTTATTTGTTGTAGTGCTTCAATAATCAATTTTATGATTTTTCAGATTATCAACAACATTTCTCCTTTTCATCATTCTTTCAAGAGCCAACAATTTTAACATTCATAAACAACAAATTCAAAAGACATATGCACTATTCAAGCATTCATTCAGAAAACAAAAAAGTATTGTCACCACATCAAAATAATTAAACTAGTTTCAAGGATGAATTCGAAATCATGTACTTCTTGTTCTTTTGTAATTAAAATATTTTTCATTTAAGAAAGGAGATGGATTCATAGGACATTCATAGCTTTAAGACATAGACACTAGATACTAATGATCATGTAATGAAGACACAAACATAAATAAAGCATAGAGAATGAAAACAGAAAAAATAAATAGACAAGGAGATTAAGGAACGGGTCCCCCTTAGTGAGGGTGGCGTCTTCTTCCTTTTGAAGAACCAATAGTGCTCTTGAGCTCCTCTATGTCTCTTCCTTGCCTTTGTTGCTCCTCCCTCATAGCTCTTTGATCTTCTCTAATTTCATGGAGGAGGATGGAATGCTCTTGGTGCTCTACCCTTAGTTGTCCCATTTTGGAACTTAATTCTCCTAGGGAGGTGTTAATCTGCTCCCAATAGTTTTGTGGAGGAAAGTGCATCCCTTGGGACATTAGTGGTTATGGAAAAACAAAAAAAAGCAATGCTTTTTCCATACCAAACTTAAAATATTTGCTCGTCCTCGAGCAAAAGAAGGAGGAAAGAAGGAGATGGAGATGTGTGGTGGGTTCTGCCAAGGGTGGGGGAAGTGTCTATGAAAAGGTGTGGCAGGTGGGGATCCTGTGGGATACACAGATCCTGAGGGGTCAAGGACTTATCATTCCTGCTCCATTGAGGCGTGCAAAAATGCCCTTAGTGTGCAATCCTGGCATTTAACGCTAGACTACTGCTTGTTTCTGGCGTTAAACACCAGCTTTTCTCCCTTTCTTGGCGTTAAACGCCAACTTGATGCTCTGTTCTGGCGTTAAACGCCAGTCTGGTGCTTGTTTCTAGCGTTTAATGCCAACTTGATGCTTCTTTCTGGCGTTAAACGTCAGTCTGATGCTTCTTACTGGCGTTTAAATGCCCAGTAAGCTCTTCCTCCAGGGTGAGCTATTTTTAATGCTGTTTTTATTCTATTTTTGATTTTTCAGTTGTTTTTGTGACTTCACATGATCATCAACCTAAAGAAAATATAAAATAGCAATGGAAAATAAATAGATATAATTAAATAACATTGGGTTTCCTCCCAACAAGCGCTTCTTTAATGTCAATAGCTTGACAGTGAGCTCTCATGGAGCCTCACAGATAATCAGAGCAGGGTTGGGGCCTCTCAACACCAAACTTAGAGTTTGGTTGTGGCCTCCCAACACCAAACTTAGAGTTTGAATGTGGGGGGTTTTGTTTGACTCTGTATTGAGAGAAGCTTTTCATGCTTCCTCTCCATGGTTACAGAAGGAGAACCTTGAGTCTTATAGTTTGCAATGTCTGAAAACCACAGAGCTTCCTGAATAGCAAACAATTGCTCATCCGGAAAGGTTTCAGAGATCTCAGTAGGAGGGAGGGATGCTCCTGCTACTGGTTCTATCCTGGATAGGTGATCAGCTACTTGATTCTCTGTCCCTTTTCCGTCTCTTATTTCTATATCAAACTCTTGCAGAAGCAACACCCATCTTATGAGCCTGAGCTTTGAATCCTGCTTTGTGAGTAGATATTTAAAAGCAGCATGGTCAGTGTACACAATCACTTTTGATCCTACTAAGTATGATCTAAACTTGTCAATGGCATAAACCACTGCAAGCAGCTCTTTTTCTATGGTTGTGTAATTTTTCTGGGCATCATTTAAAACACGACTAGCATAATAAATGACATGCAGAAGCTTGTTATGCCTCTGTCCCAATACTGCACCAATGGCATGGTCACTAACATCACACATTAGTTCCAAAGGTAATGTCCAATCTGGTGCAGAAATAACTGGTGCTGTGACCAGCTTAGCTTTCAGAGTTTCAAACGCCTGCAGACACTCTGTGTCAAATATAAATAGCGTGTCAGCAGCTAGCAGATTGCTCAGAGGTTTTGCGATTTTTGAAAAATCCTTTATAAACCTCCTATAGAATCCTGCATGCCCCAGAAAGCTTCTGATTGCCTTAACATTGGTGGGTGGTGGTAATTTTTCAATTACCTCTACCTTAGCTTGATCCACCTCTATTCCCTTGTTCAAAATTTTATACCCAAGGACAATTCCTTCAGTCACCATAAAGTGTCATTTTTCCCAATTTAAAACCAGGTTAGTCTCTTGGCATCTTTTCAGAACAAGTGCTAGATGGTTAAGACAGGAGCTAAATGAGTCTCCAAATACTGAGAAGTCATCCATGAAGACTTCCAGAAATTTCTCTACCATATCAAAGAAGATAGAGAGCATGCACCTCTGAAAGGTTGCAGGTGCATTGCACAGACCAAAAGGCATTCTTCTGTATGCAAATAC
>NC_029794.2:23247062-23247604 GCF_000816755.2 Arachis ipaensis | reverse complement strand
TTAAGATCACTTATGGACCACCCAAGAGCTGTCTTGTGAGTCCTTAGCACCTGAATTAGTGCTTTCTCTTCCTGTGGCTCTAAAGCAGAGCTTATGATTACAGGAAAAGTGTCACCTTCTCCCAGAAATGCATATTTCATGGATGGTGGTAGTGGTTTGAGCTTGGGTTTAGGAGGTTTCTCCTCTTCCTGAGGAGTTTTCAGAGGTGCTTTTATTTCCTCTGGTTCCTCCAGATCTGGCTGAACATCTTTAAAAATGTCCTCTAGCTCTGATTCGAGACTCTCAGTCATATTGACCTCTTCCACCAGGGAGTCAATAATATCAACGCTCAGGCAGTCTTCTAATGTGTCTGGATGTTGCATAGCTTTGACAACATTCAACTTAAACTCATCCTCATTGACTCTCAAGGTTATCTCCCCTTTTTGGACGTCAATGAGGGTTCGTCCAGTTGCTAGGAATAGTCTTCCTAGAATGAGAGTTGCACTCTTGTGCTCCTCTATTTCCAGCACTACAAAGTCAGTAGGGAAGGCAAATGGCTCAAC
>NC_029794.2:23225815-23247050 GCF_000816755.2 Arachis ipaensis | reverse complement strand
AGTTATTTTTAGGGCTGTTTTCATTAGTTTTTATGTTAAATTCACATTTCTGGACTTTACTATGAGTTTGTGTGTTTTTTTATGATTTCAGGTATTTTCTGGCTGAAATTGAGGGACTTGAGCAAAAATCAGATTCAGAGGTTGAAGAAGGACTGCTGATGCTGTTGGATTCTGACCCCCTGCACTCAAAGTGGATTTTCTGGAGCTACAGAACTCGAAATGGCGCGCTTCCAATTGCGTTGGAAAGTAGATATCCAGTGCTTTCCAGAAATGTATAATAGTCCATACTTTGCCCAAGTTTAGACGACGCAAACTGGCGTTCAACGCCAGCTCTCTGCCCAATTTTGGCGTCCAGCGCCAGAAACAAGTTGCAAAGTGGAGTTCAACGCCCAAAATGGCACAAAAGCTGGCGTTCAACTCCAGAAAGAGCCTCTGCACGTGTAACATTCAAGCTCAGCCCAAGCACACACCAAGTGGACCCCGGAAGTGGATTTATGCATCAATTACTTACTTCTGTAAACCCTAGTAGCTAGTTTATTATAAATAGGACCTTTTACTATTGTATTAGACATCTTTGGATTATCTTTGAATCTTTTGATCCTTTGATCATCTTTGGACGCCTGGTTCTTAGATCAGAGGGGGCTGGCCATTCGGCCATGCCTGGACCTTTCACTTATGTATTTTCAACGGTAGAGTTTCTACACTCCATAGATTAAGGTGTGGAGCTCTGCCGTTCCTCAAAGATTAATGCAAAGTACTACTGTTTTCTATTCAATTCATCTTATTTCGCTTCTAAGATATTCATTCGCAATTCAACCTGAATGTGATGAACGTGACAATCATCATCATTCCCTATGAACGCGTGTCTGACAACCACTTCCGTTCTACCTTCGACTGAATGAGTATCTCTTAGATCTCTTAATCAGAATCTTCGTGGTGTAAGCTAGAATGATGGCGGCATTCAAGAGAATCCGGAAGGTCTAAACCTTGTCTGTGGTATTCCGAGTAGGATTCAATGATTGAATGACTGTGACGAGCTTCAAACTCGCGATTGTTGGGCGTAGTGACAGAACGCAAAAGGATAGTAAATCCTATTCCAGCATGATCGAGAACCGACAGATGAATAGCCGTGCCGTGACAGGGTGCGTTGACCATTTTCACTGAGAGGATAGGATGTAAACCATTGACAAGGGTGATGCCTCCAGACGATTAGCTGTGCTGTGACAGGGCATTTGGATCATTTTCCCGAGAGAAGACCGAAAGTAGCCATTGACAATGGTGATGCATTACATAAAGCTAGCCATGGAAAGGAGTAAGACTGATTGGATGAAGATAGCAGGAAAGCAAAGATTCAGAGGAACAAATGCATCTCTATACGCTTATCTGAAATTCTCACCAAGGAATTACATAAATATTTCTATCCCTATTTTATTAATTACTTTCGAAAACTCCATTATTATTTTATATCCGCCTGACTGAGATTTACAAGGTGACCATAGCTTGCTTCATACCAACAATCTCCGTGGGATTCGACCCTTACTCACGTAAGGTATTACTTGGACGACCCAGTGCACTTTCTGGTTAGTTGTGCGAAGTTGTGAACCATGGTATTGGCATCATGTTTTTGGCGTCATTACCAGGGAAAGAAAGAGCGATGAATTTTACATAATTAAAGTGTAATCACAATTTCTGCGCACCAACAATCATGTCCTCAATTATGCCTGATGGGTATTTAATGGAGCCATCAGCAAGTTGGAGACATATCCGGGTTGGTTTGACTTCTTCAGTTAAACCAAGCTTTCTGATAGTGGATGCAGGTATTAGGTTGATGCTTGCCCCAAGATCACATAAAGCTATCTTGGTGCAATTTCCCTCTAATATGCATGGTATCATAAAGCTCCCGGGATCTTTAAGCTTTTCTGGGAAGCTTTTCAGAATGACTGCACTGCATTCTTCAGTGAGGAGAACTCTTTCAGTTTCTCTCCAATCCTTCTTATGACTCAAGATCTCTTTCATGAACTTGGCATAAGAGGGTATTTGCTCAAGTGCCTCTGCAAATGGAATCTTTATTTCAAGAGTCCTGAGATAGTCTATAAAGCGGGCAAATTGCTTATCCTGCTCCGCTTGGCGGAGTTTCTGAGAATAAGGCATTTTGGCTTTATATTCTTCAACCTTAGTTGCTGCAGGTTTATTTCCTACAGAGGCAGGTTGAGAATCCTTCTTGAGGGAGTTATTATCAGCACTTGCAGGTGTCTGATCTCTCACTTGAACGCCAGAACTGAACATGGATTGGGCGTTTAACGCCAGTTTTTCACCCTTTTCTGGGGTTTGAACGCCAGACTTATTCCTCTCTGGGCTCTTACTATCCTCAAAGGGATTTTGGGTAGCAGGTTGCTCATCCTCTGTTAGCTATTCTTTTCTTGGCTTTCTGCTGCCTTGAGTTGAGGTATTTAATATTTTTCCACTTCTTAATTGAACTGCTTGGAACTCCTCTGTTATTTGTTTTGATAACTGCTGTTCTGTCTGATTCAATTGTGATTCCATATCCTTGTTAGCATTTTCGGTTTCTTGTAGCATCTCCTTAACTTCTGCTAACTGCCTTGTTATAGAAGATAGTTGCTGATTGAGTTCAGCAACTTGTTCCTGAGGACTAAAGTCAGTTGATACTGCCTTGGCTTCTTCTTTCATGGAGGACTCATTACTTATGTACAGATGCTGATTTCTAGCAACTATATCGATAAGCTCTTGAGCCTCTTCAATAGTCTTTCTCATGTGTATAGATCCACTAGCTGAGTGGTCTAGAGATACCTGAGCTTTTTCTGTAAGCCCGTAGTAGAAGATATCTAACTGCACCCACTCTGAAAACATTTCAGAGGGGCATTTCCTTAGCATCCCTCTATACCTCTCCTAAGCGTTATAAAGGGATTCATCATCCTCTTGTTTAAAGCCTTGGATGTCCAGCCTTAGCTGTGTCATCCTTATTGGAGGAAAATATTGATTCAGGAATTTGTCTGATAACTGTTTCGATGTTCTTATGCTTGCTGTGGGTTGGTTATTTAACCACCTCTTAGCTTGATCTTTTACAGCAAACGGAAACAGCAACAGCTTGTATACGTCCTGATCTACCTCCTTGTCACGCACTGTGTCAGCAATTTGCAAGAACTGCGCCAGAAACTCAATAGGTTCTTCTTGTGGAAGACCGAAATACTGGCAATTTTGCTGCACCGTGACAATGAGCTGAGGATTTAGCTCAAAACTGCTTGCTTTGATGGGAGGTATACAGATGCTACTCCCATATGCAGCAGTAATGGGGTTAGTATATGACCCCAGAGTTGGAAGTTGAAATTTGAAATTTGAAATAAGATAAGATAAGATTTTGAAAAATATATGATTTTTTTTGAAAAAGATTTGAATTTTGAAATTTTAAAACTAAGGTAAGATAAAATAAAAAATTTTAAAATAAAATCTGAATTTTTAAAAGGAAAATTCAAAAAATCAATTAAAATAAAGGAAAAAGATATTTTTGAATTCAATGAGGAAAGAGAAAAACAATAAAAAGATACAAAACATAAAATTTTTAGATCTAATGCTCCTTATTTTCGAAAATTTGGAGGAAAAACACCAAGGAACACCAAACATAAAAAATTTAAGATCAAAACGCAAGAAAGACTCAAGAACACCTTGAAGATTCACAAGAATACGAAGAACAAAAATTCAAAGACTCAAAGGACTCAAGAACATAAAAAAAGAACACTTAACTTAAAATTTTTAGAAAACCAAAAATAAATTTTCGAAAATGAAATAAAAACTGACAAGAAAACACCAAACTTAAAATTTGACACAAGATTTAATCAAAGAAAAATTATTTTTGAAAAGATTTTAGAAAGAAAGACTCAAAGGAGCAACTATTCACAAGAACATAGACACATTCAACAAATGCAAGGATTAAACAGAGAAAAACTATTTTTTTTAATACTGATAATTTGAAAACGCACAAGAAAAACAAGAAAATACACAGAACAGGAAAAACTAAAAATCAAACAAGAAAAACAGCAAGAACAACTTAAAGATCAAGAAAGAACAATGAACACAAATTCGAAAATTTAAAAGAAAATAAAAACATGTAATTGACACCAAACTTAAAATATGAAACTAAACTCAAACAGAAAAACTCAATTATTAGTTTATAAAAATTTTCGAAAATTTAAAAAGAGAAAATAAGGATTTAAAAAAAATTTCAACCAAAAACAATAATAGAAGACGCAATTTTAGTGACTCTAAACTAAAAAGATAAATTTTTCCTAATCTAAGCAACAAAATAAACCGTCAGTTGTCCAAACTCGAACAATCTCCGGCAACGACGCCAAAAACTTGGTGCACGAAATTGTAATTCACACTTTTCACAATTCGTACCACTAACCAACAAGTGCACTGGGTCGTCCAAGTAATACCTTACGTGAGTAAGGGTCGATCCCACAGAGATTGTTGGCTTGAAGCAAGCTATGGTTATCTTGTAACTCTTAGTCAGGATATCAATTATAATTATCAGTTGACTTGCAAATGAACAAGAGAGCATGGATTAAATAATACTTATTATGCAGTAATGGAGAATATGTTGGAGTTTTGGAGATGCTTTGTCTTCTGAATTTCTGCTTTCCCCCTGTTTTCTTCTTCACGCACGCAAGGTTCCTCCTATGGCAAGCTGTGTGTTGGTGGATCACCATTGTCAATGGCTACCATCCGTCCTCTCAGTGAAAATGGTCCAGGTGCGCTGTCACCGCACGGCTAATCATCTGTCGGTTCTCACTCATGCTGGAATAGGATCCATTGATCCTTTTGCGTCTGTCACTACGCCCAACCCTTGTGAGTTTGAAGCTCGTCACAGTCATTTAATCCCTGAATCCTACTCGGAATACCATAGACAAGGTTTAGACTTTCCGGATTCTCAAGAATGCTGCCAATGGATTCTAGCTTATACCACGAAGATTCTGATTAAGGAATCCAAGAGATACTCATTCAATCGAAGGTAGAACGAAGGTGGTTGTCAGGCACGCGTTCATAGGTTGAGAATGGTGATGAATGTCACAGATCATCACATCCATCATATTGAAGTGCGAATGAACATCTTAGATAGAAACAAGCGTGTTTGAATAGAAAACAGAAATAATTGTATTAATTCATCGAGACACAACAGAGCTCCTCACCCCCAATCATGGAGATTAGAGACTCATGCCGTAGAGATACAATGTGAAACGTGAAAATGTCATGAGGTACAAAGTAAATCTCTAAAAGTTGTTTAAATACTAAACTAGTAACCTAGGTTTACAGAAAATGAGTAAACTACGATAGATAGTGTAGAAATCCACTTCCGGAGCCCACTTGGTGTGTTCTGGGGCTGAGACTTGAGCTTTACACGTGCCTAGGCTATTTCTGGAGTTAAACGCCAGGTTGTAACCTGTTTTAGGCGTTTAACTCCAACTTGTAACCTGTTTCTGGTGTTTAACGCCAGAATAGGGCAGAGAACTGGCGTTGAACGCCAGTTTGCGTCATCTAAACTCGGGCAAAGTATAGACTATTATATATTGCTGGAAAGCCCTGGATGTGTAATTTTCAACGCAATTGAGAGCGCACCATTTGGACTTCTGTAGCTCAAGAAAATCCACTTTGAGTGCAGGGAAGTCAGAATCCAACAGCATCTGCAGTCCTTCTTCAGCCTCTGAATCAGATTTTTGCTCAGGTCCCTCAATTTCAGTCATAAAATACCTGAAATCATAGAAAAACACACAAACTCATAGTAAAGTCCAGAAATGTGAATTTTGCTTAAAAACTAATAAAAATATACTAAAAACTAACTAAATCATACTAAAAACTATCTAAAAATAATGCCAAAAAGCGTATAAATTATCCGCTCATCAGCGCACGACCCTCGCACACAGCGCACAACCCTCGTCCCTCGCAAGCTCGAACCCAGCGCCAGCAGTAGCAGAGCACGAGCCTCCTTCCTCGCACCCAACAGTAGCAGAGCCCGACCCTCGCAACCTCGCACCCAGTAGTATCAGAGCCACAACCCTCGCCAGTCGCCACCCACAACACAGCACCCACCAGTCACCGATTCAAGTCTCCCACCCAGCCACCGATTCAAGTCAGATATGGAGCCCGAGCCACCGAGTCAGGTATGTAATTAGGTTAAATCGTTGATTCATTGATACTGTTTACTTTATTGCTGACTTGCTGACTTGTTGATTCATTGTTAATTTGATTCATTGTTGCTGGTTATTGATTTATTTTGTTAGGTATTGTTACTGGTTAAATTATTGATTTATTTTGGTAATTGGATTCATTGTTGCTGATTTTGTTCTATTTGTTGAATTGTTTGCTGACTTGGTTATTCATTGATGGATTGCTGGCTTGCTGCTGGTTGTTGTTAACTTGTTAATCAATAAATCAATAATTTCAGTTTCATTGTTCTATATATTTGTTGTTATTTTTTGAAATTTCTAGTAATTACTTTGCTGTTCATTGTTCATGGTTGATAGTTATTCATTGTTCATTGTTGATTGCTGGTTGTTGTTTATTGTTCATTACTGATTTTTTAATTAGTTGTTCATTACTAATTGTTTGAAATTGTTAGTAATTAAGTTGATGAAGGTAGCTATTTTGTAAAATAGCTCAATGTTGTTCTTTTTTCCCTTTATAATATTTGAAAAAAAGCTACTTTTTGTTTTAGGTTGGGGAGATTATTAGTAAATTTGAGAAGGGATTTTACTTGAAAGGTAACTTCTTTTGTTTTTGTTACTACTTAACATACGTGCTAACAATTTAGCTTAGAAACTCCACAAATTGCTAGTAATTACAAAGCCTTTCTTTAATGGATTGGTCTAATACATTATCTCTGGTTCTATTGTTGCCATGGTTTGGGAGGGTAAAGGTGTTGTTGCAACTGGCCGAAAGTTGATTGGAGCAACAAACCCCTTGGCATCTGAGCTTGGAACTATTCATGGTGGTCTTGCATCGAATGTGCTTTCTATAGATCTTGCCATTCATGGTAACTATTTACTTAAACTCATCTCAATCTAACAGCATAGTTTCGAATGTGCTTTCCATAGATCTTGATCGTAGGCCTCTTAAGTAAATTTTAGGTTGACAAGTACAATGGTTAATCTTTTTTTTTTTGAAATAATTGTTCAAATTAATCATAAAATCAAGTGCACTTTAAATAAAGGTTGTAGTGGTCTATGTGTGTGGATCTTTTCTGATTGGAGTATTGAACATGTCAGTGGTGAAATTTTAACATTGTTTGATAAGGTAGTCCCTAGAATGGGTCCTAAGAGATGATGGTGAAGATTCACTCGTGACATGATCAAGTGCTTTTTCCAATTATTATTGTTTTTATTATGTAATTGTCTTTTGATTTCAGGTAGGTTTGCTTAAAGAAGTTTCATTGTTTTGTTGGAGAGGACACCAAGACGTGGCTATCTGTTGCTGGAAATTTGTTTTTATTTTTTGTTGTGTTGACTATTGAACCTTTAAACTTCTTTAATTGTCGTATTTTAATTTCTTTTGTTGTTGAATTTCATTGAATCAAGACTTTTGTTAGTTATGGTGTACTTGTATTCTATAATTTCAATGTTATGACTTTGCATAATAGTATGTGGTTATTTTTTGATTTGATTGAAAAAACCAAACAAACCGAACCAAACCAAACCGATTTTAATTAGTTTGGTTTGGTTCGGATGACCTTGACAAAAAAACCGAACCAAACCGAACCGTAGTTTAATTAAACGATCGGATCGGATGGCTTTTTCCTCAAAAACCGAACCAAACCGCACCGCGAACACCCCTAGTCATAATGTTCATGTTTGATTTGATAACTAATGGTAATTAATTTTTGGGACTCTCGGATTAATATAAAATACAGTTACCAGATCATGGTTTCCTACAAGAAGACGAGATACCAAGAGTTGGAATGCGGTTTGATCAGTTACAGATGGCTCAAGACTTTTATGTTACCTATGCAAAGAAAGCTGGATTTGCAACTAAGATAAGGACAACAACATTTGACAAGATCACAAAGGCTCCCGTTAACCAAGCTATACACTGTAATCGCGATGAGATCCACGAGTCTCGTGTTAAAGCACCAATGCGGAAGAATACAATTTCAGCTGCTGGGTGCAAGGCAAGGATATATGTAAAGTTTGATAAAGACGTGCAAGACTGGGTTTTGTTCAAGGTTAACTTGATGCACTCACACCCCTGTTCACCGAGAAAGGCAGTGCACTACCATGAGTATAGGAAGCTGACCATGCATGCGAAGTGCGTGATCGAGGATAATGATGAGGCTGAGATTCGACCAAATAAGACATTCCTTGCTTTGTCAAATGAGGCTGGTGGCCCCTCTAACTTGGGATTCTCAGAGAAGGATTTAAAAAACTATATAACAGCAAGGCTCCGAACTAGCAACGTGAATGCGGATGTCAGGGAGATGATGAGCTACTTCATGAGAATGAAGGACATCAATCCAAACTTCTTTTACGCGGTGAAGTTGGACGAGGACTGTAAATTTAAGAGCGCAGTATGGGTTGATGCAAGGTGTAGGGCGTCGTATGAATACTATGGAGACGTCGTGTCAATTGATAGCACGTACAGTACAAATAGTTACGTAGTAGTTAAGTTGGTGTTTTTTTCCTTTTCTTGATAAAACGCTATTCGATCGTGATTGGCATTTCTTACTTCTGGTTGGTTTTTCTGGTAGGCATGGATTACCGTTTGTGTCATTCGTTGGGGTCAACCACCATGGTAAGTCGACCCTCCTCGGTTGTGCTGTGTTGGGTAATGAGGAAATCACAAGTTATGAGTGGGTTTTTAGCCAATGGGTGAAGTGCATGGGAACTGCTCCACAGTGTATCATAACCGATCAATGTTGATCCATTTACAGTGCGATAAAAAATACTTTACCCGACACACGCCACCGGTGGTGCATCTAGCATATTATGAATAAGTTACCTTCCAAGCTTGGGGGTTACCGCCGGTACGGAGCTTTGTATGGTGACCTAAACGACATTGTGTGGAACTCTCAGACCGATGAGTCATTTGAAGATAAGTGGGCTGATTTTATAGATGAGTATAACTTACATGACAACACATGGCTATCAAGTTTGTTACTGTACGATTACTTCACACGCTTTAATTGCAATTAGTTGGCATTTGAATGTTTAGTGTTATCAGTAATTTTGGATGACAATTATATGGATGTTCATTATAGTATACATTTGGATGTTTAATATATCAGTGATTGTGGATGGTCATTTCTCAGGTGTAGTAATATGTTTGGTGCTAGCTTTCTATACTTAATTTGGGATTATTTATTTCTTGTAGATCTATATGATGACTGACGCATGTGGGTCCCAATATACTTTAAGGGTGAATTTTGGGCAGCAATACGGAGTACGCAAAGGAGTGAGAGCATGCACGCATTCTATGGTGGATACTTACACAGTAAAACTAGCTTGGTTCAATTTGTTCACGAATATGACAATGTACTTGGAGTCAAGGAGCAGAGGGAACTGGAGGATGATGCTGCAGACTCGAGGGTGGTAATTCCTTGTGCAACGACCTCGCCTATGCAGACTCTATTCATTGGCGTTATTTTCATTCGATCTCGGTCAGAAAATTTTTCCGAAGGACCCGTTGGTTTGATTTCATATGGAGGTAGAGTTTGGTAAATTTATAATAATTAAATGTGAATTTGATAAGTGAATGTTTATTTGGTTAATAATTGTTTGTGTTTAAATTAGTTTATGTTGAATTATTGTTGTTGCTTGTGATTTGTTAGTTTGGCTTTGAAAAATAGCTCAACAGTGGTTGTTTTAATGATTTTGGGACTGTTGTGATATGCTATTTTTGAGGAAATTGATGAGATTTGGTAGTTGAAAGATTAAATTAAAAATTGAGAAAAATCGGTGATGAGCAGATATTTTATACGCTTTTTGGAGGTATTTTCATATAGTTTTTAGTAGGATTTAGCTACTTTTTAATATATTTTTATTAGTTTTATGTAAAAATCACATTTCTAGACTTTACTATGAGTTTGTGTGGTTTTCTGTGATTTCAGGTATTTTCTGGCTGAAATTGAGGGACCTGAGCAAAAATCTGATTCAGAGGCTGAAAAAGGACTGCAGATGCTATTGGATTCTGACCTCCCTGCACTCGAAATGGATTTTCTGGAGCTACAGAAGTCCAATTGGTGCACTCTCAATTGCGTTGGAAAGTAGATATCCTGGGCTTTCTAGCAATATATAATAGTTCATACTTTGCCCAAGTTGAGATCACGCAAACTGGCGTTTAACGCCAAGTCTCTACCCTATTCTAGCGTTAAACGCCAGAACTGGCATAAAAGTTGGAGTTAAACGTCCAAACTGGCACAAAAGCTGGATTTAAACGCCAGGAGCAGCCTATGCACGTGAATGCTTAAATGCTCAGCCCAAACACACACCAAGTGGGCCCCGAAAGTGGATTTCTGCACTATCTATCTTAGTTTACTCATTTTCTGTAAACCTATGTCACTAGTTTAGTATAAAAACTACTTTTAGAGACTTACTATGTACCGGATGACATTTTTATACATTTCATATTGTATCTTTGACGGCATGAGTCTCTAAACTCCATGGTTGAGGGTGAGGAGCTCTGCTGTGTTTCGATGGATTAATGCAATTACTACTGTTTCTCATTCAATCATGCTTGTTTCTACTCTAAGATATTCATTCGCACTTCAACATGATGAATGTGATGATCCGTGACACTCATCACCATTCTCAACCTATGAACGCGTGCCTGACAACCACTTCCGTTCTATCTTAGATTGAATGTATATCTCTTGGGTACCTGGTTCACGAGTTTGTCTGCTTCTCCTGACAACAGAGCATTCAAATCCGTGAGATCAGAGTCTTCATGGTATAAGCTAGAATCAATTGGCAGCATTCCTAAGATCCGGAAAGTATAAACATTGTCTGTGGTATTTCGAGTAGAATCCAGGAAGGGATGACTGTGACGAGCTTCAAACTCATGAATGCTGAGCGCAGTGACAGTGTGCAAAAGGATCAATGGATCCTATTCCAACATTAGTGAGAACCGACAGATGATTAGCCATGTACATGGACCCTTTTCACTGAGAGGATGGATGGTAGCCATTGACAACAATGATCCACCAACATATAGCTTGCCATGGAAGGAGACTTGCGTGCGTGAAGAAGAAGACAGTAGGAAAGTAGAAATTCAGAAGACAGAGCATCTCCAAAACCTCAACCTGTTCTCCATTACTGCATAACAAGTATTTATTTCATGTTCTTTTACTTTTTACAATTAAAACTAAGAATCATTACTGATATCCTGACTAAGAATTACAAGATAACCATAGCTTGCTTCAAGCCGACAATCTCCGTGGGATCGACCCTTGCTCACGTAAGGTATTACTTGGACGACCCAGTGCACTTGCTGGTTAGTTGTGCGGAATTGTAAAAGTGTGATTGTGATTTCGTGCACCAATCGGTAATAGTAAAGTTAAAAAAAAAGACTTAAAACTCAAGTTGAAAACTTGAAGAATTTTGAAAATGAGATTCAGTTCTTTGATAAAGTTATAATCGGGGAATTAAGATTTATATTTGAGAATGAAATAGTAATTTAATAAAAATTGAAGTTAGTTTTATAATTATATACGTTTTTTGGATATTTTGGATAATAAGTAAAGTTCAGGGTAAAATGGGTATTTTATAAATATTCAAGCTATTTTTATAAATATGAAAATAATTGAAGATTTAAATAAAATTTTATAGAATATTGAGGTGAAAAAGAGCAAGCAAGCAGAGTAATCTTAAAAACTTTAGAGAACACAAACTTAATTAAAGAATTTTATAATTCTTTTCCATAAGACACTTAGGGAAAGGTGAGGGAATAATGCGAAGACAATTTATATTATAGAATGATAAGAAAGAAAAGAAAGAAAGAAAGAAAGATAAGCAGAGATATGATGGTGAGTCCATCGAGATTTGCTTTCTAGAGATACATCGGCCAATCCAGGAGATGGTCGCACTTGTAAGATAGAGGTTGCTTACAGAGATTATGACACTGAAAGCCAAACTCAGACAAAGGTTGCTGAGTTAAGTGAAAATATAATTCAATAAAGAACAGAAAACAAAAGAATTAAAAGAATAAAAGAAACTAAAGAACGTCTGCCATAGTAGAGCAGATAGAAAAGAATGTATTAAATAAAGGGATCTCTACCGCAGCAGAGTAGAGAGCAAAGATTGAAAAAAAATTGAGTGCTATTTGGGCCTTAGTGCCAAGTGTCTAGCAGGGACGGCGATACGTAACGCTCACTTGATACTATAAGGACGGCTCAGTGAGGACGGCGATACGTAACGCTCACTGGAGACCAGAAGGAAGGTTCCCCCATGAGGACGGTGATGCGTAACGCTGATGACAAGTCATCCTATGGTAGCTTTTTAAGCATTTTTCACTTATTTCATTAGGTTTTATGCACTTTCTTGCATTAGAAGTAAGTAATTTGGAGTGGTTTTGCATGGTTTTGTTAAATCAGTCAACCATCCTTTATTGGACACTAAATCATGAGGTTTGAGCTAAAATTAGTGGGTTTTTGAATGATTTGTAGACCTTGTGAATTGTTGAAGCTTTGATTGGTTGTTTGGATTACTTGTAGGTGAAGAAATGGTGGAAAAAGAAATTTTCGACACGCTTTTGAAGTTAAAGCACGCTTTAGAACCTTAGGCCACGCTTTTAAAAGCGTGGCCCATGACTATGGAGCCTTGGCATTAGCTTCATGAATTATCATGCATGCATACATTATTAATGACCGAAACAATAAAAGAATGCATGCATGGAACATTTTAATTACTAATGCTAATTGAAAATGAATGCATGCATGAAAATTATTAAAGCCAATGAATTAAATGGATGAATGCTTTAACGTTAATGCATAGCATTATTAATTAAGGCCATACATTTATTTTGCAATTGGCTTTATTAATTAGAATACAATGAATGCAATGCAAAACGGCATTACTTAAAGCATGCATGAATGCCGTTAAAGCTAGTTAGCAAAGGAACCAATCATGCTTTAACGTAATGCATTGGCATTAATTAATGAATGCATGCATGATTATTAATTGCCAATGAATAAATGAATGAGCATTAGCATTCATGGGCACCAAGTTGGTAATGAAAACAAGGAAGCAAAGCACTCAAGCATAGCGCTACGTTAATTGTATGAACTGAGCGCTCATACAAGGAATCAAAGGAAGCAAAGCGCTAAGTTAACTTTGTTAACTTTTTCGTGCTTCATCCAAGATGAAAAGTAAGGCGCGACACAGCAAAGAAAGCTACCAGGGTTCGAACCAAGCACCCACGAACCAAGAGGAGCGCTACTTGCAAGAAATTAGTCACAAATGCTGCAAGCAGGGTTCGAACAAGGGAGCCTCAAATACCAAAGCAAGGGCGCTGCGTGAAACTTCTTCACTGAGCGCTACCTTGTGAAAAGAAAATTGGCCAAGGAAATTTTCCACACAATGACTTCACTGGGAATCGAAGTAGGAGCCTCACTCAAACAGCAAGGGCGCTAAGTTAATTGACTTAACTGAGCGCTACTTCACTTTGCAAGGGAATTGGGCCAAGGACACAAGCATTGAGCACTGAGTTAAAACACTCAACTGAGTGCTATGCCTGGAGCCAGCACCATGATCAATTTTACAAACATTGGGCGCTCAGTTGGTTCAGTTAACTGAACGCTTCCCTGGGAGGTGCACCATGGGCCAATTTCACTTCAATTACCATTTTGGATCCAATTCTTCACCAAATGAAAAGTCCACTCCAAATTCTGAAGATAAAAAATAGAAAGTGTATAAATAGGACTTAGTTTGATTTAGAGAGGAACCTTTTTGATTTACCTTTACTTTCACTTTTGAATTGTCATTTTTTTTGGAGTTTTTAGCTTGAATTGGGGAATTGGGACTGAGAGCTGAGTTCTCTCCTCCTTGTTCTTACTTTTGCAATTTCTTACTTCCTGTTTATGAATTGTGGATTGAGATTGAAGGAATTATGTTTCAATCATTGATCTACAATTCATCTTTGTTTTCTTCTGCGTAATTATAAGATTTGAGAATTGGATTTAGCTTTCTGTTTTTATTTTCATTTCTTCTGCTACTTTTGCTTTCTGTTTTGGAATTTGAATTGAGATTGAAGAGCTTCATTGATTCTAAGTTTGAGATTCATCTTTACCTCTCTTCTCAATTGTTCCAATAATTGAATCTGAGTTTCTTTTACTGTTTTCATCTTCTTTTCTTCTGCAAATTGCTCTCTGTTGGATCAAGGAAGGAATTGAGATCTAGACTTGTTTTCTAGTCTCATTGAGCCTCTGAGCTCTTGAATTTCTTTCCTAGCTCTTGCAATTGAGTTGAATTTACTTTCTGTTTTGATCTTCACTGCAATTTTCCAATTCTGTTTAGATCTACTGCACTTACTTCATCTTCTTTACTTTCTGTTGTTAAATTCTGAATCCCATCATCCCACACCCCTTTATTATTCAAGCAATTTACATTTTTTGCAATTTAAGTTTTAATCATTTACATTACTTGCACTTTAAGATTCAGCTATTTTACTCCTTCTGCTCTTTAATTTACTGTCAATTCTCCCTCTCCCTTTTAGTTTCATGCAATTTAGTTTCTGTTGGTTACAATTCACTCAAATCATCAACTGTTTGCTTAACTAAATCAACCATCTAACTAAAATTGCTCAATCCATCAATCCCTGTGGGATCGACCTCACTCTTGTGAGTAATTACTACTTGATACGACCCGGTACACTTGCCGGTAAGTTTAGGTGTTGGAATCCGTTTTCAACCCATCCAATTTTTGGTGCCGTTGCTGGGGATTGATTAGATTAACAATGATTAAGTAAGGTGGTGGTCTAGATTAAGCAATTTTTCTTTGTTTTTCTTTGTTTTTTAATAAGCACACTAACTGTTCGAGACTTTGTCTCTACTAATCCTAACTGCACTCAAGCTACAGAGTGCTTTGTTTATGTTTTTGAATCTATGCCAGGAGGAAGAAGCCATGACTTCACACCCTTTGATCTTGAGATACTTTAAATGTTGAGAAGAGAAGCAAGAAATGGAAGAGAATCCCTCTAATTCACTAGAGGGAGTGGCCAACGATGACCCACCCCAGAAAATCAGCAAGCTAAAAGCAGAAGTGCAATCATTCACACAAAAGAAGGGAGTAATGGAACTTGAAGGAGTAAATACAATCATGACCCAAAACAAACAGATGCACCAACAACTTCAGCAACAAATGGAGCTGATGGTCAGGAAAATCAATGAGCTGCAAATTGCTGTGGTAAATGCACAAAGCCAATCTCAAATCTCACATGGATGGAATCAATCTGAAAAAGGTTTTGGAGCAACCAACTATGAGCACCAAAATCAAGGACCAAGAAACCTCAATTATAACATCCCCAGCATTACAAACAGGCACAACCACACCCATACTAACAACACCCATTACACACCACCACAATACACAACCCTCCAACCCCATTACAGCTCACAATTCTCCCAAAACAACTTTAATCAACCATCTCAGTTCACACAACCATGACCAATTCCGTGCTCTCAAAGAATCTCTAACCTAGAGATAATAATGGAGAAGCTCATGGACGATCAAACCTTGGCAAACAAATGCCAAGAAGCAGCACTCAGAAACCTTAAAGGAAAACTGGGGCAAGTTGCTAAATACATTTCAGAACTGAGTGAGAAGAGGGCGAATACCCCCTCCAGAGCCACTGAAAACAACTCAAGAGACAACGAAAAAGCTACAAAGTGGGAGAAGTGGAAAGCAATCATAGAGAAAAGTGAGAAGACTATGAAAAAAGAATCCATTATCCAGGAAAAACACCACAGAGAAGTTCCACAAGAAGAGATAGAGGAAAGGAAGCCCACAGTAAGAGGAGAAAATCCAAGGCAACATGATTTTCAGCTTCCATGATCAAAGAATGAAGGATGTCAAGCTAGTGACAATAAAAGAGCCCTTGTTGGGAGGCAACCCAACCTGAGGTAGTTATCTTTTCATAGCTATTTCAATAAAAAGGTAGAGTAGTTTTATCTGTAGTGCAAGGAGCTAAGTTTGGTGTTTCACACCAAAACAATTTGAGGAAGAGTGAAGGGTGCTAAGTTTGGTGTTCCACCAAAAATCTCATTTGAAAATACATTTTCACCTTCTGCATAATCAGTTGCCAGCTCCAAACCACCAGAGAAGCTACTTATCAATTGTTTAGTTTTTAGTTCGTAGTCTATTTTCTGGTTCATAGTTTGCTTTTGTAGTTTATAGTATGCTTTCTTACTAAGAGCACATGTGGTTTTTTGCATATGTACAAACTGCTGTATAAGGCAAGGAACTAAGTTTGGTATTCACACACCAATCTAAGTTCAAAAGTCTACAAACATACATGCATGCTAACCACTTTTCAAGTGCTTGGGGGAACAAGCAACTTTCAATATCATTGCAGAGGATCATCCAAGTTTTGAAAGGATTAAGCATCATCAACCAAAGAGATAAAGAGGAATGTGAAGACTGGCAATGATGATGATGAGGAGTAAAGCAAGTAAACTCCAAAAGGTTGTATTGTTAAGTGATTATTTTGCATCAGACACTGCTATGATTGGAAGTGATATTGTACCCCTGTCTGTTTGTCTAGTATAATTTCTCTGTAATTCAATAATTGAGATGCTTGATAGTTCACAACACTATACTCTTCAAAACTTGCTTGCACTCAATATTTCAAAAAGGCATCAAAGGATAGTTCTTTGAAAATAAGGATTGAGGAATTAAAAAGTTTTGAGGCAAGCAAAAGATTAGGAGAAATGGTGGTTCTAGTTGTATAATTTTGTATTGAGGTTGCATGCTTATGAAAACTTGTATGGGAGCTCATAGGCAGGACATAGAGTTCAAAGAAGTAGTGTGGAGATTCTCAAACATTTATTGATCTAAGGAGTAGCAAACAAAAGAAAATAAAGAAAATACAAAAACAAAAGAACATGGCCCAAGGCTCTGAGCATCAATTACTAGGCAGAAAAGAAGAAAGAAACAAGAACTCAAAGAGTTATTATCCTAGTAAATGCTTGTGGTCGAATTGTGTCAAAGAGAGAGGCTTGAGCAAGTAAATCTTTAGGGGTGCTTTAACACCTAATATCTTAAAACCAATTGGTTTAGGAGTATTGATTGAAAGCTTATCTAAAGAGCCGGTTTGAGACATGACACTTAGAGTCAAGACCAAAACACAGAAACTATAAGCTGCTTCAAGGTGATTACCTATAGAGAGATCTCCATGATATCATTTGGATGAAAGTCCAAGGATCTAAGACTTCCAAGATGTGGGGATAGTAAGCACTGAAGCCCTTGCATGAGCATATAATTTAGAGTTCACCCCACTGTCACTTAATCACTTCACTCACAGGATATTACAAGTTATTCTTCAATCCATTCCAATTGAAAGAACCTTTGAGCATAACTCTTTTCTTGCTTGGGGACAAGAAAGGTTTAAGTTTGGTGTTGTGATGACAAGTCATCCTATGCTAGCTTTTTAAGCATTTTTCACTTATTTCATTAGGTTTTATACACTTTCATGCAATAGAAGTAAGTAATTTGGAGTGGTTTTGTATGGTTTTGTTAAATCAATCAACTATCCTTTATTTGACACTAAATCATGAGGTTTGAGCTAAAATTAGTTGGTTTTTGAATGATTTGTAGACCTTGTGAATTGTTGAAGCTTTGATTGGTTGTTTTGATTACTTGTAGGTAAAGAAATGGTGGAAAAAGGAATCTTCAATACGCTTTTAAAGTTAAAGCACACTTTGAAACCTTAAGCCATGCTTTTAAAAGCGTGGCCTATGACTATGGAGCCTTGGCATTAGCTTCATGAATTATCATGCATGCATAAATTATTAATGACCGAACCAATAAAAGAATGCATGCATGAAACATTTTAATTACTAATGCTAATTGAAAATGAATGCATGCACGAAAATTATTAAAGCCAATGAATTAAATGGATGAATACTTTAACGTTAATGCATAGCATTATTAATTAAAGCCATACATTTATTTTTCAATTGGCATTATTAATTAGAATACAATGAATGCAATGCAAAACGGCATTACTTAAAGCATGCATGAATGCCGTTAAAGCTAGTTAGCAAAGGAACCAATCATGCTTTAACGTAATGCATTGGCATTAATTAATGAATGCATGCATGATTATTAATAGCCAATGAATAAATGAATGAGCATTAGCATTCATGGGCACCAAGTTGGCAATGAAAACAAGGAAGCAAAGCACTCAAGCATAGCGCTACGTTAATTGTATGAACTGAGCGCTCATACAAGGAATCAAAGGAAGCCAAGCGCTAAGTTAAATTTGTTAACTTTTTCGTGTTTCATCCAAAAAGAAAAGCAAGGCGCAACACAGCAAAGGAAGCCACCAGGGTTCGAACCAAGCACCCAAGAACCAAGAGGAGCGCTACTTGCAAGAAATTAGTCACAAATGCTGCAAGCAGGGTTCGAACAAGGGAGCCTCAAATACCAAAGCAAGGGCGCTGCGTGAAACTTCTTCACTGAGCGCTACCTTGTGAAAAGAAAATTGGCCAAGAAAATTTGCCACACAATGGCTTCACTGGAAATCGAAGTAGGAGCCTCACTCAAACAGCAAGGGCGCTAAGTTAATTGACTTAACTGAGTGCTACTTCACTTTGCAAGGGAATTGGGCCAAGGACACAAGCATTGAGCACTGAGTTAAAACACTCAACTCAGTGCTATGCCTAGAGCCAGCACCATGATCAATTTTACAAACATTGGGCGCTCAGTTGGTTCAGTTAACTGAACGCTTCCCTGGGAGGTGCACCATGGGCCAATTTCACTTCAATTACCATTTTGGATCCAATTCTTCACCAAATGAAAAGCCCACTCCAAATTCTGAAGATCAAAAATAGAAAGTGTATAAATAGGACTTAGTTTGATTTAGAGAGGAACCTTTTTGTTTTACCTTTACTTTCACTTTTGAATTCTCATTTTTTTTTGGAGTTTTTAGCTTGAATTGGGGAATTGAGACTGAGAGCTGAGTTCTCTCCTCCTTGTTCTTACTTTTGAAATTTCTTACTTCCTGTTTATGAATTGTGGATTGAGATTGAAGGAATTCTGTTTCAATCATTGATCTACAATTCATCTTTGTTTTCTTCTGCATAATTCTAAGATTTGGGAATTGGATTTAGCTTTCTATTTTCATTTTCATTTCTTCTGCTACTTTTGCTTTCTGTTTTGGAATTTGAATTGAGATTGAAGAGCTTCATTGATTCTAAGTTTGAGAATCATCTTTACCTCTCTTCTCAATTGTTCCAATAATTGAATCTGAGTTTCTTTTACTATTTTCATCTTCTTTTCTTCTGCAAATTGTTCTCTGTTGGATCAAGGAAGGAATTGAGATCTAGACTTGTTTTCTAGTCTCATTGAGCCTCTGAGCTCTTGAATTTCTTTCCTAGCTCTTGCAATTGAGTTGAATTTACTTTCTGTTTTGATCTTCACTGTAATTTTCCAATTCTGTTTAGATCTACTGCACTTACTTCATCTTCTTTACTTTCTGTTGTTAAATTCTGAATCCCAGCATCCCACACCCCTTTATTATTCAAGCAATTTACATTTCTTGCAATTTAAGTTTCAGTTATTTACATTACTTGCACTTTAAGATTCAGTTATTTTACTTCTTCTGCTCTTTAATTTACTGTCAATTCTCCCTCTCCCTTTTAGTTTCATGCAATTTAGTTTCTGTTGGTTACAATTCACTCAAATCATCAACTGTTTGCTTAACTAAATCAACCATCTAACTAAAATTGCTCAATCCATCAATCCCTGTGGGATCGACCTCACTCTTGTGAGTAATTACTACTTGATGCGACCCGGTACACTTGCCGGTAAGTTTAGGTGTTGGAATCCATTTTCAACCCATCAAACGCTCATGGAGGGGACGTTGGCTGAGATAAGGACGGCGGTACGAAATGCTTATCTCAGGACCAATGTCGGGAATCGGGCGACAAACCGACACATGAGCTCATGACTTGTATAGGACTAGACATGTATTATACTTGTTCGCTCATTCTTGTTGTGATTATGTTTTCATGATTGTGTGTGCTTGTGATTGGATTCTATATTCTATAATTGCTCTCTGATTTATGTTTGTCTTGTATTGTTTGTGCCTATGATTGATTCTGTTTTATGATTGAGTTTTGATGGTGATTCGTGTTGAATTGGGCCGTAGGCCGACTTGATTTGATTTGAGACAAAGGCCGTGATTGGAAGGACCAACGGTAGGCTTTGATTAAAATAGTTTCTTAGTAAGCGGTGAAATATATGAAATGTCAATTTGCTTGAAATTTTTATAAGGAAAATATGAGTTTCAAATTTGGATAACGAACTTAACTAACTATCTTGACCATACTAAGAACTCTCCAGTTCTTACTCCCTATTTCCACCCCTTTCAGCTACAGGTGTGAAGGTTTAGTGTGGAGTTACAGGAGCATAGAAGATTGAGTTTACGAGTTAAGTTATCTTAGATTTTATTTTTCCCTCGTTGTTTATTGTTTTGGTTTTTAGAGGGGTAGGATTTATTTTTCAGAATATTGGAATAAGTCTATGTATAAGTTGCTATGTGAATATATATATATATACTTTTGTGATTAAGT
Organism: Arachis ipaensis; assembly: GCF_000816755.2. Lineage (NCBI taxonomy): Eukaryota > Viridiplantae > Streptophyta > Magnoliopsida > Fabales > Fabaceae > Arachis > Arachis ipaensis. The sequence goes on along the minus strand of NC_029794.2, from coordinate 23,226,259 downwards.
GGTTTAACATAAAGAATATTCCTTTTCTTAATTAAAGTTTCGGTTTGTATTCGCGAAGGCTCAATATTAAAGTTAGTATATAATAAAAAGGTTTAGAGGTAAGTAGCACTCGAACTTTAAGTACGATCATGAGGTGCTAAAAGTTAAAATGATACATATTTAGTTCCATATAATAAATTATAAATTATGGTGAATCTAAATTCTATAAATGATAAAAATATATGAAAAGTATGTCTTTAAAAAAAAGGTGATTCTGATTTTCCTATGTCAATTATCTTTATCTAACACTAGATTAAGAAATACATAGGAAGCTAAACTAATTATCTTATAATAATTTAAAAATGCTGTATTATTTAAGGGTCGAATTAGAAAAAATAATTTTGAGATTTTCTTTAGTTGTTGGTGTTTGGAGATAATTAGAAAAAATAATTAAAATGAGAATAC